>NC_092243.1:64454469-64661969 GCF_036320965.1 Panulirus ornatus | reverse complement strand
TGTGTGTGTGTGTGTGTAGTGTAAAGCAGCTGATAGGTCTGTTTCTTAAGTGTCTCGTTTACTTTGCATGCATGTTGATGTTCTAATTTTCAATCGAAAGCTCTCCTAAGCCTTTACTACATTCCCAAGTTTAGTCTAGAGATAATTTTTATGGTCTCCTCTCCTAAGTACGTACACAGAGGAATAAAAAGTATCTTGCCACTTTCTTGTGCGAAACAATGTGACGCCACGTACGAAGGATTTCGAAAAAAATGCCCACTGGTCTGGTCTGATATTGGTGACCCAGCTTTCATGATGTTTTGATAAATCGATTGCAAGCCACATTTCCTGTCATTTGCCATAATAAATGTTATCCAGATTTCAATTTTCGATGGAAATAACTGTAAAGTTTGCCTGTCATAATTACTACGAAATCTGTCTCACATTCAGGTTTACCAACTCACCCTACCGGGAGAACACGAGTCGTAATGATACGTTTCGAAATGCATCGAACCTATCCGGGAAGATGGCTTTCATTTACCACGCATTTGGATTTACTCTTTTTTTTTCGTCTTTATTAGCGTACTTTAAAAGTTTTTGATGGTTTGATTATGTCGATTATATATCTTGCTATCGTTATTAGAAGCTTAAATATATAAATATCATAAATACAGCTTTAATACTATTCATCAGCCACAAAATCAGCCAATCAAGTGAAATCCACAACAAAAAAAAATTCTTTCATCCTGTAGCTGCCTTTATTTGCTTGTCTCTGTTGGCAAACAGACATTTAGTTTTAAAGTAGTTTTAGTCTCAAATGTCCCATTTCGTTACAGATTCTAATTTATTTCAGAACAGCAGATGGTTAGTTTTAAGGTAGTTTTAGTCTCAGATATCCCAATTCGTTACAGATTCTAGTTTATTTCAGAACAGCAGATGGTTAGTTTTAAGGTAGTTTCAGTCTCAAATATCCCAATTCGTTATAGATTCTAATTCATTTCAGAACACCAGATGGAAACGCTGTAAATCTTAGGTATGACCCGCTTCTCTTTCCCCCTTATGACATACCTCCAGCAGGAATGAAACAAGGGGGGCCCCCTCCGTGGAATCTGACAGATGCTGGCGTACAATCCAGTTAAACGCTTTTACCATCCCATTTACTGGTCGTCGATTTAAAGAAGATGTGATATTCTGGCTAGAGATCCCCTAAGCGCTTGTGTCCTCCTGATGGCTTAAGAGATTAATAATAAGCTCAGATATATATATATATATATATATATATATATATATATATATATATATATATATATATATATATATATATATATATATATATATATATATATTCGTGAAAAATGATCCTGCGTAAATTGAGTAATTGGATGGTATTTCCATTCGGTTGGCAGCGATATGAATGATTCCCAGGGTTGAAAAGCCTAGCCAGAATTACCAGGCTTTTTGGGATTTTCCGATATCTCTATAAGGGAATATTGCTCTCTCTCTCTCTCTCTCTCTCTCTCTCTCTCTCTCTCTCTCTCTCTCTCTCTCTCTCTCTCTCTCTCTCTCTCTCTCCTCCCTACACATACACAAGATTCCCTTTGGAGTCTCAATATCAGTCAGTGTCTCAGCAGATGGCTTCCGAACATAAATATGGATGGAGTGATAAGAGAGACGAAAGCAAAACTCGGTAAAGAGGTGCGAGAGATGGAGTGTCGTGGTGAGGTATGGTGACTCGAGGCGAGCCTGTTTGTGGATGACACTGTGTTGTTTGCTCGAGGGGAAAAAGAGGAGTTGGAGAAAATGGTAAGTGTTTATGAAGTGTGTGAGCATAAGTTATTGAAGGTAAATGATTGAAAAGTAATGTTATGGTGTCTGAGAGGAGACAGTGAGAGAAGAAAGTGTCCTATAAACTGTTAGAGATATAGGGGGGGTAGAGGTAGAAAGACCGGAGAAGGTGACAAAATTCTAAGCATTTGGAGGGATAGATGAAGGAGAGAGCGATACTGGGTAGAAGGGTCGTCGGTTCCTATACGTGAATAATGAAGGGAGGAGGTATACGTACAGAAATGAAGATAGGATTGAGGGACAGCATAGTCCCCCCGAACCTGACTTATGCAGCCGAAACATGGAATGTAGTCACGGAGGTCAAGAACCCAGGCTGTAGAAATGAGCCAATTGAAAGGAGCAGGTGGTACGACTACATGGAATGAAGAAAGAATTGAGAAGGTACAGGGAATGAAAATGGAATGAATGTAGAGTGGGTGAAACTTAATACTTTGAAGTCGTTTGGTCATGTGGAAAGAATGCAGGACGGGGAGTTTACGAGAAAAGTGTAGGATAATACGATTAAAGGAGTTGGTGTGATAGGAAGACCACCTGCGCCATGGGAAAATAAGAGTGCAAGAGTCCTGGAGGGAGAGAAATAGTGGAAGAATGCTTGGAATGGTGTATGCGAGGGAGGCATGTAAGGAAGGACAAGTACAAGTGGGGACTTTTACCGTGGCCACACCTCACCTACTCCTTTCTTTTCCCACTCTAGTGAGACAGCATCGAGAACAAACGAACGATGGCCATATTTGCACATGTCCACTTCTCCAGCTATCGTCTACGATACAGCGAAACGAGATCCCACGATACAGAGCCAAACCCCGCAGACTATTCCAAGGTTTACCATGACCGCTTCGTATGCCCTGGTCCAGCCCCCTAACAGCGCGCCATCTACTCTGAATTGGGGATGACCAGGGTACACACACACACACACACTTGCTCACGCCATATCAGATAACGTAAGAAAAAAAAAAAAAAGCGAATGTCTGGGTAACACAAACTGAAAAACTCTCTCGGTAATATTGGGTCAAAGGACTGACAGCTATTATCCATGTTCTTCGTAACTATATATTTCTAAACCATTCACCGTATTCGTTTATGATTCGCCTACATGGATGGGCCATGTGCATAATGACTGTATGTGGTCTTAGACCTATCTTTACCACAAGACGTGTTAAGAGACTTCTCTGTTATTGGATACATAGTAGCTTGAATGAAGCTTGCGGCCTTAATCACTCTGGTAGTTGACATGCCTACTAAATCCCAAACAGCTAACCAACCAATCCCATCCTAGTAGACAAATGCAGAGAAAAAATTTGGTCAACATGGATGCCCTATGAATTACACTGATTTAATGGGCCATGCATGAACGAGTTGCCGTGGTCTAAACGAGTCGTCGAGAAGACCAGAGATTGAGGTGGGTTGTCCCTAAACCTCTTCTTTCATCTTTCTTTCCAGGATTATGACTGGACACCATCCCTTCCTTCTTGGGTTAAATGACTTAATAACACATACATACCATCTACCCGGGTCAAGTGCCTTCAAACCATAACCTATTTTTCCTTCCATGGTATAACACCCATCATTGGGTGACTTCTCTTAATCATTGCCTTCGTTTCTATTACGTTCCTGTATAGGCAATCATTCCTTGTCTTTAATATGAAAGTTTACGATAATTATCTTGAACACCCCACAGCATTATAGATATGGTAGAGTTCCCCCCCCCCTCTCTCTCTCTCTCTCTCTCTCTCTCTCTCTCTCTCTCTTCTATCCATCTATCTATCCTCACATACATGGTAGAGAACAAGAAAGGCTGGTATGTTCAGAGGTAAAAATCGGAAACATTACTGTAGATTACTGATAACTTCACGGAAAATTCGGATATGAGAACACCTGAGCAGTAATTGCGAGATGGAGAAATATATATATATATATATATATATATATATATATATATATATATATATATATATATATATATATATATATATATATATATATATATTCACGCCTGCGTTACCATCATTACCATATACCTAAGTACTAGGAACCCTGTCCATTACCCGTTCACATTATGTTCCACTTACTGACTTATTGGTCCCTATCACTTATTTCAGCTCTGTAGGGCCTAGTGCTTAGTAAGAGGGGGAGGGGCACTTCCCCATTTCTTGATAACTAGTACGTCTCGCAATGCACCAATATGCACTTATCACGCTCGCCCAGCTCATTAGTAATAGGTCCTTTTATTTCCCAACATCCACTCCCTCCCCTCCGTTTAACTCTTCAAAACTTCCATTCATCAACTCTGGTCTTTCTGTTCCTCTGATTTCTCCCTCAAATGCCTGCCATGCCCTCTTTAGAATCTCCCCTTACCCTGCTCTCTCCTCGCATCCCAAAAGGATTCTGGGAATACTTTAATAAATCCCACTGGTTAATCCCTTAATACTTTGATTCAATGTACCTCACTCGTTAACCCCCTTTACTCCCTTACCATTTCTCCCCCTTACCATTTTCTTTAAGACGTTTCATGATCGTCCCTTTGAAGTACCTACGACGGCGAAGACGCTCTTCATCTGTTTTCTGACGAAGGATCGTATCCTCTCGGCCACCTTCCTCTCATCTGAGGAGCCTCCAGACTTATACTTCTGGTGCATCTGGCATCGCAGCTGAGTGTCTCTCTCGTTCCTCTCAGCTTACAAAACTTTCTGTTTCCACCTCTTACACATGATGCTCTTCGGCCCCTCCGGCATCGCATATCTTATATTTCAAGACGTCTACTGCTCACCGTTCGTCTACCCCCTGCCTCCAAGCTCTTACGTTATTTCTTTTTCAACCCATAAAGTTTACCCGGTATATATATACTGGTTGCACCTTGTAGCAGGGAGAGGATGGAATCCTTTGAAGCGAAAAGTTCTTTGACGAGACTTTGCACCGTTTCAGCTACCCATGATACAGCTTCAACTACACACACATAAAAAAAAAAATCTTGCACTAGAGTCTCTTCCATTTTTATGAGGTTCCTCCAGCGCTCAAGAAGCCGGCCACGTCCACTGGTTGGAACCACAGGTCATAAAATGTAGCGATGCTGTGTGCGCGTCTGTGTGCTGACAGTGCAAAGCAATTAGATACAAAGCGTTCCTTGCTTCGTTATGGTAGTTGCATCGTGGACATGAAGGGTCTTGGGATATGTTGAAACGGTGTTGGTAGTGCTGTAAGGATGGGTGATGTCCAGAACACAGACGGGAAAAGTGTGATCCGTATTTGTCTAGGGAGTGTGGATTTCCGTGAGTGTGTATGTCTAGTGGGCTGGAGTTGAAGACCGAGTTGAGAATGTGGTTGTTTGGTGCTTGCGGAATATTTCAGTGTGTGTTTTGCAAGTGTTATATTTGGTGGCGATTGTGGTGGTGGTTGTGGCGGTGTGGGGACGACTGTGAGTGGAGGTCACTGAAGTGTTAGGCAGAAGCCGAGTCTTTATTTCTACTTCAGTGATGATGGTTAGTTACGACGTGGTTTGGGTGGGAGGGGTCTAACGCTGCTAGAGAACTGACTGACGGCTTGCATGAGTAGCTTGGAGATGATGATCTAATCGTGAAAAAATTATGCATGACCTATGGTCCGGCACGACGGTCGTGGAGCAACTCGACTTTGTACTCCACGCAGGAGCAGGGAAAGTTGGTCTTCTTTGGGATAGGATGAGTGGTGTTGGGTGAAGTTCTTGAAGGTCCCTCTATAATCCTGTTTGAAGACCAACCTCAATCGGCAAAACCAATCGTCACTCTTCCGTTCGCCACCGGCAGGTAAAGAATATATATATATATATATATATATATATATATATATATATATATATATATATATATATATATATATATATATATATATTGGGGGTACCACCTCTGTGCTAATCTGAAGGGCCCATAGCCTCAGGGAAGAGAATAAATATTAGTCGCGAAATAAGGAATATTTTTCTCGACGCCTGAAATATTTTCTTCCCCTACCACCCCTTCTTTTTTTTTTTTTTCTACTGAACTTATATATCCGGATGTATATATGTATCTAACCAAACACATATACACACGTGTTAAGAAACATACAGGTTACTTAAGGAAAATCTATGCAAATAAATACTTTAAAGGGAAATATATCAATTTCAAAATTTCTAATCAAGTTATAAATATATATAATCAGAATCTTGCATTTCCTCGGTAGATGAACGAGAGCAGCAGATGCAAATTGCACCACTTCGGTGGAAAGCTATGCTGAGGCACTGAAATAGGAAGCTGGCTGCTCTCTTCTACTTAGTTGCTTGAACCAGCCGAGACCCGAAGTCGATGAGTAAGTGAAATCATTCTTCCCGCCATGGACCCAGCGCCTCTGAACCAGCTGGAACACAAAAGAGGCACTATGGATCGAAGAGGTGGTACTATACCATCATCCTCTGCCGTTCCCTGAAGTCTGCAGCAGCGCCTTCATTCGCCCGAGGTACTCTCCAAATACGTGTTTGCTAAAGCAGAGGCACAATAAGAGTCCCATACCAGCTGCTTACCCGTCTACCTAGCATAAGATATGACACCGTCAGATATATTGTCACTTCCATCGGGCGCGAGGAGATTGGGTTCTCTCTCCACAGAGCCGCTGGCTGAGGCCAGACTTCTGGAGATGATGTCGCTGACCTCACTATGGCTAGCGTACCTCCGGGGGGGACACTCACGCAAATTTACTGCGTCAAACATACTGGGTCAGGCACTTCTCGGACGCAGATTCACTGATATTCAGAGAAGGTTGGAGAGGCATGCCTTGGGATTGTATCAATATGCAGAGTACACGGGCTATGACAAGTACCAAGGGATGGAGATTGGTGCAGCATGCAAGAAATCCTCTTTACATCCTTACGGCTATCGTGTGGGCCTTCCTCGTGCGGGCCTTAGAAAGCTACAACACAGAAGCAGCTTGTTCAGATACAGCTGAAGCTTGATCCTGGAAGGTTGAGACTAAGCTTTCCGCGACGAGTTTATCCTAGCTTCTTTGTTCGTGGGTCCTTAGAAAAGTGGCTCTTTATAAGACTTATGGCACATCCTACCTGCAATAACGATATCGATTCGTGGTCGCCTGAGGGGGTTTCCTTGGGTTTCTGGTACCAGTTCGGACCCACCAGTTCGCTTGAGACTGCGATGCGAGACAAAAAAGACGCGATAACAAATCAGAGAAGCAATGCCGATCCCAACAACGCCCATCCGACAGGGAGAGTTGTTGGTTCCCGTTAGCACTTTCAAATACAGCCTTATGTGTATTACCATATTCCTTTCGCATGCCATTAACGAAAGGAAATAAGTTCATTCTGGGAAGGCTTCGAGGGTATCACAGACCAAAGAGATGCCAAATCCACACTGCCTCGGGCTCAGTAATGTGGCTGCCTTAAAGGCGACGCCTTTGACGACCACCTATTTACTTGAAGGATGTTCCTTACAGCAATGTGATTAATGCCATCATCTTTCTTCTTCAATGTACGGAGAGAAGCGGTGGAGATAAGAGGACCTTTTGGGTTGGGTAATGTTTCCAGCGAGAAACTGACAAATCTGTTAGATACGGTCAGGAGGTTTATTGGAGACGAGACCACTTCCTTGATGTGCTGAGGGGTGGGAGTGAGATCTCCTCTTCGTCTAGAAGGAAAGAACAACAACTGCTTTATTACAGACTTCTGAATCGCAAATGGTTACCGGCTGCTCGGAAGGAGTGTCTATAAAGGGCTCGTTACTGTTGCTAGGTATACAAGATAGGTGCTTGCAGCGCAACCGTTTTGGATGCTAAAGAGCTTTCACTTGCCAGGCCATCGTTTTGGAATCCGCTTTCTTGGAGTTTTTAAGAGATTTCGTCATCTTTTTTTTCAGATCTAAGTACGTGAGAGCAGCAAAGTAACGGGCTGCCTTCAGTATGCGAGGGAAGAGTCTTCCAAGACGAGGCTTTGAGGGTAGCCAGTTGATTGTCTGATGAGGTGAATTCTGGAAAAACGGTGACCTCACCCTGAGAAAGGAAGTGGGTACTTCCCACCACCGCGGATTCTCTCGAGACTGGGACAAGCTAAAGTATCAGGACTATGCCTGCGATCTAAGCCGTCTGAAATGATGCAGTGTAAGGTAATGCAACGTTGATAGTTCCCTCTTGGACAAGCCCCTAGTGGGTCCCCAGAATAGGATGACCCTAAGTGCTTGGAGGGACAGCCTCCTCTACATTTTCCTTTCATTTGGGGAAAAAAAAATGAGAACTCTTACTCGGCCCACGCGTCGTCAGGCCTTCCTTTAATGAAAGGAGGGAGGAGAGGGAGGTGGTGTGGGCTGTGGCACAGCCAGCCTCCCGTGTGTTTACTTTAGGGCCACTGATGTAAAGGAGTTAGGGACAGGATGCCACCTCCTACCCTGGCCATATTACGCCTGGGCTACCAGGCCTGGTGTGGTGGGCTACACGAGAAGAATAACTTATGGATTCCCATTTATGACAGGAGACAAACACGCCATACCTGTAACACCGACTTTGGGCGATGGGAGCTACTGAGTAGACTAGCAACCACGGTCGCGTGGATGGCATACGGAGGAGGCGTAAAACAAGTCATGTGTCTATCCAATGGGACAAGTCCGGCATGCATGTACCACAAGGCGCCACGAAACACACACATCTGGGGTCAAGTGACGACAGGCATTCCTCCAGTGTTCTGGCTGATGATTGAATCTAAAGTCTAGCTATTAATACTATTTGATCGTACAGTGAATTCTAAAACTCCATGGGCATAGGAACTATGGTGCTCTCGATCGGCTATGGACTCTCACGTATCTGGTGGCTCTAAAAAACATCCCCTCGAACAGGGTCAAAAAAGTGGATTAAAATCCTGTTGACCACTCCCTATGCCCTACCAACAACACCCCACCAGACACACACACACACACACACACACACACACACACACACACACACAACGATTTGAAGACACACTTCCCACGGAACATGGTGTTTACACTTATCGTCTACACTCTGGATATCGATTATCCCTAAAGTATTACTAAAGACGATTCAACATACGTATCTTTAAGACCCTCCATGCTCACGATGCAGCTACCACAGTGAGGATGCTGAACACTTTCTGCCAAGATCGTCCATCTCCAGCACCCTGCCTAGCCATCCCTTCACAGTAATCCTATGTCAAGATCGTCCACCTCCTGTCCCCCATTATACGTTATCCTCTCAAATTGTCCAGACCATTTCAGCACACCGTCTTCAACTCTCATACAAACTCCTTTTACTACTACCACCACCACCTCTCTCTCTCTCTCTCTCTCTCTCTCTCTCTCTCTCTCTCTCTCTCTCTCTCTCTCTCTCTCTCTCTCTCTCTCTCTCTCTTATTTATTCGATCAATCCTCCTCACTCCACACATTGTCCTCAAACTTTTAATATCCAACACATGAATCCTCTTTCCTATATTTCTATCTAACATCCAGACCTCATCTATATAACATCGAAATGACTGTTATATTATCAAACATTCCCATTTTCCTCCTCCCAGATAGTGCCATCTCTTTCAACATATTTCTCAATGCTCCCACGACCTTTGCCCGACCCTCACCCACCTATGGCTCACTTCATTTCCTATGGTTCATTCACTGCCATGACTATTCCCAGGTATCTAAAACACTTCCTCCAAGTTCTCTACTTTCAAACTCATATTCCAAAGAACCTGTCTCTTTTCAATGATAAACCGAATAAACTTGCTTTTATTCACATCTACTCTCAACTTTCTCCTTTCTCACTTCCAAACTCTCACACCAGCTTCTGCAGTTTCTCACTCGAATCTGCCACAGGTCCTGTCATCAGCAAGCAGAAAATAACTCGCCTCTCAGGCGCCCATCCTAGCAGACTGCATACCTGCTCCTCTCTTCAAGACTCTTGAACTCGCCTCCTTCGACATTCCTGTCCATAAACAAATCAAAAACACATACGGATATGAAACACCATTGAGGCAGACCAACCATCATTTGCAACCATTCACCTTCCTTTCTTCCTACTCGCACACCTGCCTTACTCTCTTTATAAAAACGCGCCACTGCCTCTAGCATCAACTTTCCATAACTAACCTCAGAAAACCTTTTGCTATTCTACTCTCAAAATCTTCTGGTAACTATTTTCACAAGCCGCTTTTCCAAGCTCGCTCACTTACCTTTCAAAACCCTTTATCCACCCATACAATTTCCTCTCTTCCTGAAGCCTCTACAGACCTTCACCATCGCCTTCAAGTAATGACCCGACATCATACCATCTTCCCCTCTCAGCACATTCAAGAGTCACTCTCTCGCCCGCCTATCAACTAGTACATAACCCAATAATGCCAGCCTTTCATCACTCCTACTCACCCATCTATACTTCCGTATGTTCCTCTTACTTAAATCATATGTTCCCAATCCCTATTCACTTTTCAACTCACTACGCCACAAGCTATTCACCATTTCCAATCACAACACCGGGTTCCCTATTCCCCGCAACTCTTCCCTCAGCTGGCACATTACTCACCTTGACTTCAAATCACCTGTTACTAATACTCGTTCCCTTGCATCAAAACTGCTAACACTCACTCAGCTGTTTCCAAAACACTCGCCTCTCTAATTTAGTTCTCTGGAGTACAGGTGCATAAGATCTAAAATATCAACCACCTCTCATAATCCACTTTCAATTCTACCCATAGCACTAGTGTGTTCACTTCCTTATACTCTTCCACACATTCCCACAACTCCTCTTTCAGCACCCGTGCTAACCCTTCCTCAGCTCTAGCCCTCACACTACCCCTGACTATACCCTTCCGACATTCTCCAACCATTCTTCCCCTTCCCCTTAAATCTACTTTCACC
Source organism: Panulirus ornatus (assembly GCF_036320965.1). Lineage (NCBI taxonomy): Eukaryota > Metazoa > Arthropoda > Malacostraca > Decapoda > Palinuridae > Panulirus > Panulirus ornatus. The sequence goes on along the minus strand of NC_092243.1, from coordinate 64,651,275 downwards.
AAGATCTAGAACATCCAGGCTCCTCTACTCAAACATAGTCTATTTCTCCCCTCTTCTCATCCTCTTTATATCTACACATTCAGACACCCCAGCCTGAACCTTTGAGATGGACGAGAACTCCTTACTTGGCTCCTTCCTCTGTTCTAACATTTGAAAGATAGAACACAGGCGGTGGACGAGGGCTCCAGATCCACAGCTCCAGCCCCTTTCGTCGCCTTCTAAGACACGTATAGAGAAGACGTGGGAAGTATTGCTGCTACTCTCCCTCAAAGCCCCCACGACCTTCGCCTCCTCACCCACTTACAACTCTATTCAGCTCCCATGGTTCCATTCCCAGCCACGTCTACTCCCAGGGATCTAGAACATTGCACACATACGTATCTATACACCACTCAAATTCCAGGAAAGTCATCTTTTCATACTACTGCTGGAAAACGAGAAAAAAAGAAATGATAGTATCCTGGACTGTTTGCTCCACTCATCCTGTTACTGGAAGTAGAAATAATGGATGTAACGCCCACAACACACTCCAGTGAGGCGTCTGTTCCTGGTGGGTAATTGCAGCTCGTCTCTCCAGTATTACTCCTTACTACTGTTTTGTCTGTGCTAGAATAAGACTGTGTGTGTGTGTGTGTGTGTGTGTGTGTGTGTGTGTGTGTGTGTGTGTGTGTGTGTGTGTAAATTAGTGAATTGCCAATATGATGTCGTGACACACAAGTAGCACGTTAGTTCAGGGTCATAACACTTGCCATTTGGCAACTAACAGAATCATGAACAGTTCATGATTCCAGCACACACACACACACACACACACACACACACACACACACACACACACACACACACACACACAAATTTCATAGAAAAAAATATCTACAGATGAATAAGCACATACATTCAACAGCCACCCAATGTACAACAAAGATTAAGACAAAAAAGCCATCTTGCATAGACGAAAATGGTATAATGAGAATATAAACATAGAGGTCTTGGGTAAAGGTCTTAGGTAAAAGTTGAGGGTAAAGTACTTCAGATCACTCATTGCCTTACACAGCCTGCTGAGCATACCTTAACAGAGAAAAAAAACACATGTAAGGAAAACTATATACATTACAGCCAGTCGCTGATCTCCCATAAGAGTTTGACTATACACACTTAAGCAGTGAGGACTTACAGTCTATCTTACGAGGTCTTTTCTGTGGCGATGCAAGTGAACTCCATGGCGGCCGATCCAACACTTGCAGGCAAAAAGTTTAAGGCATAATGATCGCGTGACTCCCTCACTCACTCCGGCAGTCATGCATTAACTTTACTGTCCATCATCTCGTGATGGACTCCTCCCCCGAGTCCACTTGCTCGCAGGTGAGTTTTCTGGACGAGTCTACCGACTAACTCCTGATGCTTTGGTGAGAACACACTACTGACGGAGGAGGAGGAGGCGGAGGCAGCGGCTCCTCCTCCTCCTCCTCTCGAGGGTCTTTAACTATCGGCTATTTACGAGGACTTAACGGAGCTTTGCTTCCCGGTACTTCCTCTTAAACACCCAGTGATGGCAAGACAAGCATCTTAAGGAGGAGGAGGAAGGGGGAGAGAAAAAAAACACACACACACACGAGGAAAATGGTGTACCGCTAACCTACCTGACTAAACTCGTGACAAGGTGCAAGAGCGAGGCAATAAATAAATGTCTTGTGCACTACGTACATCAAGATGTAACGGTGAGTTTCCCAAAGCATCGCTTCTCGAGCTGTGCAGCGGTCAGTCCAACCTGCCTTTGCCCCTGAGAGAGAGAGAGAGAGAGAGAGAGAGAGAGAGAGAGAGAGAGAGAGAGAGAGAGAGAGAAATAATAAGGATGCTCATATTATTCCTAAGCAAGGAGGAGGAACCCGGGAGGATGTGCACACAATTAGCAGGGGCATGACCCTCCCTCCACAGCGACCAGAAGGACCACATCAGACAATAGTAAGCTCGATCTTTTCAAGTCGCAACTCGAGGGAACGTCATATACCGGGTGGAGGAGGGAGGGCTACACAATTTGTCTCCAAGGTCCATACCATGAGACGATTTTATACACCTGTTGACGATGACATGCACCGAGCAATACCTCGAAAGCTGACCTTAAGGAGCATACCACAAACATGTACCACATACACACACGGGTCTTTGTGGTACTCAACGTGCTAACGATACCTAGGCGAAGAAAAAAGAAAAAATTTCCTTCATTCTGAACGAATTATTGGGAGTAAAAAAAATCACTCCATTATATCGAAGCCATCAGTTTGCATCGCATGTGTTCACACCTCACAAGACAATCATATCAACATCACAGAAAAAGACGTCTGGAGAACATGGGAAACATCACTGAACGAGTCACAGTTAAGACGGACTTTCAGGACAGAGTTGGGGGGGATGTCTCTCTTCCCCTCAGTGTTTCCCCTCTCTACCAACGTACAGTGATTGCTGCCTGCCTCTCTCGCGAGGGGAAAAAACTGAGGAAAAAAAAAACATTGTTTCATCCTTCAATATCACTTCTCTCCCTTCCTCGTACACTCTTTTGGATCCTCCCTCATATCAGTTCTGAGTATCTGTTTGAAATGAGTCGCTTCCCTGGCTTTAGTGATCGCCTTGTGTCATCTCCCTCTCCTGATGCAGTTGTAATACAGGTATTTAACTGGGTATTTATGGTATCACGTTACTTTTACTTCTACATATCCGAGGATCTATGTAGTAACACAGCATCCCATATTTCTCCTAAACTTAAAACCAAACTTTTAGCCGTCATGTACTCTAGTTTTTTTTCTTTCTTTTTCTTTAGTACCCAAACTAGCCTTTGATATCTACTCAAATATCTTTTGTTTGATCATCATCCTTTGCATGAACATACTCGACATGTTTAAAGGTACGATTTCCGTCATATAACATCACCACTCGCCTACACCCATACTCTGCAGGGGTTCTCCATAGCAATCTTGTTCAACTCTCTCTCTCTTTCTCATCGTCTTTGAAACAAGTTTCTTCCTGTTTTTATCATCTCTCTCTCTCTCTCTCTCTCTCTCTCTCTCTCTCTCTCTCTCTCTCTCTCTCTCTCTCTCTCTCTCTCTCTCTATCTCCCATGCCTTAACACATCTCTACCGCCCCAAAGTCATTTCTCGGTTTAATGCAATCACACGTCCTTTCCTTATCTACCCATCACAGACGTCCATTATCTTACAACTCTTCCAACACCCGACACAAGACACCCACCACACCCATCATCTCCTTCCAGCATAATTCCCCCATTCCTTACAGCTACAGACTCGCCTATACATTGAGACCTCCCCCCCCCCCCCCTCTCTCTCTCTCTCTCTCTCTCTCTCTCTCTCTCTCTCTCTCTCTCTCTCTCTCTCTCTCTCTCTCTCTCTCTCTCTCTCTCTCTCTCTCACCCAAAAATTTCACATTAAAATGATTCAGGAATTAAACTCTTGGAACTTTAAGATTTTCATACAGCCCTCGACATATAAAACTTTATAAAGCTTTCCAAGTCATCAGGTGACATGTTATATCCCTCCTCACATGGCTGTTACTTTCCTTGCCGTTCTGACCACTGATGTCCCCAGCAACACCTACCCGACTCTTCGTTCAACACGAAGTTCAATACCTCCCAATAACCCAGCCTTGCACGTCCTGTAACAACCCACGTTGTCAGAACGAAGTACAGCGAAGGATCATCTTAGCGTCTGAATCTGATAATCACAAAGTACAGCGAAGGATTCCCTTTAGGGTCTGAATCTGGTATACACGAAGTACAGCGAAAGATTACCTTAAGCGTCTGAATCAGGTATACACGAAGTATAGCGAAGGATTCCCTTTAGCGTTTGAATCTGGTAAACACGAAGTACAGCGAAGGTTTACCTTTAGCGTCTGAATCTGGTATACACGAAGTACAGCGAAGGATTCCCTTTAGCGTCTGAATCTGGTAAACACGAAGTACAGCGAAGGATTACTTTAAGCGTTTGAATCAGGTATACACGAAGTATAGCGAAGGATTCCCTTTAGCGTTTGAATCTGGTAAACACGAAGTACAGCGAAGGTTTACCTTTAGCGTTTGAATCTGGTATACACGAAGTACAGCGAAAGATTACCTTTAGCGTCTGAATCTGGTATACACAAAATACAGCGAAGGTTTACCTTTAGCGTCTGAATCTGGTATACACGAAGTACAGCGAAAGATTACCTTTAGCGTCTGAATCTGGTATACACGAAGTACAGCAAAGGATTACCTTAGCGTCTGAATCTGGTATGACATATTGTATTCATGATCCCCTCGTAAAAACAACACACAGAAAGAAGCCCAAACAACAACACTCCTGTTTCTCTACATTCATAAATTCTGAAATAATTTTCATGTTTTTTTCCTTATACTGAACTGACTTTATACCGATTCGTAATTCAGTATCGCAAATGAGTATCTACTTTCCTGTAACAATTAGTAACCTTTAAAAATCTGAAACGAGTACTTGGTATTATAAATGAACATCTCTTACTCGTTTCCTCGACTTTACCTTAAAGAAAAAAAACAATTTAACAATTCCAAGAATAAGAGAAGGAGGAAACTCCTTGAAGAACTCACTTGAACCTTTCAGTTACCGTACTTCTTGGACAGATCGCGAAAAAAAAATAACCTCTTTTGAAAATTCAATCCTCCATGCATTTTGGAACAGACAGAGTAATACAGAAACATAGATCGCGAGATACAGATACATAAGTTGCACGATAGGGAAACATCAAGAAACACTGACAGCGAAATACAGATGTACATATATATATATATATATATATATATATATATATATATATATATATATATATATATATATATATATGTATATATATATTGCAAAAAAAACGAAAATGTACGTACCGAAAAACGGAAATATGAACAAAGAAATACGAATACAACAAAATACGGAAACATTAACAGTTTAATACGGAAATAAAGACAGCAAAATACAAAAAAAACATAAGACGGCGACATACAGAAACATTAAATACCGAAAAGCGAAATAGAGAATCAAATGGCGAAATATAGCACGACACTGCAGACATATTGACAAGAAGACTGACTTCCCTGCAAGAACGCGCGATCAAGGGAGGAGATACGCATGAATGACAAGCGTTACGATGCCTCCAAAACTTCAATGACGGACGATATTCTTACATGGCTCATTGCAGGTAAACACACACACACACACACACACACACACACACACACATACACACACACACTTGGCATGAGCACCCACCAGGGAAACCTCCAGTCATGCTCATACATCCATAAGCACAGACAAACAGACACCCATACTCATATAGATAGATAGATGGATAGACAGATAGACATAGATAGATAGTACAAAAGTGCACAACCATGTAACTACATTCATACATATATACATAAAACACACGCATACAAATACACACATATTCACACACACACACACACACACACACACACACACACACACACACACACAGGATAACAAGCCGTGCCACACTTCAGGATCTGATTGTTACCCACGAATGGATGACGTCATTACTAGCCGGGTAATTATCTTTTATGCAATGATTATCCTCATTATCAAGTTACTATTTTCAACCTGTCCCTCCCTCACCCCCTCCGTGCAGTGTTTACTGACTGGCAATTATTTTCACATGAATAAAAATCACGCGATCTTGATGGGTTGAGGAATTGAAACAGATCACAAGACTTATGTGCAGATAGATAGATAGATAGATAGACAGATAGATAGATAGTAGACTGATAGACAGATATCACGCAAGAATACAGGTATAAAAGACTCAATGGGAAATACCAGTTTACGAAGAACAGTTATTTTTCTTTTATATCAGACATCATCATCAAACATAAGTCAGATATACTATTCCATAATCAATGCTTCTAACGCACACAGATCAACACACAGACAATCACACACACACACACACACACACACACACACACACACACACACACAGGTATAATGACCATCACTAACAGAAAAAAAAAATGTCATATGACTCAAATACTCCATTACTGTTATCGTACAGTGACATATGGAAGAGATAAAAGACACAACATCAAAGACTTGAGAGTAGAGAGATAACGGACAACGAAAAGGAAAAGACACAACACCGAATGAATAGAAAAAGATTCAATGTGTGATACCTAACAGATGCCTGGAACTACCAGGCGATATATACATATATATATATATATATATATATATATATATATATATATATATATATATATATATATATATATATATATATATATATATATATTCTCGCTGAACACGGTCGTATATAAAGCAGCATGACCTTTGGGTTGCGTCGAAGATTACAGACCGATTCTCAACCCCACACACACACGAACCAGGGCCCCTTGAGCAAAATTGCGACATGACGAAGGAGGACTTAAAAAAAAAAAATAAAAGCCAGCCTTCACAAGTGTATGCTCGCTGGGCCTGAGCAAGCGGAACTGTTTAAAAGTTTGAGGAACGGCGTATTTTTTTTGTTTTTTTTTCTGAAGAAAACGAAAAGCCCCCATTACCACGCAGGGGAGGCCCTGTTTACTTTGAACCTTGCACAACCAATTCTTGGAGTCTGGCGCGGTCTATCAGTGACATGGCCGATCCTTTTCTGTTTTGAGGCTCCAAAACTAGAGAGACCGCGGACTCTCGCAATGACCTAGACGAGTCGGTATTCAAAACTGTCCTTCATGTGGAAGCAACGGACCAGCACAACATCTATCATAAGTCAGCGATGATAGATCATGTTCGTCTTATATACAAGCCCTAATCAAGAACAACTCCCCAAGAAAGGTTCAGGCATCCAGCACTATGGCACATAACCGAGCAAGCTGATGAATTGTCCAAGTCTGAAGACTGATCTGAACCTTTTCCAAGTTTGAAGACTGATCTGAACCTTTTTGCAAGCCGAAGACTGATCTGAACCTTTTCCAAGTTTGAAGACTGATCTGAACCTTTTCCAAGTTTGAAGACTGATCTGAACCTTTTCCAAGTTTGAACACTGATCTGAACCTTTTCCAAGTTTGAAGACTGATCTGAACCTTTTGCTCCCGACTCTCTACACTGCGGCACAGCACAGGTGAGTGTAAACGTCTACCCTTTTCCAAGCATGAGGATTACAGGCACCCATGGTCGACGGGGGATGATGAAGCGGGTCATGCGTGAGGGATGGCATACAACGGTCTCCTAGCTCCGCCTAGGAGACTTGAGGGAGGATGTGTGGGTGTTTAAGAGGAGGAGACTGGAGAAAATAATGATATTTCTATCACATGTGTTTACTACTTATATTTTGATTATTAATAATTTTGAATCACCTCCCCTCTTTACCGCCCTCCACACCCCCAAGCCCCAGGGAACTTTGCCTCGTTTTCCCCTCCGTTTCGGTGAGCCTGTGTACTAGTAATGGTGTCCTGATGCTGAAGTACCTCGAAAACCTCTCACGTCCTGGCTCTATGCTTCCACTCATATCTAAAAAAAAAAAAAATAAAGAAAAAAAAAACTTCACAGACATCACATGTGCAAGTCACCTTCGTGGGTAGCTGACCATCGTGGGGCCAGAGTAATATGACACATAAGAACCTTTTGACCAACTCCCTAAGAGAGAAAACGGAAGCTATGTACAATCGCTATATGTTTACACTGTAATTTGGCTCATCTCCAAATACGTTGTAAACCTTCCCTCACTACTTGTGATATGCGACGCCGACGACACATTTCGTTGCATAAAAAAAAAAAAAAGATAGATACGTAGACTGCTTAAAGAAAACTACCCTAAACCAACGTTGATGATAAGACAGACACGAGGCAAATAGACTGTTACCTCACGACCTTGTTAGACCTTCTAAACGAGAGTAACTCAGCCATCACTTTAACCCACCCCAAACACACGTCTTACTGACGTGATACACGAGGGAAGGAGATGACCCCGTCCTCCCAGTACACAACATGACGCTCCTGGTTCCACGAACAAACTGGAATGTTCACACTTACCTTAGCCGGAACATCCAAGGCCGCCGTCATTATGAACCTACCTTGTTGTGGGCTGAAATAACAAGAAATCCCAATCATTCAAAATCTACAAACAGGAAAAAGAAAAGAATCCTATACAAGCAAAAATAAAATCTCTAAAGCTAGAAGTACTTCACCCACAAAATGCCTTAGTGTATACATCCAAATATCCCCTTAATGTTAATGGAATTGTTCTCTACTTACGAGAAGCTGAAGATGATGACGTACAGCCTCTTGGTCACGTGCCACGCGAGAGGCACCACGCGAGAGGCACCACGCGAGAGGCATCTGTAATATACAATGGCTGAATTTAATCTAGAATTCATCTCATATCTGTATAATTCATTATCTTACTACTTTCTAAACAAAAACATATTGTTGTTCAGTATGCAGCGTAGATGTTTGAAATACATGTTCCTGAAAGTGCACTGGTTACTTTCCACTAAATTTGTTCCATTTTCCATACTCTCGCTACAATCAACTGCAATGATTAACAGATTCTATCACTGTCTAATGCATTATCAACTAATCAATGTCGTTCAGTATGAGAAAACACTACTACTTCTGACACTATCATTTTCTGTACCTGAATCTTTATCATTGCCCTCCTGTTTTCCGGTAATTCGACTGGTCCCCAAACTTAAAAGTCTTGATTATGAAAGACGTATCCCGCAGATATGAACAGCTGCTCTCGAAAAAGTTGAGACATATCCTGCAGAAATGAACTGCTGCTCTCGAAAGAGTTTAATGTTTTAACCCGCCGAGTCGTCCTCAAGCATTCGTCGAAAGCAGTATATCAAGCAGATGACACTAATCCATGTTCTTAACTATCAGGTAAACTTGTCTACTGAAGTAGAGCGAGAGGTGTGGCGCCTCTCAAACGTATGCCTCGGTTGCACTTACGAACAGTCATTATCAGGTTACTACATACTTTAACTGCATTCTGTCTCCTTTTGTTTTGCACTAGCAACGTTGTAAATGTAAAACACAGTAAGAGCTACGGATCGTAACGTGTAGCATCAGCAATTATTTAACGGTACTATATAAGGAAAAACAAATAAAACATATGTAAACCTCGTCAAAACCTTCCATAACAACCATCCGATATTTACCTTAAAGTTTCAACACAAAGTCGAAATATATCAGACACGTCAATCACTAACCATCGCCTCTATTGCCGGCGACTGTCAACACACACACACACACGACAGAGTGAACAGCCATCAAACTGCCCAATCTTCCCGCAAACAACCACTTAACGTCGACCCCAGCGGCAGTTCATTTCTATATTATAGTATATTTCTTCATTTCTATATTATAGTATATTTCTTCATTTCTATATCATGGTATACTTCTTCATTTCTAAATTATAGTATATTTCTTCATTTCTATATTATAGTATATTTCTTCATTTCTATATCATGGTATACTTCTTCATTTCTAAATTATAGTATATTTCTTCATATCTATATTATAGTATATTTCTTCATTTCTATATCATGGTATACTTCTTCATTTCTAAATTATAGTATATTTCTTCATTTCTATATTATAGTATATTTCTTCATTTCTATATCGTGGTATACTTCTTCATTTCTAAATTATAGTATATTTCTTCATTTCTATATTATAGTATATTTCTTCATTTCTATATCATGGTATACTTCTTCATTTCTAAATTATAGTATATTTCTTCATTTCTATATTATAGTATATTTCTTCATTTCTATATTATGGTATATTTCTTCATTTTTAAATCATGGTACATTTCTTTTATAACTCTTAGTGTCGGGTGACGTCAGATGGTTTTCAGAGGTTCTTTTTACCTTTTACATGTGTTTATCCTACATTTAAAGTAACTTACGTCCAGCGATCTCCATAAGGGATACCACTGTCACTACACTCCAGTATTATTCTATTCACATAACATAACACTGACGCTCCAAAGCGAAATCACTCGTTACTAAAGAGGAAGTAACAACGATTTTGCTCCAAAATCTTTAGATAATGAGTGATTTTTGCCCTGCACTCGTTGCACAAATAAGAGTAAAACCGTAACTATGAGCATTATAGTCTACTACATCACATAAAAGAATTATGGCTGTGAATTAAGGATACCAGGGCATGTTTAGGGTTAAGTGGTGAAACACTCGTATAAAATCAATAAAAATTTTTGTAAACCACACTCATCCTCGCTTAACAGCCAACATTTACCTAGTTTCTTCAACATTCTAGTACAAGTAAACCATAATTGCCTTGTTTCTTCAATATTCTAGGAAAAATATACCATAATTGACCAGCGCACCAACTGCCGACGAATGTCAACATACGTCAACAACCAGCCTATCACGCACAGCCCAACCTCGCCATACGGACCTATTCCACGCAGTCGCCAGCAGCAGACCACAATACATCTACCACCTCGTTTGCTATGGAAAGTTAGTTAAAGTCCCAAACGCTCTGCAGATTAATTTTGTAACAAATATTTAACGTAAATCTACATCGATGAACCTTGCGTTTCCCTGAACTTCATAGCACTCGCTGCTGTCGCATACTTAGTAATCCAGAAAATAGTTCTCCACCACTCATTCTATTCTCTCACCACTGCACTGACACTTCAAAACAAAATCACACATTAGTAAAGTTAAGGGGCTAAATAAATACCAATAATAAGGATAATACCTTTACAGATACTACAATATAATTCTTATCTTGGTATTCTTACAACTATATAATAATAGTTCAATATTGAATTCACTTCGTTATCTTTGGATCCCGTAGGATTTTTTGTACAGATAATGGTAGTGTATTACAACGGATAACGAGTTATGAACCAAAACTCAGCATCTTGTTCAATTCTACGATTCTAAATAGGACGTTATGGAGATCTGGTAAATTATGAGTTTAACGCAAAATTAAGCAAAACACTTGTCAACAAAATCAAATCAATATGACCTATGTAAATCACGTATTCACGGTTAACCATCACCCTAACTGCCAACGATCGTTAGCAAGTCGTACAAAGACAAAGCGGCCACTTTCGTCACTGCCCATCCTCGCCCATTCTACACCCAGACCAGGAGTTGACCATATTTTGGAGTTCACCATATTTTAACATAAAACGAATGCTGGGGAAAAAATGGGCGAAATTTCCAGAGGTTTAAAGCTGACTTTTTTACGGGCTGAGCTTATATTTACATTAATTATCACGCGTATTATCAACTTTTAAACTGATTAACCTAACATTTTTCGTGATACGCATAATGCTCATTACTGTTACCCTATTTTATATCGTTCAACGAAATACATTGTACAGTATCTTTCAAAGAAATGCAAAGTTCCAAATCACACTCCACAATTGTTATCGCATTCACTAAACAGTGCATTACCACTGTAAAATAGTAAAAATCACTTAAACATAACTAAAAGCAATGTGGAGCTAAATTAGACTTTTACCGTGGTAATTGTCTAGAATACTCCGCATCGCTATTAGCTTTGAATATTGAATGAGTGTGCTTTACAGTGCTAATGTAGTATTTAGAATATTCAATAGCAGTTGCCAAACATGATATGGAGCATAATATCATACTTAATGATATTAAATAACGTTAAACTAAGGTCATGTAGTATATTGAGAAAAATGTGGGACTAACTGAAAGATAAATAGAAAATGCCCTTGCAAAAATATCCAACAAAACACATGAAAACACCAACTAAACTCTCTTGGGGTCAAGTTGTATCTTTACTTAATCTAGTCGTAATTTACCAGCCATACTCATAATACTCTACCGCCAACAGGGCGAAGGATGACAACAAACAGAAGACACAACAAGCGACCTTGTGATCAGACCAATAATAATGGTATACTTGTCCTAACATTTCGGCTACTAGGCGAGACTTTGTGTGAAAATGTTCAATAAAATACAATGGCCCAAATCATGTTCGGCAACAGTAATTGCATTCCCTAAACACTACACTCGCATCACAGAACACAATCATTATATATTTAAAACACTAAGTGCAATAGGTAGCTTGGCTAAACGATTACTACACCTATTTTGTAATAAGAGCACTAACAAGATTATCCGACTTTAAAGACCGTTGGCTGTAAAGGTCAAGGCCGTAACATGCACTTCCCTCGTCCATGATTCTCAAACTATCAACAGATCACCGCACTGCACCGTAACCCCATAGAGCACTTAGTCAAACCCTTCCCAGAATCTTAAAATTTAGAAGGAAAAACCATTCTACCAGTCAATACTTACAGCTTTATCCTTAGTCAACTAAACCAGGAGCAGTAATATCTCTACCGCTTCCCAATTAGTCTCATTGTATTCACAAAACACTTCACATAAGGGAGCAATATCGTATGCACTGCACACACCTTCAATGGCAACCGGCGAATGATGACACGTTGTTGCAAAGCATTCGAGGTTCTGGTGACGTTAGAATATATGGCAGAATCTTCTGCATTCTGGTAAAAAAAATACACTTGTCTGCAGTGTCATCAATATATATATATATATATATATATATATATATATATATATATATATATATATATATATATATGATACTAAACTGACAATGAATGTATTACTGAAAATATCAGAGAATTACGAAAACGAACTTGTGAGCAAAGTGATAGAAAACTGATTTTAAGGTACTCTGAAGTATTTACATTTGATATATATATATATATATATATATATATATATATATATATATATATATATATATATATATATATATATCTTTTTATTTTTATTTATTTTGCTTTGTCGCTGTCTCCCGCGTTAGCGAGGTAGCGCAAGGAAACAGACGAAAGAATGCCCAACCCACCCACATACACATGTATATACATATATACACGTCCACACACGCAAAATATACATACCTATACATTTCAATGTACACATATATATACACACAGAGACATATACATATATACACATGTACATATTTCATACTGTCTGCCCTTATTCCAATCGCCACCTCGCCACACATGGAATAACAACCCCCTCCCCCCCCCCTTATGTGTAGGAGGTAGCGCTACGAAAAGACAACAAAGGCCCCATTCGTTCACACTCAGTCTCTAGCTGTCATGTAATAATTCACCGAAACCACAGCTCCCTTTCCACATCCAGGCCCCACACAACTTTCCATGGTTTACCCCAGACGCTTCACATGCCCTGGTTCAATCCATTGACAGCACGTCGACCCTGGTATACCATATCGTTCCATTTCACTCTATTCCTTGTACGCCTTTCACCCTCCTGCATGTTCAGGCCCCGATCACTCAAAATCTTTTTCACTCCATCTTTCCACCTCCAATTTGGTCTCCCACTTCTCCTCGTTCCCACCACCTCTGACACATATATCCTCTTGGTCAATCTTTCCTCACTCGTTCTCTCCATGTGCCCAAACCATTTCAAAACACCCTCCTCTGCTCTCTCAACCACACTCTTTTTATTTCCACACATCTCTCTTACCCTTACATTACTTACTCGATCAAACCACCTCACACTACATATTGTCCTCAAACATCTCATTTCCAGCACATCCACCCTCCTGCGCACAATTCTATCCATAGTCCACGCCTCGCAACCATACAACATTGTTGGAACCACTATTCCTTCAAACATACCCATTTTTGCTTTCCGAGATAATGTTCTCGACTTCCACACATTCTTCAAGGCTCCAAGAATTTTCGCCCCCTCCCCCACCCTATGGTTCACTTCCGCTTCCATGGTTCCATCCGCTGCCAGATCCACTCCCAGATATCTAAAGCACTTCACTTCCAGTTTTTCTCCATTCAGACTTACCTCCCAATTGACTTGACCCTCAACCCTACTGTACCTAATAACCTTGCTCTTATTCACATTTACTCTTAACTTTCTTCTTCCACACACTTTACCAAACTCAGTCACCAGCTTCTGCAGTTTCTCACATGAATCAGCCACCAGCGCTGTATCATCAGCGAACAACAACTGACTCACTTCCCAAGCTCTCTCATCCACAACAGACTGCATACTTGCCCCTCTTTCCAAAACTCTTGCATTCACCTCCCTAACAACCCATCCATAAACAAATTAAACAACCATGGAGACATCACACACCCCTGCCGCAAACCTACATTCACTGAGAACCAATCACTTTCCTCTCTTCCTACACGTACACATGCCTTACATCCTCGATAAAAACTTTCCACTGCTTCTAACAACTTGCCTCCCACACCATATATTCTTAATACCTTCCACAGAGCATCTCTATCAACTCTATCATATGCCTTCTCCAGATCCATAAATGCTACATACAAATCCATTTGCCTTTCTAAGTATTTCTCACATACATTCTTCAAAGCAAACACCTGATCCACACATCCTCTACCACTTCTGAAACCACACTGCTCTTCCCCAATCTGATGCTCTGTACATGCCTTCACCCTCTCAATCAATACCCTCCCATGTAATTTACCAGGAATACTCAACAAACTTATACCTCTGTAATTTGAGCACTCACTCTTATCCCCTTTGCCTTTGTACAATGGCACTATGCACGCATTCCGCCAATCCTCAGGCACCTCACCATGAGTCATACATACATTAAATAACCTTACCAACCAGTCAATAATACAGTCACCCCCTTTTTTAATAAATTCCACTGCAATACCATCCAAACCTGTTGCCTTGCCGGCTTTCATCTTCCGCATTACACTTCCGCATATATATATATATATATATATATATATATATATATATATATATATATATATATATATATATATATATATATATATATATATGTATATATATATATATATATATATATATATATATATATATATATATATATATATATATATATATATAAGTATACTATTACTTTATCTGTTACTGAATAGTTATTGTGTACGTTATAACAGTACAAATGAAAACATTCGCGTATTATGAAGTGATCTGGTTATGAGATAGTCTGTTCTCAAGGACGTGTGGAGGTGCTCATCATCACTACTGTTTCTGATGTTAGTCAAATCATGGAGCCTTGTGCATGACATTATGGACGAGAAGCCGCCTTGAGATCTTCTGGTGCTGGTGGGTTCTTGTTGCTTAACAAAGACAGTCGTCTTATGTGTTATGATTAGTCTGAACATTACATGCGGTTTATACTGCTAAAACAATTCTATAACTATCTTGTGCCGACGTTGATAAAATATGTCCATAGAATTGGTTTGAGGTACCGTTATGTTGCCTGATCAGAGAATTTAGTGCTTAAATAGAATTGTTCTTAGCCTGCTTCATATACTTAGTTAGGGGATTGTAATTATGACCCACAAATCACCTCATCTTTCAAGAGGTAAGAACCCAGTACTTTAAAGATATCGTCTCACATGACACTTCAGATGTTCACACTCTAGCACAACGAGGAACTTTTAATTTGTTCCTTATTGCTTTCTTTCTGATCATACGTTTCACAGATTGCACTAACTAAGCTAATGATAAAAGATTTCCAGTCAAAGCGAGTAATCTGTCTGCGTCAGAAAACTTGACATTGTGAAACACCTTAGATAATAATCTTCGCACATGATATTCTGCCATACTAACTATGGTAATATTGTCTGTAGTAATAAAGGCTGCCATATTTCGCACATGATCATAGTGTAATGTGTATTGACACATGACATTAATTAATCTGGCCACATTGTCTGCATTTCTTGCCAGATCTGCCACACAGAAGGATATCCCTGGCGAAGACGGTCCGAAAGGCTCTCCTGAGAAGCCTGGCTGTCGCCAGAGATCAGAGACTGGGAGACAGTCACGGCCTTACACCATGCGGCCGAAGGAGGAAGATCTAAAAAGAGTTGTGCGATGGTCGTGCAGACGAAGCCTTCTCTCAAGACCTCAAACTTTGCTTCATTTGGTTCAAACCCGCTGGGATTCGTTCGTTCGTCGACCGTGTCCAATGTAGCTTTCTTCGCTTGGCTAAGTCATTAGCAATCTCATTCTCGTACAGACCTGCATGGCCATGAACCCAGCAGAGGATAAATACATGTACATCATAAGTGAAGATTACTGAGTAATAGAACTACCCTTCCAATTCGGTCCACACTGACGCTGTGGTCGGTGAGTTTCAATATTTTCCGTGTCGATGTTCGAATCAACATGAATCACTACGGTATGATTTTGAGCTATTGCATGTTCAGGGGACATTCGACTAGCAAATAATTATGCCTGCAGTGTGGAGGAGGCACTGTCATTCATTCTGAAAAAAGAAAACTCTGGAATCAAGAGCAGAATGAAAGAAAAAAAAAAGAAAGTGCAGCAACACGCGAGATCTGTTGGCCCACAGAACCATCAGTATATCAATCAATAACGTTGAAAAGGATAGTTACGGTAAGTAGTAGATGGAACAAATGATTCTAATTGTGAAGGGTTTTTGAAGGGTTATGCCACTGTGCGGCAGGAATAATGGTGAGTCAGCAAGATAAGAACCCCCTGTGGCGATCATGGGTAAATCCTGGAACTGGGAGATCCAGCCCTTCGTCACGTAGGTCGGTGTCAACCTCCATGGGAACTTGAGACCATTGTACGTTCACTGCTTTGTTCCACGCCTCAAGAAACATCTTAAAGTCGATGAGGAACTTGGCCAGTCCTTCAGAACAGGGTAACTCGTAAAACAAGCCACCTCACTCTTTGATAGGGGAACAGTCAGGTCCACACATTCGTAAACTAAATTCCAATAACTTTTCCAGGACATATATCATCGGGGAATGAGGTAAATGACGAGGAGTGAAGTAGGGACCGGCCATAAGGAAGGGATATGTGGAGACGAGTGCCCACGACAGGATAAGGTCTAGCGAATCTTTAACAAGAACAATAACAAGATATAATGATACTAGAGTCTCTACAGATTAGAAGACGGAACCAGCACTGAACTGTAACAATGCGTTGAGCCATAGCAATATCATCATTATATACAACAACACAGAATATGCAAATGCATTAGTGTACTATGATTACTGAACAGTTTTTTGTTATGAGTATTTCATGATTACGTTCCAATGTCGTGTCAGTGCAATTCATTTTTCTTGATGCGTATCTTTTCCGTGGTATTTCTATTTTAACATCTAAGATAGATATGAATGTTAGCAACCACACATAGGATTCTGTCGCGCATTCTAATGCTCTTAGCGAATTTCAAGAGTTGCAAACAGAATATCTGTTAAGAGGGTTTGTACATGGAAAGTGAATCGCTAAGGAGATTACCCACTTATGAGAATGCTCTTGTGAACTCCTTGTTGCTAATTATATCATGGCAGTGATTATATGATGAAGTGAGAGTATTCTGTAAAGGTTGTTATGTTGTTGATTTTTCTTATACAAAAACATTCGAAGTATATTCTAATTTTTTTTCATATACATGACGCCATGAAAATGGTTTTCGTATCATCAAAGACTGCAGGTATTAGAAAAAGATAAATCTATATTGTAAAATGTTCTTTACACTAAATCCTAAAGATGGACACTGGGAATACGAAATGTCAACCCTTGAAAACGACCAAGATGATCCTTGGTTACAATGGCGTGACCTTTAACCTTTACTTTAAGGCTCAGGTTAAAGACCAGACCACTGTACCCGCAAAAGGATTGCACCGTCGTGGTTCTATGTCACATTATCATGCTCAAAGGGTCAACGTTTGATGAAAATGTTGCTTAACAACTTATCTCTGGTATTCCCTTGCTCCTTCTTTTCGTAAACAAGGAACAAAGTCTGAACGTTTTAGTAACTGATATATATCTTATATCTGTTATACTTGATCGCCATTTCAGCGTTTAGCATGGCGGTCACAGGATGTACAAGCCTTTGTGTTGGTGTTGGGGTATGAAACTTTATGCATTGCATACATCTGATGAGGTGGATTGTCTGCACGAAACACGTTTTGTATTGTGTATTGTTAAGTATTGATTAGGAGAATTATCTGAACTTCTATTGCAGTGCGATTTCATATTCACTAGTATCACAACGGACCGGTGTGATCATATATATATATATATATATATATATATATATCATACAAACCTCCAACAGGCAGGATCGAGCCCGGGACCCCTGTGGCACAGGTGGGAATGCTAGGCCCATGGCCTAGCGGTTGCATTCCCGCCTGTGCCACAAAGGTCCCGGGTTCGATCCTGGCAGTTGGAGGTTTGGATGTTCTATGAAGGTGCGCGTTCATATGCACTTTATTCACATATATATATATATATATATATATATATATATATATATATAGACACATATATTTATATATACACACAGAAACACCACCACGGGAAGAAACACAGGAATCCTGACCACTTTCGTGTATTACCACATCTTCAGAGAACTAGTTATCATGTGAGAAAAATATATACAATAAAGTTTATGTATAAGTACCGGGGGAAACACGTGATTGGGTCGTGCAGCCGTGTAATTAGTGAGAGGTGATGTTAATATGAGTGTCTGCGTGACCTATCCTCTATCTGGCCTTGACCTGAAATGTCAGGTAGAGAGTGGGTCACGCAAACCCTTGTGTCAACCTCACTTCTTACTAATTACACTGTTGCACGACCCCCACTCCATATTTCTCCCAGTTGTGTATGCGTAACCTTAATTGTATCTATATTTCTCACTCTGTAGCTAGTCCTCTGATGATGTGGTAATACACGAAAGCGCTCAGGATTCTCGTGTTTCCTTCTCCAAATGATATTTCTGCATCTGTGAAGTCGTTCGTGTCTATTGTGATTTTTTTGATATATATATATATATATATATATATATATATATATATATATATATATATATATATATATATATAATACACATGGTTACTCTAGGAAATGAAAGTGAGTATGATGAAATTGTGAGAAGACGTGACAGTGTGAGGTGTAGACAACAGCGTCTGGAGAAGCCATCACGTCCTTCACTCGTGTGACAAGCTCGTCAAACCACAATGTCCTTCATGCATAAGTTTTCCACCGCAGCGATTCAGAGAGAAGCACCTGAAATGAAATTGCATCGCAGAATATCAAAATCATTTTCCTCCTCCACCTTCCCTCATATATGACTGGAGGAGGTGGACACAAAAAAGAAATATCCTTCAAAGGAGAGGACAAGTTTTGCTCGCACAAACAGGGAACAACACATCACTGACACAAACGCATTCTTGGGACGATTGATATTCTATTTGTGTCTTTTTACTCAAGGTCGAGATCACCTGCTTGCTATCATACTCCTCCATGCTGACGGTAACAACTTCGTCAGATAGACAGACGTTCTAACGTCTTAGAGGCAACGCCGATGAAGTTAGAGTATGGGAGGTTATTGTTATTCCTATTAGTAATGAAGTTTGAGGAGTTTACTGAAGTTTGAGAAGACCAAATGAATCGTCAGGTGTGTGTGTGTGTGTGTGTGTGTGTGTGTGTGTGTGTATATATACAACAAGATGACATGGATGTGAGGCTATTGGTGTTGGGGTGAAGGGTGAAGCTTGAACTCAGTCATGTCTCCTGTAGTTGGCATAAGTCTGCTGGGAAGTACTGTAGGTTGGAGTGAACATGGCGTGATCACAGATTGAAGATACTTAGAAATTCTACTTATTCTCGTCTTCCTTTACTGCGAATAGAAATTGTATGAATATACCGAATGAAGTCGTACTTCAAACGTACACAGACAAAGGAATGTTGAACCTCTTTTATTGTATACGTTAAGACGTTTCAATGAGATTTCTATAACTTCTATAACCTCGGTTGTTGCCATGGTCGCCAAATAACACCGCATGACTCGACCCAAATCGGATAACTATACTCCAAGGTAATCAGGTTCACGGAACTTATTGTATACAGGACGTTGACAGGAAAAACCATATTAGCAACATATATAGATCTATCCTTTAGTTTATAACCATTTTGCTTTTCTGGTAATGATAACTTGAAAACATTTGCTACTCAAAAGAGAAGACTGTTGGCATAAAATCAATAAATGTATTAGCATACTCTCATTATGGGCGGTAAGAAATGTTCATATTCCCGATAGATAGCAGCAATAGGAACAAAACAACAAAAACAGCAAAAAATACGAATCAATTATTGCGAATAGGAGAGAAATATGAATAATTAATTACTGGCCAACACACTCTGGACGTCCTATGTGACAAAGTTATGAATAAATTTCCCTTTAATGTTTGGGAATGGGACATAGGAACGCTAGTGTCCTATATCAAACGGTGGATATATCTGACCAGCGGACCATGGTCGGTGCTGTTACCACAGGCAATAACGAATGCACACAAACAATGTTAGAAAACAAATGTGCGTGGGAGCGCGACGCCCGCCCCCCTGGCGGCAAAAGAGTAAACTATCTCCGCGTCATGTAACAGAGGCATGAAGGGAAAAAATATCCTAGGCTCTGTTTCATTGCTAAAGCCCAGGTGTGACGAAGGGGGAAAAATAGAGAAAGGGGGAAAAAAAAGAAGAGCGATAGGTGACAAGTGAAGGGTGAAGAGCGAGTAAGTAGTAGAAGGTGAAGTGTAGTGTATGTTGACAGATGTAGTCTGAAGGGTGAGGAAGAGTGACGCGCGAAAGAAAGGGTTGGATGCAAGGTGAGGTGAGGTGAGGGATGAGGACTGTTTTGACGAAGCGTTGTGTATACCACCACTCCGCTTGTGTACAGAGACGTTCGAATCATCACCTCTCACCTGACAGTAGATAGAACTCACCCTTATGATCATATCAAGAATCAAGGGTTAGCAATTCAAACCTTCATAAGAAAATGTTTAGTGTTGATCTGGCGTAGTATTCTGATTCAATAGACTTTAGTATTCATGGTATTCCTTCTTTCTTTTTACCTTCAGAGTCGATATTCTTCGTGAATGGTGAAGTCTTCTTCCCTTGTTTGCTCTTGTGACAAGGTCATACCACTGTAGGTCTGCGATAAGGACGCACCACTCGAACTGTATAAGGAAGGTATACCACTGGAAGTTTATGATATGTAATTGAAACCTGTGGAAATCTGTGAGGACATACCACTGGAAGTCAGTAAGAAGGTCATGCCAATGGAAGTCTATGATTAGGCCATACTCCTGGAAGTCTGTAAGGACAAACCACTGGAAGTCTATGACAAGGCCTTACCACTGGAAGTTTGTGATAAGACCATACCACTGAAAATCTGTTAGAAAACCATAACACTGGAAGTCTATGATGAGGCCTTACCACTGGAAGTCTGTGATAAGGCCATACCATTTGAAGTCTGTGTGGACATACCACTGGAAGGCTATGATAAGGCCATACCACTGGAAGTCTGTAATAAGGACATACCATTGGAAATCTATGTTCAGGCTATGCCACTAGAAGCACCAGGATAAGACTTGTCTCCTCTGTAATATAGATATTAATCGGTAGTTTAGCTTGTGATTCCTAATGGCGTGGACGCGTCTCCTGTGATTGGTAGGTTAAGGAAAATAATTCATAGCGATGTTAGTCTAGGCTTAGTGGTGAGAGACACGCACGCACGCACACCCAAGTAAGGCAATCATACATAAATTCCGAGGGGGGAACCTGGATTATGTTCCTGGTTTAATGGTATCGAAAAATCGATGATATATACATCTTCATACTCTCTCTCTCTCTCTCTCTCTCTCTCTCTCTCTTTCTCCTTTTATATCTCACAACATCCATCACTGTATCTATCTATCTATCTATCTATCTATCTATCTATATATATATATATATATATATATATATATATATATATATATATATATATATATATATATATATATATATCACCATTCTCCTATCATATGAGACTCACAAAGCTCCTGTAATCCTTCTGTTGTGAGCTTCACCAAGTCTCTCTTATCCCCCTGAAGTGATCAGTACCACACCTCTGAACTATGCCTGACCAAACCCCTCTCATCCCCCGTGACTGAGCCTCACCACGCCTCTCTCATCTTCATGTTCTCAGCCTCACCAGAACTAAATCAGTCTCCTGTTTTGCGACTAACGAAACCTCTTTTTTTCCTTTAGAGTCTTCTATACCAAGTCTTATAGCTATCTTTACCAAAATCCTTGCATTTCTTCTCTATTATCAACTACATCTATATATCATCTTATCACAGGTGAATGGTATATGTGTTCCTCTTCGGGTGTTAATAGTATATGGCAGATGCTGGGCCCTGGCTTTCGCAAAGCTGAACTCAGTGAACACCCGTAATCATCTATGTGCCCTCCCAAACCATGTATTCAGTACACCATTGCCGTAGAAGATCCAGTTCTTCATATCCTCCTCACAGTATATATATATATATATATATATATATATATATATATATATATATATATATATATATATATATATATATATATATATATATATATTACCACAAGGTCACTTTGTGGTAATCTGACCACGTCTTCATATGGCACACAAGAGCTCCATTTCACTGCGTAGATTTCTATCAAGATCAAACATTTCCAGTGAAATTTGGTTAACTGAGCAAAAACTGCTTGGCTCGTGGGTTTCCGTCGGCGAGTTTACCTTTGAAATAAAGACAAGGGGGAGAGGATGGATGCAGAAGGTCATGCATGACTCGGAAATCCAATTTAGCAGAAAGCAATCCAATCCCCTGTGTGATGTCTTTGAAAATGGATCTGCAGGTATGACATTTTGATGACGGAGAGAGTCATAGGAGAGAGAGAGAGAGAGAGAGAGAGAGAGAGAGAGAGAGAGAGAGAGAGAGAGAGAGAGAGAGAGGAATAATTGATCCACTTTAGGAAACTTTATCTCCATTTTGATTCACAGTGACCATTGCCACAACAGCGCGATAAGTTGGTGTTTGGCAACATCTTGATAAAACCCTTAAGCTCCTGAGAATGAGAGAGTGTGACACTTGAGCACGACGGTACGATCCTTAGCGGAGGTACAATGACCTGGGCTTTAACCTGAACCTTAGGGGCAAAGGTTAAAGGTCACGCCCTCGTAGCCAAGGATCATCCCGTCGAGTTCAAGGCTTGACATTTCGTATTCCCAGAATCCATCGCCAGGATTCAGTTCGAAGAGCAATTTACATCTGCGAGATTATCTTTCTTTCTTTGAAACATAAAGAAATAACATCGCTCAAAATCAATAACATAGCAGCGTTTACATAACACTTACACATAACATAGCAGCGTTTACATAATACTTACACATAACATAGCAGCGTTTACATAATACTTGCACATAACTGTATAATCATTGCAGTAATGTAATTAGTACCAAGGAGTTCAAAGAGCATTCTCGTACGTGGGTAATCTCATTAGCAATTTACGTTCCATGGACAAACCCTGGTAACTGATATTCTGTTTACAATACGTAAATTCCCTGGAAGCGTTAGAATATTCGACAGGATCTTGTGTATGGTTGTTTAAGTTACGTTCATCTTCAATATCTTAATAAGAAAACACAGTAAGATATTCATTTTGAGAAACTGAGCGTAATTGCTCGACAATCAAATGTAATCATCATAAGTCATAACACAGAACTCCATATTCACGCCAGAATAATACACTTGCATGTCCTATCTCACTGTGTTACAATGGTACTGAAGTCTTTTTCTTTTGTTTTTTTTTCACGACTCAGTACTGCTTTTGCCCGTCTGATATGAAGGGATTCGATCTTGTGAATATTCTCATATGTGGGTATTGTTGTGGTTGAAGATTCGCCAGACCTTATACTGACACACTTCCTTGTCTCCACATGGTCCGTTCCTCTTCCACCCCTCGGTATTTAGTTCATTGCTAATCATATATATTATGGTTAGATTAGTAGGGTGTAGTTTACGAACGTGTTGATGAGACTATTCTATTATAAAGTGAGGTGGTTTGGCCTATGAGTCACCCTGTTCTGGAATACTGGCCAAGTTTCTCATTAACTCCTAAGTTCCAGAGGCGCGTGGAATATAGCGGTGTAAAACAGCCTTAGTACCCCTGGAGGTTGACACCGGCCTACATGACGCATAGCTAGATCTCCCAATTCCAGGATCATCCTCAACTGGGCCTCTCATCTTCCTGACTACCATTCTTCCTGCCGCTCAGTCGCAAATCCCTTCGTATTCCTTCACAGTTGAAATCATCTGCTCCATCTGCTATTTTCATTCTTATGTTATCTGAGACGGCACGGGCAGCTGAGGCCTTAATCAAGGCCACCTTATTTTATCGACCAATCCCCAAGGGTGGATGAACAGCCTGGTTGACTGTGGACTGACTGCTGCAACCAGGATTCGAACCTATGCACTCGACTCTGGGTGGGCGGCCCGTAAATGCGTCACAGTGAGGAACGCTAACCACTACACCACGGAAGTCCATTTCTCATAACATTCCTCGAAACGTTGCTATACGTTACACCGATGGTTCAGTGGACCAAACATTCCCTATGTGCTGTTGGATCTTTTCCACTCTCCTTCAGGTTCCAAAGGACTCTAGAACAAATAACAGTGTCTCCTCTACACTGAAGGCAGAATTTATTGCTATTCATATGTCCCGTGAGCATGGAACAGCTCATAAGCATATCGCAGTAGTTCACACTGACTCGAACACTGTCATGGAAAGTTTGAAACACACCAACCCAACTGACAGTATTAATCGAATTGGAAAGATGACAATACTACTTAGTATTTTTCAGTTGGGGTGCAGATGCATTATCCTCAGTGGGTCCCCTTGCCATATAGGTCTATTCGGAAACGAGGCTGCTGACAACGTAGCTAAGCAAGGCACACCTGTGCAATGAACGGTCGAGGGACGAACGAATTTCCGTGGGAGTTTGAACCATTTGAAGCGAAGCTTGAGGTTTGGCTGGAGGACGTTGTTAGCTTGACCGTCACTCAACCTTCTTAAATTTTCCGCCTTCGGTCGCCTGGTGTAAGGCCGATATTGTCTACCGATCCCCGGTAACTGGCGACTGGACTAACAGAAGATGTGCAAAGTGCCTCGCACACCTTCGTTCTCTTGGGTTACCACTTGTGCGTGTCAGTTCTGACATGAAACGTAGCAACTGTGGCCGAATCAGTGAATATCATTAAAGTCATCATCAACTGCAACTTGATGATATGTGAGACATAAGAGGCTGTGTTACTACTGATGACGCTATCATTGTTAAGTCAAATATCTGTGGTGATTCGCAAGTTAGATTTCTCGTTCCAGTCATGGGTGACTTGTTCTTAGTATAAATCTGTTATTTGTTAAACACTGTCCTGTATAAAGTGCAATCAGTGAGATGCATTATCACAGAGAAATCGATATAAAGAAAGAAATCTACGGTTCTTGGCAGTGCTAATATATGAGAAATTAGAATTGAAATATGAAATTTGAAATATATTGTTTGAGAAACGGCACTGGGTCCATTATTTCTTAAAGCAGAATGCATTATGCTGAAGTCTATTAGCATGCGAATATAGTTCTATGATTTGAGGGTAATACCATCTATTCTCGCACTAGAATATAAATAATATTAGGATTTTTTCTAAACATTCGATTCACTGCATGAGTCATGACACAAGTGTTCACAAAACGTCGTCTCTAATATTATGCAAAATCTTTCTTGTTCTGATTAAAGCCAAGTGCATTAATAGATCATCCAGGAATGAGTTAGTGTTTAATTTGGGAGGTCAAGTCCTTTGAGAGCCGACCATATATAGTTCAAACCAGACCATTTTATTCTACAGTCCACGAACGATTGAACTACACCCCAGCGATTTTTCAGTAGTAGGTAGGGGCAATGGGATTATGAATACCATGATGCTAGAATCCCTCTACAGCTGAGTGACCAAAATGAGGGTCGAGAGGTAAATGAACTTTCTACCTTTAGGCATAAGTTATAGTGTGTAATATCTAAGAATAATACCACAAATGTCAATTTTCTATTACAATGCTTACAAGATTTATTCCTTCTTTTTTCCCGTAATTACTTTTCATCAATTTCGTCAGTAAATTAAATCGATTCAGAATGGCATCATTGGATTCTGCATATGTATACATCTTTTAGGTAAATTGCTGCACATTAATGTGATTTTTTTACCAATGTGTGGAAGATTTTGTCGGGTATTCTGACGTCACCAAGAGCTTGAAAAATTTTGCCATGTACGTCATTCACTGGCTATCACTGGCAGAAGGCAGAGGTTGGCTCACCCGCACGTGAAGGCCATTGTGGGTTCCACGTAACTAACTGTGAAGCTCTTCATAGACATTACAGATCCATGGACCGTGTCTATCATCACTGACTGGATAGACAGTTAGGAAAAGTTTATTTTTTTTCGGAGTGTTTATTGATCAAGTGAAATTCAAAACATCGTAGGAGACGAGGTGCGTGGAGGTGCGTGATGAGGCTTCGAGACTTATACTCCACTGTAAGTATATCTGTCTTGTAAGTACTCTTAACCTACTTATTAACTCTGTGGTGGTTTTCTAGAGCTAAGCATCGCTATAATCTAGGTATTGACGATATCTTGTGCAGTGTTCTAGTGCTATGTTTCGAGAATTGTGATCGTTTCTGAGCATGATTTGAAACCTTGTTTCATTAGACGATGTTGAATAAGACGATTCGGGTCATGTACATCGGGGAAAATATATTGGGGTAATGTAAAAGTCATACACTTTAACATCGACAAAACTTATGAAAATCTGTCTGAATTTAAGTTAGACGAGTTGCTGTTTGAAATATGCAATCTTATTCTTCAGTAGCTAAAAATCGCTTGGCCCTTCGCTGTGTATTCTGCTTGACATCTGTGCCAAGTTGGCGGTGCATTTCGATGAGTTAAATTGCTACAAGGATGTTGGGTATTTAGATACATCTTGACTGCTAGGGAGTTTAGGTGAGTGTCATAGGTTCTATTGATTTTTTGCAAGTGTATTACGTATTCCTTGATTATCCGCACATTTTCCTTGATATACCGCTTACACCGTATGATTTTTTGTTTCTATTAAATGACTTGCTCCATACCATATTCGACAAGTGATAGTCTTCTCTAAGCACTACATTAGCATCACAATACGCAATCGTACAAATACTGTGGACATTTACCATGGTAAATGTCAAGTTTAGATCCACATAGCTATAAAGTTTTGGATAGTGGATAAATTAATTCTGCAAAGCCAGTGTCGTGAAGCAAAGAAAACGATGGTAGTTGAGGGATGTGAAATGGGTCATTATAAATAAAGTTGAAAGATGTGAATTGAGTCATTATAAATAAACGTATCAGAACCAGGTTATGTACATCGAAAAAATGAGGTTAGCCAGTGTAAAAGTAGGTAATGCTCTTGTGAAAGCTCAACAGTTGCTATGAAAAGCTCTCCTGGTTGTAGCCGAAGTGATAGGTATTTACCAACGAAAAAGATTCGTCCGTTTCTAAGGGGTCGTCGCATTAGCCGCTTACTATGTCGTCTGCTTGTGACATCCGGCGCCATATGCGCGGTATTCAATCATGGATGTGACGCGCAGATTTTGACTGACGTAATGAACATTAAGATTGTTGAGATCTAGGGAGACTAGGTGACACTGTCATAGGCTATATTGATTTTCTTAGGTTGTATTGATTAATTTTTAAAAGTGAATTACTGGCGTTTGCACCGATTTTTCTTGATGTAATGCCACCGGCTGCTGATTTTTCGTTCTGTAAATATAACTGTTGGTTAATACCTACAGATGACAGCGATGTCGTGACTATATCGGCATGTTAGCTTGGAGGGCTGTGTGGTAACTCGTACGCGTGTGGGGAATAGGAATTTCTGATGGAAGTTTGGTTAGCGGAGTGGAGTTTAAGATTATATTAGGCAAGTGGGTTGTTGGTAGCTTAACGAGTTATTTCAGCGTGAATGTGTCTTTTCGATGTAAAGTTGTTGGTGTAGAGGAAATTTGTAGGTGTGGTTAAGTGAGAGGCAGGTATGAGGTCTCTCTTCCTGCATGGTGCTTGGTTATGGAGTGGTTTGAGTTGGAGACGTCCTGATCTTTTTGGAAAGAAGTGGATACTGAGCATCTTTGGGTAGATTGTATTGTAAGAATTTTGATTTCATTGTTTAGATGTTAGAGTATTTATGGCTGCTAAGGAGCTGGTGATTGTTCCGAGTGCTCTGTAGTGGTAGTTTTAAGTTTGCTTTTCATGGGTGAGTAACAAAGGTTAAGCTGGACCAGAATTATTGTTTGTGTAGGATAACAAGTCATTCTTTTTTTTATCCATGGCCTCTTTTTTCATTGATCTTTTTAGTGTGAGTAGTGAATGTCACGCGACGTGTCATATTTAATGAACTGGGCGGCTGGTCGAGTGGAAGTGCACCGTTCGTCATACAGAAGTATGACAAAAGCGCGCAACTGACTATCCTTGTTGTATGGTGGATGGTTCATGTTTGTTATGGCTTGGAAGGTTTTAACGTGTCGTACTTAGAATGTCACTGTGGTTCGTGGGGTGAGGGGAGGTCGTGTACGAGAATGTTCTGGAGGGTTGGATATTCAGGGCTGGTCCTTAAAACTCCACTGGAGAGCAAGGATTTTGGAAGAAGTCCTGTGTTGAGTGAGTGTGTGTGTGTTGAAGACCACAGCATATTTGATTTTTACTAGCTTTGCTCCTTTTTTTTTCTATCCATACGTTTTGCTTCATTCGATAACGTGTGAATCAAATGTCCTACATTCATTTTCATTTCATTCTCGAAATACAAGGGCCGTATCGGTCATATGAACGCTGGTTATCGTCAGCGAAATTGATTATAAAAGATGCAGTTCAATATATGGAACAAAGCAGGAATGTATCGCATCTTTTAAGCGTTGCTGATGAGAGCGGTGCCATAGACATGTTGATTCGTGGACAGTGTTCCCATTGATTTCGTGCTTGACCATATGGTCGATAGGGGTCAAACTCAGTGGGGTCAACGGTTGGGGGGTTTACCTGAGGTCTCTCGCCATCTGGGAAAGTCTAGTGGTGGTAGAGAGTGGGGTCATTTGGGGTGTGCTACAGAATAATTCTAGAGTCCTTGCTCCTTCTGTACTTTGATGATTTACGATGGGATAATATTCTTTAATGTTATCTGTAGTCGTGGAGGGTCGTCGCAATGTTTCAATATTGTTTTTTCAGCAAGATACTGACGAGTGATTCATGTTATGATACTTGTGTACTTTAGGGCCTTTTTTTCTTTATTTTTTGAGGAAGTGATGTAGCCATACCGATGTAGTCCACATTCTTTTTAAGTTTACAACCTTCATCTGGGTAGGAGGGCTTGTAATACAGTGGTAGTCTGCTGTGGGTTATTACTGTGTGAGGTAGTTTCTCGTAATGTCATCAATAGTTTTGTTCTTGTAGTAAATGAGACGATCTTCAGGGATGTTGCAAATAACGTTCAGATCTACGATCTCTTTCAGGATACATTAGTCAGTCTGAAAGGCTGGAGACGTCTGGTTTCGGTAGAAGACTTTTATGAACAGTTCCAGGTGGTGGTTGGCTGTGATAAACTGGTCGACTTTGGAGGAACGCACTTGTCTGTTTATCAATGATTGTTAAATAATGACTTTGTATTTGCCTGACTCTAGTGATATCTTGGTGGAAGAGGTTCCATGATCAGTTCTTGTAAGAACTACTTGGGTAGGCTCCAATAACCCTTGCTTTGTACCTCGCTGGACACGCGCACACATACATCCCTCAAGCGCCTGCCCTAATCGGCACACTCACGGTGAACACTAGTTTGGTAGTCCTCATTATGAGTCCGGATGTCTACATCAAGAAAGGGCATCTTCTCCACACGTAAATCGAGTGGATCTTAAGGCAGATGTCTCTTCCATATGTACATACAATACGTACATCTACAATACGGGGAATGCGTTGTAATTACATTCGTATGTAAAGACCTGTTTGCAAATTTTGAGATATATCGACACCTCTGGGGCCCTGTCTCTTTAATTTTCTTTCCCTTCGTAAACTTGAGTAATTGCAATACTGGATCACCGTGACGCCGACAGTCACCTGGTAGCAATTCGCTAGTTGGCGGTTGGCCGTAAACGTTTTTGTCATTACCTTACCTTGTGCAGTACAGGGAGGAGTTCTACACTGACGGGGGCTCCTTCTCCTGAACTTTACTTTCCTATGGCGAGATTTTTACAGCGCGTAGCGTTCACCGCAAGAAAATTCATGGTTACAAATAGTGAATCGTATGAGTTATTTGTGAGTGCGTACTTGAATTGGTTTGTTCTTGAGTGTGTGTATAATTCTATATATTCACTTCATTCACCGATAATTCTTCCATGGTTTTAATGGTGTTCTATCAACTGAGCGATAAAAAGAAAATGCTATATTAGGCTTACGAACTTTTGGGAAGCGGTGATTTTTTTGACTCTGAGTGGGCGGCCCGTAAATACGTGGCGGTCAGGGACGTTAACCGCTACAAAACTACAGATAAACTAGAAATTGATACTGAAGTATTGATGTCTTTTATCTTCTTGTACTCTTCCTGTGGGTGATCTTATGGTTTGTGTGGTGGGTGATATCTGTACTGTGAGGAGGAGGAACATACCGCTCGTTAACCCAAGCTGTCCAACCACATCATTCCTATACACTCACCTGTTGACACCATGATGGTCTTCACCCCTGACATATTAGGTCATCATGCTATGTACAAAACTTCTCATATTTCCATAACATAATTACGATTTTTGTAAGGTTCGTCATGCCTTCGACTATGATGATAACATATAATGAGAATTTAATACACGGGGATAACTCATTAGCAGGTTATGAAACTCTGATTCCGAAAAAAAAAGTTAAAATGATGAACATGAGAAGAGAACTTTTGATATTCATGCGGCAAGTAATAATGATGCATATATTGATATTAGGTTCACTAAGCCTTGTTTTTGGTTACGTTGAATTTCTCTTTAGTATTCCAGCAAGTCAACAGTGTTCTGTGTGCAGGAAAAGTTTGGCGTTCAGTTTTACAATCTTGCGATGCCTTGGGTTTGCAGGTTTTGCGTGGAAAGACGGACCCTGGAGGAAAAGCTTGGCTGCAGCTACCGGTAAAATGACCGTTCTAACACACAGGGCAGATATGTCCTGCGGAACAGCGTCGAATCCAGCTTTCTGATTGCGTCAGGGAGTGAGCCATCAACTTTGGGAATCAACGCTATGAGTGTTGCAACACCCCAAACTAATCCTTCTTTTCATCCAGTAGAGCCGATCCTTCCAGGCAGTGCAGCGAGGTGCGAAGCCCTATATATGTGTACCATTCATGCCGTTAATCTCAGAGAACCGCGGCTTCCTGCCTTGGATGATGTCAACGGCAACAAACACGAAATGAAGCTCGTCGGGGAGTCTCTCCTCCAAGGGCAACTGGAGGAATTCTGCGCCATGAACCCTTCACGCCGTCAATGTGTTTGTCTTCCAGGTCCCAGGGTAGATGATGATGATGCCGACGTGGTAGACGAGGTTCGTGGTGGCACTAACGATCGTACACTTGTAAGTTGTCATGTAGGTACGAATGATGTGCTGAAGGAGAGAGAGGAGGAGCTGTTGGAGAAATGCTGCCGGCTTATTCGACGTTTTTAAGATAAAACTGATATTTCATATCTTCCCAGGATTGGCACCGGGGACGCCGCCTTTAGTAAGGCGTTTAGTCTCGGTAATAGATTAGAGAACCACTGTTTTCAGGAAGTTAAGTTCATACACTTTTCTAAATGCAGCATTGCAGTAACTCGTGACTTTGACTGTTTAAACTTGGTTGACGGTGCCCTAATCCAATTTGAGAAACCTACTCGAGACGAGAATATTATGGATGTAGTTCTAACTACAAACGAGGATCTTGTTCATGTTGAAGTTGGAGAGTTTGGTGCAGGTATACCTCGACGAATTACTTTTTGAGGTCACTTTCGACATGTGGTCAACATAGTGGCGAAAATGCACTGGAATTTAAAATTGCAAATTTGAATAATCTTCGCATTGCTCCTGATAGGCAAACCGAGGTCAATCAATATATATATATATATATATATATATATATATATATATATATATATATATATATATATATATATATATATCCATAAATGCTACATACAAATCCATTTGCTTTTCTAAGTATTTCTCACATACATTCTTCAAAGCAAACACCTGATCCACACATCCTCTACCACTTCTGAAACCACACTGCTCTTCCCCAATCTGATGCTCTGTATATGCCTTCACCCTCTCAATCAATACCCTCCCATATAACTTACCAGGAATACTCAACAAACTTATACCTCTGTAATTTGAGCACTCACTCTTATCCCCTTTGCCTTTGTACAATGGCACTATGCACGCATTCCGCCAATCCTCAGGCACCTCACCATGAGTCATACATACATTAAATAACCTTACCAACCAGTCAACAATACAGTCACCCCCTTTTTTAATAAATTCCACTGCAATACCATCCAAACCTGCTGCCTTGCCGGCTTTCATCTTCCGCAAAGCTTTCACTACCTCTTCTCTGTTTACCAAATCATTTTCCCTAACCCTCTCACTTTGCACACCACCTCGACCAAAACACCCTATATCTGCCACTCTATCATCAAACACATTCAACAAACCTTCAAAATACTCACTCCATCTCCTTCTCACATCACCACTACTTGTTATCACCTCCCAATTTGCGCCCTTCACTGAAGTTCCCATTTGCTCCCTTGTCTTACGCACTTTATTTACCTCCTTCCAGAACATCTTTTTATTCTCCCTAAAATTTAATGATACTCTCTCACCCCAACTCTCATTTGCCCTTTTTTTTCACCTCTTGCACCTTTCTCTTGGCCTTTGTATGTAGCATTTATGGATCTGGAGAAGGCATATGATAGAGTTGATAGAGATGCTCTGTGGAAGGTATTAAGAATATATGGTGTGGGAGGAAAGTTGTTAGAAGCAGTGAAAAGTTTTTATCGAGGATGTAAGGCATGTGTACGTGTAGGAAGAGAGGAAAGTGATTGGTTCTCAGTGAATGTAGGTTTGCGGCAGGGGTGTGTGATGTCTCCATGGTTGTTTAATTTGTTTATGGATGGGGTTGTTAGGGAGGTAAATGCAAGAGTTTTGGAAAGAGGGGCAAGTATGAAGTCTGTTGGGGATGAGAGAGCTTGGGAAGTGAGTCAGTTGTTGTTCGCTGATGATACAGCGCTGGTGGCTGATTTATGTGAGAAACTGCAGAAGCTGGTGACTGAGTTTGGTAAAGTGTGTGGAAGAAGAAAGTTGAGTAAATGTGAATAAGAGCAAGGTTATTAGGTACAGTAGGGTTGAGGGTCAAGTCAATTGGGAGGTGAGTTTCAATGGAGAAAAACTGGAGGAAGTGAAGTGTTTTAGATATCTGGGAGTGGATCTGGCAGCGGATGGAACCATGGAAGCGGAAGTGGATCATAGGGTGGGGGAGGGGGCGAAAATTCTGGGGGCCTTGAAGAATGTGTGGAAGTCGAGAACATTATCTCGGAAAGCAAAAATGGGTATGTTTGAAGGAATAGTTGTTCCAACAATGTTGTATGGTTGCGAGGCGTGGGCTATGGATAGAGTTGTGCGCAGGAGGATGGATGTGCTGGAAATGAGATGTTTGAGGACAATGTGTGGTGTGAGGTGGTTTGATCGAGTGAGTAACGTAAGGGTAAGAGAGATGTGTGGAAATAAAAAGAGCGTGGTTGAGAGAGCAGAAGAGGGTGTTTTGAAGTGGTTTGGGCACATGGAGAGGATGAGTGAGGAAAGATTGACCAAGAGGATATATGTGTCGGAGGTGGAGGGAACGAGGAGAAGAGGGAGACCAAATTGGAGGTGGAAAGATGGAGTGAAAAAGATTTTGTGTGATCGGGGCCTGAACATGCAGGAGGGTGAAAGGAGGGCAAGGAATAGAGTGAACTGGATCGATGTGGTATACCGGGGTTGACGTGCTGTCAGTGGATTGAATCAAGGCATGTGAAGCGTCTGGGGTAAACCATGGAAAGCTGTGCAGGTATATATATTTGCGTGTGTGGACGTATGTATATACATGTGTATGGGGGTGGGTTGGGCCATTTCTTTCGTCTGTTTCCTTGCGCTACCTCGCAAACGCGGGAGACAGCGACAAAGTATAAAAAAAAAAAAAAATATATATATATATATATATATATATATGTATATATATATATATATATATATATGTATTTATATATATGCAAGTTGAAATGTATCGTATGATTTGAAATGCTGGTTCCTGGACTCGCACTTCTGGATACTGAATTGCAAACTGCATTCCTTCAGTTTTGATATATCCGCCTACCACATTCATTCACCCCAAGTAACTTGACGGAATACATTCCTTGGTTTTATGTATCGAGCTGCAGCATTTCCCCGTACTGCTAAATTGTGTACTTAACATACACGGAAAGTTTAACCGAAAATTCTCTGCAGTAGTAAACCGATGTGTGGATATGATCGTAAGAGGTGATTCATGTGGAAAAAGAGGTATGGAATCGAGTAATCTGATCTAGTTTTGTCGAGCAAGGATAACATGGGAGTGTTCCAGTTTCCATAAGTTATAAGATAGGTTCAAAGACAGAAATACGAAATGGATTTCAGAAGTAGCTTTTACAACAATAAGAAATTGAATTTTCGAGGGTAAGTATAAAGATGGTTTTCTCTTTCCATGAGCCATTAAATGCATTAACACATTATGCAGTGATGGACTCTACAGTCTGAGAATATTTGATACTATTTAAATGGAGCAGGTAATCATAACAAGAGGTATGAACAGCAGGACAAGTTTCGTGGAAACCGACATATGTATTTAGAGGAACATATTCTATAAAACATCTACTGTGCATATTGTACAGCATAAAAGAAAATTTTGTATAAAGTGCAGTGGGGTATATAATTGGTGTTAGATGTTTAGAGTTCAACTAAGAAACTTTTGTTATGAATATAATACGGATGTTCGATGATAAGACTAACTTTAGCCATTCTATTTTACAGATGCCTCTCGCGTGGTGCCTCTCGCGTGGCACGTGACCAAGAGGCTGTACGTCATCATCTTCAGCTTCTCGTAAGTTGAGAACAATTCCATTAACATTAAGGGGATATTTAGCTGTATACACTAAGGCATTTTGTGGGTGAAGTACTTCTAGCTATAGAGATTTTATTTTTGCTTGTATAGGATTCTTTTCTTTTTGCTGTTTGTGGATTTTGAATGATTGGGATTTCTTGTTATTTCAGCCCACAACAAGGTAGGTTCATAATGACGGCGGCCTTGGATGTTCCGGCTAAGGTAAGTGTGAATATTCCAGTTTGTTCGTGGAACCAGGAGCGTCATGTTGTGTACTGGGAGGACGGGGTCATCTCCTTCCCTCGTGTATCACGTCAGTAAGACGTGTGTCTGGGGTGGGTAAAGTGATGGCTGAGTTACTCTCGTATAGAGAAGCAGTTCGTGTGGTTACAACCTGTTTTCTTTGTCTATATATAACCAGTGGTTAGAATGGTTGTTAGTAGGTCACGTATCATTTTTTTTTTCGTGATGTATAACTATGGTTTGTCAGCGGTACGTACAGTATAGGAAAATTCTATACATATTTGGAATAGATGAGGGAAATTACAGTCGATGACATAAACCCAGAAAGTTGCTCGAAAGTGTTTTTTTTTTTTGAGCTTAGCTCTAGACCAGACACACATAAGCTAAGTGCCCACGGAGGGGCTTGGACTAAGTGGTGTCTGTGAGGCAAATCTTTGATTTTGTGCGGGGACATGGAACCAGGACTTGAGTGGTGGTTAAGGAGCTCCACTATCTGGATGCCTTTACTGGAGTGGAAGCCCACCGAGAGGGCATGGGAACTGGGGCAAATTCACCAGGGACCACGGGGCTTTAGGGGGTGCTCAGGAAAAGGTGAAACGAGGAAATATTAATAGCGGTAAACATATTTTAGACAATGATCTTTTGTCTTTAAAGTGACCGAAGACTGAAAATATTAAACAGGTTTGATCACATAATAATTTTCTTTGTCTTTTCCCCCGGAGGACCGGCCCCTACCCCAACCCTCTCTCCGAGGGGCCACCCCAGGGGACCACAATATGCCAACCTTCTTCCCCATGGCCGGCGTTAGCTCTCGGTGGCCATGCCAAGGTAAATTTGTCGCGAGAGACAAACTGAATACGGAGGAATGTGTATTACGGCACCTCCGCAGAGCAAGACATAAATGGACCTGTGAATGGGAGAAGTATGTCTTTATGCTCAACTCTCGTTCCCATAGGGGAAGATCAAGCCTATATACAGGCTGCCATCTTCCGTGTGAATCGCTTTTGCGGAGCTGTTGTCTCTGCATCCAACCATACACAGGCTGGTGAGGACAGGGATGTCCTGTTAGTTCCCTTTGGGGGAATTTTTTTCTTTGGGGGACTTTTTCCCTTTGGGGGGACTTTTTCCCTTTGGGGGGACTTTTTCCCTTTGGGGGGACTTTTTCCCTTTGGGGGGACTTTTTCCCTTTGGGGGGACTTTTTCCCTTTGGGGGGACTTTTTCCCTTTGGGGGGACTTTTTCCCTTTGGGGGGACTTTTTCCCTTTGGGGAACCTGCTATCCTGTGAATGGACCTAAAATTATCCAAATATTCATTTGACGTCTTACGTATGAATAATGAATGAACAATCATTATCATATGCCTTGCACTGTCTGTTCACCAGTATTGCAAAATGCGTTTAATCATTCACTCGGTTCGTTGACAGTATATCCTCGATCTTCCATGGACAGTGGAACTATGATGGGTATGTGAAACCTTTGTTACAGACTCTGAATTTGAACTTAGTAGTATTGATAAATAATAGTCAAGAATTGGTTTAAGGGTTGACATTAGATGTCTCTTCCATCAAGGATTTGAACCTTGACAATGACAATTGATTTACATGGAACACACACACACGTACTGCATTGAGTGTGTGTGTGTGTGAATGTGTGTTTGCACAAACGGAATCAAATATTTGCGATAACTGATGTTGATAATGCAAATGATCATTTTTACCATAAAGAGAACACAATTCAAGACTGCAATTGCAAAGCCGGAGTTATATAACACTGATGGGGAACATTTCTGGCAATAACGTGCATCAAACGTGTATTGTAAACTGCTTTTTTTTTCTATATTGGATTACAACGCGTAACTGATACAATTTTCGTTTAATAAGGCCAAGCAGAGGAAATCGTGCGTTTCCTGAATTATATCGTACATGTAAATTTCATAGATATCCGTTGAATATTAGATTTATTGCAAGAGGCTTCTTAAGTGCTGAAATAGATAATTCTCTATTTCATTTTCATAAACTATCTATATCTTTCTATCAATCTATCTATCATCTGCCTATCTACATATGTCTATCTGTTTTCGTCTTTCTATTTACTCTTCCTTTTTATATGTATTTCTGTGTGTGTGTTTATAACTGTTTATTGGACATAGGCAACCATTTGGTTGCAGATATACAGCTGAGGTATTGCATATATTTCAGAATTGGGAGGACATGATCGTTACTAGCTAACTAATCCTACAAGAGCTTAGGTTTAGGCTAAGCTGGATATTTCCACACTTTGGATAAGCATGCGGGTGAGGTTCATTTCGATAACCAGGGTTGGCAGGTATACAGAGATGTTTACATACATGAGCTTGAATGAGGATTAAGTGATATTGTTAGAGTAATACAGTACTTGCTATAACACACAGCCTTAAGATGGAACTGGGCTGTTCACTTGCATTGCCATGCTCTTGTTCATCGACTGTTCAAGAAGTTCAGAATGGTGGGCATAGGACGGGTTTTTGTATATGCCTGTACGAGATCTAATTTGAACAACTCGATTGTAGTGAAGGACGGCGGGGGTGGTGTTGGAGCATCGGGGTGAGGAGGAGGAGGTGGTCTCGGTGACGGGGGTGTATCAGCAGTTTATTGCCAGACTGTCGTGTGAGCTGCCGGTGTTGGTCGGAGAGAGTGGACAGGTTCAGCAAGTTGAGGGCCTCATGGTAAGTGGTGTAAGATGGACCCAAGATGATTCTGCGTGCCCTTCTCTGCAGTCTTTCCAGCTGGTGTGTCTGTATTGCTGTTAGTGAGGAGGACCAGAGTGGGGAGGCGAAGGTGAACTTAAGTAGAATGAAGACTGTGTAGATATTCCTGAGCTTGCTTAGTGGAACACATAGTAGTGTGTGTGTGTGTGTGTGCGCGCGTATCTATCTAGCCATTTGTCTATCACGTATCTGATTATATATCTTTCTTTCTACATTCCTATCTGCTTATCTACCATCCATTCTATCTATATAGCTATCTACTATTTGTCTTTCTACATATAGTCTCTAATTCTCTTCCCATAATACCCTTGGTAGGACATGTGTATAGAACACTCATCCCACTCGCACGTATATACTCCTCTCCAGTCACAGTCCACATCCCAAGCTGATCAGTTGACTGTAGGGAAGTTATACAGCAGACCACCAGTTAAAGAATTCCGTTCATCTGTTGTATAAGAAATTCAAATTGTCTCGATGTCGTTATAAGACCCGTTCCGTCATGTTTGTATAACTTAAATGTCTATATACACCGTAACCCATTCTCTACATCACTTCCCGATTTGTTCACCATCTCCTGTTTTCGATACTGCATGAGAATTAACACTTGTGAAGGTGTTACTGAATGCATTACCTTGTCAGTTAAATGAATAAAGCATTTCATATATAGATAAGTATAACTAAAGATTCTCACCTTTCTTACTTTCCTAAGTGACACAAAAGACAGATTATACGTTGCAGTAGACTGATTATACACTGTATTTAATTCGTTAAATTACGTTGCTAAATATCTTTAAATCTTTGAGATAAGTTGTATCGAAACTCGCCTGGCAGCTCTGTGAGCGGTGACTGCAGCCAGCCCTGGTCGCTCAGGATGTTTACTTAACGTAGAAATGATAAAACTAAATGAATGAAGCCAAGGTAAATGATTAACATATGTGGAATATTACATTTCACTTGTAGGTATTACGAGAATTGGACAACTAGCATTGTTGTGGAACACGAATGCGTGAGTGTAAAAAAGACGTAAGATCGATGTTGATGTAATGAATTTTGAGGAAGCACCAATCTTAAATAGACAAACCATCAGACGTCTGCATTGACTGCATTCTCTATGGTTACGTTCGCTGTTAAAGACGCTGGTTGGTTGGCTGGCTCGGGGAGAGACCCTATGCCCAAACCTAACATCATTATACACAGGACAGAGCTCATTACACATTGCAAGCATGTGTCTCTTGATTGCATTGTACACAGGCGTCAGGGGGAGTGTGAGCGACACATGAGAGGGACGTGTAAGCTTGAGCATTAGCATACCTGGGCATTCCTTGATGGAGACCAGTAACTTAATCAAGGTCCAGACGTGTGACGTCTCAATGCAGACGGAGAGCACCTCCTCTGGGTCAATGCTGGAAGTCATTTAACCCGGGGAAGAGAAGAGTTAACCTGTTATGAAAAGGAATACAGGTTCAATGACCGTCTTGAATCATTCCTATTTTATTTTAACGTGTATACACTTCATTAAGAGTCATGTTGATAAAAAGGTCTTCAAAATAGGTTTAGATTACATGTTTGATTCCTGTAGTTCTGAACTGGGACATAATCTGATAATGTTCTTTATCTTTGGATAACTGTTGAGATTCTGAGATGGAAAATCTGCGGCTCTCTTGCCCTTAATATATACGATGTGCCGGGAGCCAAGAGCATCTATCAAATCATCATTCGTACCTAAGGTCTTATTGTCTCTGAGCTGACTGGAAAATGCACTGTGGCTCCACGATTCCATATTCTGCTCTTTTCTGTTGTTTCACAACGTCTGTAGGACCAACCTCATTTCTTGCGGTCCTCTCCAGTCGTGTATCTGAGTCAGTGAAGGTAAAGTGCAGTCCTATATCATCTGCTTACCAATTTTTCAGGCATACAATATTAAAGCGTCGGGTCGCTTGCCACTTCCATGATACCTGAGGAGCTGGGGTTGTGTTCCCGCAGGGGAGTTGGCAGAAACAATGCTCTTAAAACTGTGTTTTTCTCGCTGCACCTGACGTGCCGCACGACGGAACTCTTGCAACCCGAGACGTATCGGCCTTACTGGACAGCCCCTTCTCTGCCTTAGATACTCTGGTATGCTAAGTTGATGGCGGAGGCAAGTCGAAGTGCTATGCCTGTATGCAGAGAATGTGGGTCAAAGAGAGTGCTAGGAGTAGAGTTTCAGACAGCAGGTAGGATGTCCAGCGAGCTGGGAACCCCTTGGAATTGTAGGTGGACCTACCCCATGTAGACAGTACTCTCATAGCTTAACCCTATTTCGACAGGGCTGAGGCTATGCTTTATGCTATACGTTCCTCCCAGCTGCTTTGCCTGTTGGTCCATGGAGAAATGGGTCTAGAGAGTTGAATAGTCCTCCAAAGTCGTATCGGTAGAGATGAAGTCAGGATCGTATTATATTATAGAGCTTTCCTTGGTTTCTGGTAGTAGTGTAGATGCTAGTTCAGAGGAAAACGAAAGGATATATTGACAGTCTGGGAAGTGGTGCGAATCTTGGTGCTACGTAGTCGTACAAGGAGTAATATTTTCCAGAGTTATCTACATAGCGGTTCGAAGTCTTCTCAGATGTTGACTTAAATGTTTTAGTCACGTTCCCTGACTCTACCTCTATTGAAAAATGAGGCCATAGGCAAATAGGTTAGTGGTGTTGAGGTTTAAATACTAGTATGGAGAAAAAGTGGCATCATGGGCATCTATGGTATTGATTCTGTCTTCGTTTACTAATGGACCTATCCCATTTTATTATTGATATATTTGTAAAATCTTCCCGATCTTTATTACTATCTTACAATACTCATTTCATAATCTCTCGGCTTGTTTTATGTCTTTTCACGTCTCTCCTAATATTGCTTAGTAATATTGAGTCATTTTCTAATATCTTGTTTATTTCTGCTCCGTGTTAGCTCTTTCGATATATGAGGTGTACCATTTAGGCCTGTTGGTGATTGAGTGTCTCGCATGAGAACGAATGTGTTGGTGCATAAACTGATGGTTAAAGCTGGCCCATAATTCCTCTGGGTATGTACCAACAAGGATGAGAATCTATAATGCGTCGTGCAACCCATGAAAATCCGCACTTATACATTTACGGATAACAAATAGTTGTTTAAGGGAAGTCTTGTTTTGCTATCTCCCTCGTACTTAACTATGTTGTGGTCACAAGTGCCTAGATGTCCACCAAAACGAATATGTCGCCAGGAATTCCTGGAATGCAAGGATTAAATCAATTATAGTTACTTCCCTCGTCAGCTCGGTGACAGTTTAGTAGAGAAAATGGTCTCCGACGAAGTCGATAAGT
This sequence comes from Panulirus ornatus, assembly GCF_036320965.1. Taxonomy (NCBI): domain Eukaryota; kingdom Metazoa; phylum Arthropoda; class Malacostraca; order Decapoda; family Palinuridae; genus Panulirus; species Panulirus ornatus. Next base: position 64,609,803 of record NC_092243.1, on the reverse strand, counting down.
CTATCAAAGTCTTTTTCTACGCGAGATAGTTCGTCAGTTGATTTCTGGATGAATACAATCCTCCTCAGAATGATCGAGTCTTTATCTTGTATTTGCTGGTTGTAAACTCTGGTACATGACAGTCGGCATCTCCTGGCTGACGAGAACGTCTATAGATGTTAATGTAAAGTTTGGAAGATTGTGTTGATCTGAACACACAAGTGTTCAACAGTGGCAGATGTTGTAGTCTGAATGTCGATGGGGTTTAGGTAAGATTTTACATCCAGCACAGCTCCGCCGCCTCGTCTGGCCCGATCTCTTATCAATAATTTGTAGTCTGGAAAAGTGTACCCGCTAATCGGGTTCGAAGTTTTTAAGAGTTCAGACATGTTTCTTAAACCAATGCCATCAACTTGTCCAGCGTTCACCAGGCAGTGCCATTCAGCTATTTTGTTTCGGATGAAGTCATTCGTTGAATTCTTGGGGCGCGAGTGGTGGAAGGATTTGGTGACCTGCTGTTTCTAGACTGAGGTGTGACCAGCCCCTATGACACGACCCCCTGTCGTTTGTCTAGTGAGGAGGTGACTGGATCTGACCTCCCTCACGTGACCTGACTGACCAGACCTTTACCGAACGTGCAGTGTGGTCAACATGCTGACCTCTACTGGAGCTCAACAATAATTTTCATCCTCTGTTCATAAGACAATTTGATCTATGATTGGTACAGGTAATAGATCTACCATTCATTGCAAAGGTGATTGTCGACTATATTGCATAAAGCCCTATCTCCCATGACGCGAGCCATACGTCTGCAAAGCCGATGGTGGTAGTATCTTTGCACAAGCGTTTCAATCTTACATACACCTACCACTTCGAGTGTTGTTCTCTACAAAATATCTTGGAGAAGGGCCGATCAGCTTATTACATTCCTCTATGATTACTGAATTGAAAATCCTGTGGTAAAGTCATTGCTCCCAATATTCGCCTCTACATATAACTTTTTCATTAGTGCTTTTAATGTCTTTAAAATGATTTAACGTGGAGAGTTCTCGCTCTCAGGTCGACATGGATTGATCTCTTAGCTTTCGGATTCCCCCGCCAGGTGTTTACCTAGATATGTGACCAGCAGATCTCTCAGAAATCGTGGAACAGTTGTCATCTCTCTTCCTTGAAAGTGACTGACGACTGCAGATAGATTGATCTTTAATAGGAAGCCGACGGGATAGGAAGGAGTGTGGGGAAAGTGGTCCCATGAGGAAGAGGAAGGGGAATGTTTGCATGGGCGGTTGAGCTATGACGAAAACCTGAAAGAGATCATCGTGTTAGGTCGAGTGATGGCCTGTGTGGAGGGATGGGAATGGAAACGTGGGTGAGGGTGAGAGGGTTCAGGTGAGAGAATGAGGAGGTAACATTAGTTGGGGAACGAGGAGGTGGGGTGGTGGGGGTTAAGGGTAGGTTGGTCACGAGGTTTGAGGGGGTATAGGCTACGGGGGAAAGGGTGCCAGTGAGGGAAAGGCTGGGTGCCGAACAGGCGTCAGAGGGTAGACTGGTGAGGGGAGGGTCATTTTTAAACGCTGTATTTGTCTATTATCATTCTATCTATATAGAGAACGATTTTCAATAAGGTTTTCCAACTTTTAATCATTTTCCTCTACATCTATAAAACGGAACTTTCAATTTTTTTTTGATATCACTGAAACTATCCATGTTTCCTGCATCTCCTCATCGCAATGAAGTGTCGTGGTGTTTCAATATAGAAACAGAAGCGGTGTAGAAAAACAAAGCTACATTCGCTACGGCGCTGAAGACATATACTTCACTTAGAATCATACAAGGTATCGAAGCATAGAAGGTGTCGAACCATCCAAGGTATCGAACCATCCAAGGTTTCGAATCTTACAATGTATCAAACCATCGAACCAGCGTGTCGAACGTTTCACTAAAGCTCATTTTGATCAGTGCAGCGTTCCAGGTTTCCTATTGCGTTACGGGGGGAAGGAAAATTATCGAAGGCGCTCCTCAGTTGTCAGTCATGAGCTCTATTTTGAGATCTCATGAACCTTCATTAGCCACTTCATCTTTACGTAAGTAAAGAGTCGGACGCTCAGAAGTCTCTCTGAGCAATTCAAAGGTCAGCAATCTCATCATTATGCTAATCTATGCTGATACGTACAGAGAAAATGCATTGCACGAAACATTTTACTAAACGTATAATAGCATCAGGCGAATTAAAGGGGAAAATATTGAAAGAATTTAGTTTAAAAGTTGATTGCAAAAATGGTGGACTAAACTAACAAGAGATAGGAAAACTGACAAGATACATATCAAGCAACAGGTGTACTAAATACCAACTCTCTCTCTCTCTCTCTCTCTCTCTCTCTCTCTCTCTCTCTCTCTCTCTCTCTCCAAAACTGATTGGGTTCGCTTGTGAATACCATTTCTTCCCGGAGATCAGGTGAAGGTTTGGAGGTGACATCTGCCGTCAGCATGTCTTCAGCAATATATAGATATATTCTTTTCCCCTGCAACATCATCCATTTTGGAGTGCGTCTGCGAGTTGTTGTAGCATGGTGGAGGGTTATTGCTGTCTGATGACGTCCATCTGATAAGTTGCTTATGGACGAACATGTCTAATTTCACTCGTAGTAATTTGACAGGCTCGTGGGCAAACGTTTTCTCTCGAACGAGGTGACCTACTTTGTCTTCAACAAGATTAACACATGGAATAATTTACCACTTCGAGTAAATGAAATTAGACTTGGTCAGTCCTTCGCTTCAAGTCCACGAGTGACATTATGTAAAACGTCAGTATGTCTTTCAACCTTTTCTCGACTACAAACGGCCCCTCAAGGATCCAGTGGCCTTTTGCTCTTTGAATTCCTTCCTATTGATCGTACTGAAGTGGAAAGCTTGGATAATAGAGGATCTGTTGAAAACGTTTTCATCAAGAACATTGGACCAACTCATTGGATTGGCTAGGCTTTGATACGTTCAGCATTTTCTTTTCCTTTTTTTTTTTTTGCACCTCTGTACATTCAGTGCTTTTCTAGTTGTAAACTAACGCATTGCTTTACAAAGAATATGTTTTAGATGGTTTAACTCTTTAGGAATTCTTTGTAAAAGGAACAAGTTGCAACCCCATCTCTGGGGACTTAGTGATTTAAGAAACCATCTTCTGTGATGTCAACAGGCTTTCATTATGGAGAGACAAGGATGCTCCTACGTGGTAGTTAGAGAGGTTTGGGCTGTGGCCAACCACCATCCACTGTGGCGAATACCACCGGACAGCAGACCAAGGATGAGTTCCGGCCACAACCATCCACTTCAGGGCTATCATTCATCAGCAGATCAGGGCTGAGGTGTAGCCATCGACTTTAGGGACGACGTAGTACCCACAACTATCCAAAGCTTGGGACACCAGCAGACACCCACTTAACAGCAGACCAAGGATGAGTTACAACCATCCAACTCAGGGCCGTCATTCATCAGCAGATTAGGGCTGAGGTGTAGCCACCAACCATCGTTAGGGAAAGTCGCTTATCAGCAGGTGAGGGCCGAGGTGTGGCTAACAGCCATCCACTGCTGGGGACACTAGCAGGTAGTCACTTATCAGCAGGTCAGGGCTCGGGAGGTGCGGCCAACGGGGTAACAATGAAGCACTTAGGCTGGTCCTTGGGAAGGCTGAGCCGCCAGGGTCCCACACACACACACACACTACACTTTCCTTCACTCGTCAACACTCATTAACTTGGCCTGGGTCACCTTTTTACTTATTTCCTAGTCTTTCGCGGGGAGAAGAGGTTTTCTCTGTTTCCATTACTATTCTATCCATTGGAGGAAAAAGTGATATGCGGTATTTTTGTATGTTTTGGTGGAAATAGGCAAAAAATGTTACAAAAATGTCTTTATCAAATCTTTCTATAAAAGTTTCTGTACTGGGTGGGGTTAACATCAGTGTAATACTTGAGGGTCATTCGAGTATCGATAATCGGATTCGAACCCCATTATCATACCTTCAATATTATTCATTTTAGTGATAGCCGGATTACTTTGAGTAACTACCGAAATTCCCCCAAATACTTCGTCCTTCGTATTCGCGGCGTCAGGACCACGAAAAGCAAAAGCAAAGGTGTAAAGTGTGTGTGTGTGTGTGTGTGTGTGTGTGTGTGTGCAGCAGTAGCATCATTAAGAGCTGCAATAATAAAGGAACAGCATATGTGACGAGGAAGGATGCCCCATCAACGGCAATGGCAACAGCTTAGCAATAGCTCATTAGCGGCAACAGCAAGGGTACAGTACTTAGGGTCTAGTAACAGCAACAGTAGCAGCAGTATACAACATCTGTAGTTCAGACGTATTGGCAACAGCTCAGCAGCAGCAGAACCTACAGTCTAGTTCAAGCAGCAACAGCAATACCAACAGTAGCAGCGCACCAAAGGAAGCAGCGACTTAGGAATACCTGTCGTACTAAGACCTGCAGCAACGGTAGCAACAGTAACAGCTGCAAGTAGCAGTCGCGTCAGTAGTAGATCCCAACGGTGGGTGTAATACCACACCAGTAATGGTGCAGCTGCAGCAACAGAAAGAGACAATAGCAGATGGAGCAGCGACACGGCAGCAACTCAGCAGCTGTACCAGGTGTGGCACCAGCAACAGATACGGTATAACATTATCCGTGGCGCAGGAGCTCCTGCACAGCAAAAGCAGCTGCAAGTTGCAAACAAAGAACCACAGCACAATAGCAGCAATACAGTAAAATAACGGTAATGCCCACTACATCAGCAGCTGTCAATCAAAAGCAGCGGCTTCACAGCAGTAACGACAGCAGCAGCATCACCAGCAGAATATCTACAGCTGACCCAGAGCGTAGCGGAGAGGTTAACTATCGCTGTTCATGGCAGAGCGACTCGTCCGTACTGACAAAGCCAGACCTCGGAGACATGAAGGTTTACATGCATTAAGTCAGCTTATGCCGATGTCGTCGCAATTGCCACAGGGAGAAACAGCAGAGAGTGCAAGATATCCTCTTTAGTTACCTGGGTGTAAGGAAGCGTGTGGGTTGTGTATCTGGGTGTAGGGAAGCGTGTAGCTTGTGTAGGGAAGCGTGTAGGTTGTGTATCTGGGTGTAGGGAAGCGTATGGGTTGAATCGATATAGGAAAGCGTGTAGGTTGTGTGGGTTGCGTATCTGGGTGTAGGGAAGCGTGTGGGTTGCGTATCTGGGTGTAGGGAAGCGTGTGGGTTGCGTATCTGGGTGTAGGGAAGCGTGTGGGTTGCGTATCTGGGTGTAGGGAAGCGTGTGGGTTGTGTACATGTGTAGTTACCGTATCCGTGGCTAGGTGGGGCTCTCGTCAGCTTGTTTATTTACCTACAGCGACAGCTGCTGGGGGTCGGCTTTACCCTGAAGGTGTTTACGTTTAATCAGGAATTCTTGATCCGATTGTTCACATCGAGGACTGCAGTAGTTGTAGCAATAGCAGTAGTAATAGTTGTAGTGGTAGCAGTGTTTCCTTAAATATGTTGCCTACTACTGGCAGTCATCATTTATCTCGAGAATTTTCTTTATCAACTTTTTCATGAGAGATTCTCGTACTGTTATCCCATGTAAATCCGGAGGACATAACCTCGCGTCATGAGATAGATATTCACTCATGCGACTTCAGGTCAAATAAGTTCGTCTAGTCAATAACGTACAGAAAAGAAAAATATGGTCGACCTTATTTTCAATAGCTGTCGTGTGTATGGCACAAGCTCTCCATACGGATTATGAAAATCCGGTCGATGCACTGAAATACGAGCCTCCATAACATGATTTACCAGGAGGAAGGGAGAAAAATATGGCCACAAGTGGACGTAAAACCCAGGGAAGGACGGAGCAATGGAGACATGTCGGCAACGTGTCAGTGTGTCGGCAACTTGTCACAATCCAGGTCACCACGTCCCATGACCTCCGCTGGACAGTTCCAGTACTTTACGTTAGCTTTAGAATATTTTCGTTCCTATTTTTTTTCTTCTCAAAGTATTGCGTTTAATGTCATGAGTCACATGAATATTAATATGAAACCTTTATCAACAAGCTACAACCCTTTAAGTGCTCGTTTATACTGTTTAAATACCATCTGTTGTGATGGCGTTATGGACGAACTCGGGAAACTCTACTCATGATTTTCCACCTTCGATTCTCTTTTCCTGAAGCATTTGCCTAACAACGTAAGCAGTATCTGAGACACTACGCGTTTTTAGGGCCACTACGTGTTCTCACTAGCTGTACGGGCCAACTTTTTGGGCTTCAGGTTTAACTGTGCAGTTAAGACTGCACAGTTAAAACACCCCAAAAAACAGAGTGTGTATCGGCAATGACACTTATGACTCGACGTACTTCATCGCAGCTACAGTCCCCTCCTCACACATAGATTTCTTCCTAGTACTGACAAAAGTCTTTTAATTCAGGCCTGTGCAATATCTCTATTTCGGGAGGCGTAACCCGTTTAACTTTGAGTGCAAAGCGGAATTTCCTCATGTACCTCTGTCTAAACTGAGTAATTTCCTTGTTTTCGAGTCCAAATCACCACAATTCATTCCTGCAGTAACATCATGTTTAGGTTTAGCCATATCTTCCGCTCTAAACTCTACACCCTACATGATCCATACTGGTAGACCTGGTTCCCCCATGAGTGGGCGTTTGTTGTACAGTTGGCGTAGTTCATTTTTCTTGTGAGCAGCTGTTCCATATCTAAATGTTTATATTCATCCTTTGTATGGTTTTTTTGCTCATATATTTATGGTGGCTCATCCTTCACTTCATTAGCTTGAGTGGAATGAAAAGCGCATCGTCTCGTTCATTCTACAGGCATCACTATATCTCCAACCGTTGGTTTCAATGCTGTTCCTCCTCACCCTATTCTCCGGGTATCATTTTGGCCCCCTGCTCACGTGAGCTGTCTGCATGTATCCCTATCACCCGCGACACTGAGTCTGGCTGCTGCTTCCCATAGTTTGTGTGTGGACTCTAGGTACATGAGGATGGACGGACATAGTGGAGCGGATAACTACTGAAGCAAGGGAGAAAGAATGTGGATGAACTCTTTCTCTCGCACCACCGCTCTCCCCCGGCAGGGTGATGAGCGCTCGTGTTGTTACCCAGATTCTTTTTATTCGGCGAGATTGACCGCCGGAGGGTGGAGGTGAGAGAGAGCCGGTGTTCCTGACAGCTGCGGATGACGACTGGTGCCGGAATCGTAGTGGAGATCACGGGGGTGAAAATGCCAGCTGATACACGACCGAAGGAGTAATGACTAGATTATATTTTTGTTTAGCCTTAAGATGCTAGGTATGGTATTGGGGTGAGGATTGTGTGTGTGTGTATGTATGCGATTCACGGAGGCTGTATTGTGGTTGAGCCGTCTCTTCAAAAGTGGGATGTGGATGATGAAATATATACAATTTTTCTGTCGAGTTGATGCCCTCAGTCGAGCGGATTAGCTCCCTAGACTCTTTTTATTTCGATGGCTTAAGCTCGAGGCCCGGGAGCCTGTTGGTTCGTTTCCCTTAATTACACGTGAACAACATATGCTAAAGTGATCGAGTGGATGATGCATAGCTCTCTGTGGCCGTGTGTGTGGGCCTTCCTCTTGCCCTACAGGTGACGTGAGGTAACGCTGGGTCTCGAGGACCATACTATTGTCTGAGCCTGAGATAGAAATAGCGTTTGTCACGTCGTGGCCAAGCGGATTAGCTTACTAGACTGTCGATGGCCACCGTTCGAGTCCAGCTCACCCAGTGCTGATATATATATATAATATATATATATATATATATATATATATATATATATATATATATATATATATATATATATATATATATATATATATATCCCTGGGGATAGGGGAGAAAGAATACTTCCCACGTATTCCCTGCGTGTCGTAGAAGGCGACTAAAAGGGAAGGGAGCGGGTGGCTGGAAATCCTCCCCTCTCGTTTTAGATTTTCCAAAAGAAGGAACAGAGAAAGGGACCGTGTGAGGATTTCCCTCAAAGGCTCAGTCCTTTGTTCTTAGCGCTACCTCGCTAACGCGGGAGATGGCGAATAGTATAAAAAATAATTATATATATAATGCATTTTTTGTACTTTATGTACACCTATTCCAGGATACGTTTCCATTAGAGACCAGGTGTTACCCAGGACCTCTTCCTAAGGGTGCACTACTCCCAGTAGAAGGGAAAGTGGACACCTTTGGAATAAGTTCAAGACTGTACTGTGTGATACAGCTTCTCCATACACTTTTTACTGGGCGTGTGACTTTTTGAGAGAGAGAGAGAGAGAGAGAGAGAGAGAGAGAGAGAGAGAGAGAGACTTGTTCCATATTGGCGTTGCTGTGATCATCGTAATCTTCTTTGTGAAATAAAGTAGGTACGATGGTCATTGAATGTTGAAGCCATCGTGAAGATGCTAAATCACTTTGTTTACTGCAGTTGAGGTCGGGTACGGTATGAACTCTGCCGTAATGACTCGTCAGATGCTAACAGCCAACTTTATAGAAGTGGGAGCTTCATGTCATGACTGCTTGTTTGGTTACTTCGGCTGTAGACGTATTGATTATTAAGGGCTACCTACGTCATCTGGTAACCACTGAGGAAACACGTGAAGACGTTCCTTACGTGTTCAAGTGGAAGACCATACGTGACTTCGATACGTGCATGGCCCCTCTCTACCACGTGGACATTTGTTGATAAATCGCATACACAACAACACACACATGCCACACCACACACACATACACATGGCACACCACCACCACCACACACACACACACACACACACACACATACACCACCACACATACACAACCCCACACGCACACATCACCACCAGAACAACTAAAGGGATTGTTGATATCTGCAGTGTGTTTCCTGGTGTCAAGAAAGACGAGTGCAGCTTGGATTAGCATACGCACATGAGCCCTGATGACTAGGAGGCCTCATCTGGTGCCAAGCGGCCGACCGACCCAGACCTGCTCTACCATAAACACTGATAAGAACTCCTTGTTGTGGGGGATGTTGTTGCTGCTGCATTGTTGTTGTTGACGCAGCTGCATTGTTGTTGTTGACGCAGCTGCTGTTGCGTTGTTGTTGTTGTTGCATTGTTGTTGACGCAGCTGCTGTTGGATTGTTGTTGTTGTTGCATTGTTTTTTTTGTTGCTGCATTGTTGTTGTTGTTGAAGTCGCTGCTGTTGCATTGTTGTTGTTTATGCTTCTGCTGTTGTTGCTCATGTTGCTGTTTTGTCATACAACAGCTGCTGTTGCTGCTTCAGCTGTTGCCTCTGCTTCAGCTGCTGTTGCATTGTTTCTATGCTACTGCTGTTCCTTTTATGTCTGCTGTCCCTTTGTTTCTGCTGCTGTTCTTGAGCTGTTGTGGTTACTATTGCTTCCCCATTTTTTTACTGTTGTCACTGCTGCACTTTCTAATACTCCCGTTGCCGCCACTCCTGTTACCATATTATCTATTCCCTCGTCACTGTTGCTGCAGCCGTTGATTATCTTAAAAAAAACATAGCATCTCGAAGTGTTGAAATCCACGCAAGATGCTCAAGTAATGCCTGTCTAGAAGAAAAAAAAAAAGCGTCGGAATTAAAACGAAAGGTATCCGTCAGGCTTGACTGATGTGCGTTGAGGAACATATGGTGGAACGAAATGCTTAAGAACACCGGAACAGGAGAGCTAGTAGACAGGAAGATGGATAGGTAGAGAGGGAGAGAGACCCATAAATTTTTTGGACAACCTTTCGTCGCTCATATCCGTTATTCGCTTCACCTCCCCCATGATGGCAATATCCTGTACCTCCATATGGGCCCCTTTCTCATTACTGGTTCTGATTGAGTGCAACTCCTGCGGAGGCATGTTAAACCTCGCCCGGTGACAACCACATCATCATACACGAGTTTTACAAAACGGGTTGGTTTTCACCTCGACCATTGTCTCAAACTAGTGGGTTTTGTTCCTCTCAACCACATAGTTTCCATAGAATCTCCAAAGTACAGTGATTTAGTGATTTTCTATGTATATTCCTGATATTCCACTTATCATTGGCTGCAGTCATTACCCTCCACAGAATTCATTTGTTCCAGAAAGCAGCTTTCACCTTTCCTCCCAACTTAAACTTGTAGGTGCTATTGCTCTCAACCACATAGAGAGCTTGCTTATAACCTCCACAGAAAAGAACTTGCTGTGTACCTCCCTTGGATTCCTCTTTATATCGGTCTCATTCATTGCCCGCTACAAAATACAGAAAGCAGCTTTCACCGTCCATTTCCCACCCACTGTCTTAAACCAGGACGTAATGTTACTGTCACATAAAAAGCCGAACATATAACACCAAAAGAAGAGAGTAACTTGCTATGTATTTTCACAATACACTGGTTCTACAAAGCGGCTTTTTAACCTCCCAACGAAACTGTCTTGAACTAGTACGTAATGTTGCTCTCAACCATATACAAAGCCCACTTGAAACCCCCACCCTTAAAACAGCGTAACTTGCTATGTATTTCCCTTCGATTGCACTTAACATTGTCTTCAGTCATTGCTCTCCTCCCTCATGAGCATCCGCTTGGTTCATACACCTCCTGAAGGCGCGTCACTCACCTTAACTCCCTCCTCTATCCGCTCTCTTCTCTCTCTCCCTCATCTCTCGGCGGCAGTGACGACGCTCCTCGCCACGACCATAATCTTCTCACTGTAAAAGTGACATGAAAACACAATATCCTGTCGACGGTGGCCGGTGCAGCCCTGGCAGACAAGGTGAGGTACGAGCATTATTGCAGAGGAGACTGTCAGGTGGACGATGGAGGGAGGGGGAGGACTTTTAAAGTTTATAAGGATGGAGGAGAGAATGTATATGACTGGATGCACCGACATGAGACACTCTGGATCGTAAAACGACACTAGCACTTTTGTGTCACATTCTAAGTCTCAAAATCTCTCTACGACACGACTTGATATCTGTTCGTATGTCTGAATTCAGTCGTAAGACATACGTTATTGAGGGAGGTGTAAACGCCAGCATACGTCAGAGACCAGCGGTCGGTCTAACGTAGCAATTCACCACTAGAGCAAAAGAGAGAGAGAGGGAGGGAGACAGACGCACTGCATGACAGGCAGGTACAAGAGACGAACAAACTGTGCGAAGCTGTTAGTTTATGGAACAGAGGAAGGTGTAGGAAGGGAGGATCACAAGAGCGTAAACGGAAGCGGATGCCAGACAGGGAAAAGGTATTAAAAGGAAAAAAAATTGCTATATGAACTGAGTCTCTTACAACAACAGAGGACCAGAAGAAACCTGTTGGCGTGTTGTTGCTTTAAGACGGGAGGAGGAGTTGTTGTGACCGAGACAACCAGCAGCGTTGAGGGTGGGAGAAGAAAACGCTGGTTTTAAAGTAAGAGGCAGACAAGTGCTGAGGTGGGTGAGGCAAACAGCACTGTTAAGGTGGGAGTGGAGGGCTGCGGTGACGAGTTGGGAAATGCATGCAGAGAAAAACAAGAACGCTGAGTAGGGAGGAAGGCCTTTCTTCTCGTGGTGGGAGAGTAAACAATAGTGTTAAGGTGGGAGAGTAAACAATAGTGTTAGGGTGGGAGGGCAAACAACGATGTTAAGGTGAGAAAGTAAACAGCAACGTAAGAGTGGGAGAGCTGGTAAGTGTTTAGGTGGGAGATCAAACTATAGTATTAAGGTTGGAAAGAGACAAACCTTCTCCCATTCCTCCTGCAGACAACAATTTTCAGATGAACGAAGTATATAACCGGGTGTTGTTGGCGTCATCATCACGCTGGTGGACTGCTGAGTTAGATGTCACTTCTCCCGTCTTATAGAAGCTTGGCATCTTGGTAACTCCAAGTGGGTTAGCGGATAGATCTAAGGGTCTTCCTTCTCGTAGGTTATGGTGGTATGTTGCCTTGATGGCCAGAGCGGGTTACCGTGTTTATTAAGGTTCATCCCTCTCCTTTGTTACGGTGACATGATGTCTTGGTTGTCGTGTTAATTAAGGCTACTTCCCCCTCCTTTGTTATGTGTCATGAAGGCACGATAGCTACGCTTGGTTGCCGTGTTGATTCATGTACTCTCCCTCTCTCTATGATGGTGTGATGTCTTTACATCAAGAATTTGTTACCCTTAGGGAAATAAGGCTCAGTTTCTATCCTTTGACTATGTGTAGATATCCTGGTAGATATAGCTGTCTACTCTCGCCAGTGATGATGGTTAGTGTAAGCTCAAGATTTTTCATTCAAATAAGATGAGAAATAATTTGACTTTGCCAATAAAGAGCCTAAGTAATGGAGGATTTTGCCCGATGGTAGTGATCACAGGGTGAAGATCATGTTTCGTATGAACTTGGCTGGTCTTATGTTACCGGCAACATCTTTGATCTTTCGGTAGTTATTTTGCCGGTGAAATACTGCGAGGCTGACGAGCAAGTTTTTTTTTTTTTTTTGTTAGTCGAGTAGCATGGGTAATTGAGGCCCTAATCAAGGACATCCCATTAACGCTATATGTATCTATATGTATATATTATAAATATGTAATATATATATATATATATATATATATATATATATATATATATATATATATATATATATATATATATATATATATATATATATATCTTTCGTAATTAGTAAAAAGAAAAAAAAATATAATCTACTCCATTGGGAATCGAACCCCCATGATCTCTCCACCTCAAGTTGACGCCTGCTAGCCGGATGTGCCGATGGAAATGGATATTAATGTTGGCCTCATTCGTTATACATTCATTTCAATTGAATTATTTTATCAAAAAAGCGAGTTAGAAATAATCTGAATTATTTAATTACTGCTGTAATTGGATGGCTCACGGAGGAGTGAGTGTGGATTTCACTGTTCTGACTATGCCACGGGTATGCACGCAGCTTGCTAATGAGGAAGGAGAGGAGAGGACAATAGATTATCTAAATTACTAAGCTATAATTCTAAATCATTAATCTGATGAAGGATTTATGTATATATATGTATATATAGTTATTATCACTAGCATGATACTTGATGGCCGTTTCCTGCGTCAGCGAGGTAGCGCTAGGAAACAGAAAACTAATCCACTCACACACACACACATCCACGGACAAACACGTACATATACAGACATTTTCATATATCACCATATACACATGTGCATATATACACGTGTACATATTCATACTTGCTTCCCTTCATCCGTTCTCGGTCAGCCATGATATAATCTGTCCACACACCAGTCGTCATATGTCATCCCATTTCCAAGTCCGTGGTGTCACAAACCGTACTGAGGTCGCTAAAACCTAACCATGAATGATTAGAATAAAAGTAACATATACAATACCAATCAAACCATGACATTATATAATATATATATATATATATACTTTTTTTTTTTTTTTTTTTTTTTATACTTTGTCGCTGTCTCCCGCGTTTGCGAGGTAGCGCAAGGAAACAGACGAAAGAAATGGCCCAACCCCCCCCCCCATACACATGTACATACACACGTCCACACACGCAAATATACATACCTACACAGCTTTCCATGGTTTACCCCAGACGCTTCACATGCCTTGCTTCAATCCACTGACAGCACGTCAACCCCTGTATACCACATGACTCCAATTCACTCTATTTCTTGCCCTCCTTTCACCCTCCTGCATGTTCAGGCCCCGATCACACAAAATCTTTTTCACTCCATCTTTCCACCTCCAATTTGGTCTCCCTCTTCTCCTCGTTCCCACCACCTCCGACACATATATCCTCTTGGTCAATCTCTCCTCACTCATTCTCTCCATGTGCCCAAACCATTTCAAAACACCCTCTTCTGCTCTCTCAACCACGCTCTTTTTATTTCCACACATCTCTCTTACCCTTACGTTACTTACTCGATCAAACCACCTCACACCACACATTGTCCTCAAACATCTCATTTCCAGCACATCCATCCTCCTGCGCACATCTCTATCCATAGCCCACGCCTCGCAACCATACAACATTGTTGGAACCACTATTCCCTCAAACATACCCATTTTTGCTTTCCGAGATAGTGTTCTCGACTTCCACACATTTTTCAAGGCTCCCAAAATTTTCGCCCCCTCCCCCACCCTATGATCCACTTCCGCTTCCATGGTTCCATCCGCTGACAGATCCACTCCCAGATATCTAAAACACTTCACTTCCTCCAGTTTTTCTCCATTCAAACTCACCTCCCAATTGACTTGACCCTCACCCCTACTGTACCTAATAACCTTGCTCTTATTCACATTTACTCTCAACTTTCTTCTTCCACACACTTTACCAAACTCAGTCACCAGCTTCTGCAGTTTCTCACATGAATCAGCCACCAGCGCTGTATCATCAGCGAACAACAACTGACTCACTTCCCAAGCTCTCTCATCCCCAACAGACTTCATACTTGCCCCTCTTTCCAGGACTCTTGCATTTACCTCCCTTACAACCCCATCCATAAACAAATTAAACAACCATGGAGACATCACACACCCCTGCCGCAAACCTACATTCACTGAGAACCAATCACTTTCCTCTCTTCCTACACGTACACATGCCTTACATCCTCGATAAAAACTTTTCACTGCTTCTAACAACTTTCCTCCCACACCATATATTCTTAATACCTTCCACAGAGCATCTCTATCAACTCTATCATATGCCTTCTCCAGATCCATAAATGCTACATACAAATCCATTTGCTTTTCTAAGTATTTCTCACATACATTCTTCAAAGCAAACACCTGATCCACACATCCTCTACCACTTCTAAAACCGCACTGCTCTTCCCCAATCTGATGCTCTGTACATGCCTTCACCCTCTCAATCAATACCCTCCCATATAATTTACCAGGAATACTCAACAAACTTATACCTCTGTAATTTGAGCACTCACTCTTATCCCCTTTGCCTTTGTACAATGGCACTATGCACGCATTCCGCCAATCCTCAGGCACCTCACCATGAGTCATACATACATTAAATAACCTTACCAACCAGTCAACAATACAGTCACCCCCTTTCTTAATAAATTCCACTGCAATACCATCCAAACCTGCTGCCTTGCCGGCTTTCATCTTCCGCAAAGCTTTTACTACCTCTTCTCTGTTTACCAAATCATTTTCCCTAACCCTCTCACTTTGCACACCACCTCGACCAAAAACACCCTATATCTGCCACTCTGTCATCAGACACATTCAACAAACCTTCAAAATACTCATTCCATCTCCTTCTCACATCACCGCTACTTGTTATCACCTCCCCATTTATATATATATATATTTTTTTTTTTTTTTTTTTTTTACTTTGTCGCTGTCTCCCGCGTCTGCGAGGTAGCGCAAGGAAACAGACGAAAGAAATGGCCCAACCCCCCCCCCCCCATACACATGTACATACACACGTCCACACACGCAAATATACATACCTACACAGCTTTCCATGGTTTACCCCAGACGCTTCACATGCCTTGCTTCAATCCACTGACAGCACGTCAACCCCTGTATACCACATGACTCCAATTCACTCTATTTCTTGCCCTCCTTTCACCCTCCTGCATGTTCAGGCCCCGATCACACAAAATCTTTTTCACTCCATCTTTCCACCTCCAATTTGGTCTCCCTCTTCTCCTCGTTCCCACCACCTCCGACACATATATCCTCTTGGTCAATCTCTCCTCACTCATTCTCTCCATGTGCCCAAACCATTTCAAAACACCCTCTTCTGCTCTCTCAACCACGCTCTTTTTATTTCCACACATCTCTCTTACCCTTACGTTACTTACTCGATCAAACCACCTCACACCACACATTGTCCTCAAACATCTCATTTCCAGCACATCCATCCTCCTGCGCACATCTCTATCCATAGCCCACGCCTCGCAACCATACAACATTGTTGGAACCACTATTCCCTCAAACATACCCATTTTTGCTTTCCGAGATAGTGTTCTCGACTTCCACACATTTTTCAAGGCTCCCAAAATTTTCGCCCCCTCCCCCACCCTATGATCCACTTCCGCTTCCATGGTTCCATCCGCTGACAGATCCACTCCCAGATATCTAAAACACTTCACTTCCTCCAGTTTTTCTCCATTCAAACTCACCTCCCAATTGACTTGACCCTCACCCCTACTGTACCTAATAACCTTGCTCTTATTCACATTTACTCTTAACTTTCTTCTTTCACACACTTTACCAAACTCAGTCACCAGCTTCTGCAGTTTCTCACATGAATCAGCCACCCAGCGCTGTATCATCAGCGAACAACAACTGACTCACTTCCCAAGCTCTCTCATCCCCAACAGACTTCATACTTGCCCCTCTTTCCAGGACTCTTGCATTTACCTCCCTTACAACCCCATCCATAAACAAATTAAACAACCATGGAGACATCACACACCCCTGCCGCAAACCTACATTCACTGAGAACCAATCACTTTCCTCTCTTCCTACACGTACACATGCCTTACATCCTCGATAAAAACTTTTCACTGCTTCTAACAACTTTCCTCCCACACCATATATTCTTAATACCTTCCACAGAGCATCTCTATCAACTCTATCATATGCCTTCTCCAGATCCATAAATGCTACATACAAATCCATTTGCTTTTCTAAGTATTTCTCACATACATTCTTCAAAGCAAACACCTGATCCACACATCCTCTACCACTTCTAAAACCGCACTGCTCTTCCCCAATCTGATGCTCTGTACATGCCTTCACCCTCTCAATCAATACCCTCCCATATAATTTACCAGGAATACTCAACAAACTTATACCTCTGTAATTTGAGCACTCACTCTTATCCCCTTTGCCTTTGTACAATGGCACTATGCACGCATTCCGCCAATCCTCAGGCACCTCACCATGAGTCATACATACATTAAATAACCTTACCAACCAGTCAACAATACAGTCACCCCCTTTCTTAATAAATTCCACTGCAATACCATCCAAACCTGCTGCCTTGCCGGCTTTCATCTTCCGCAAAGCTTTTACTACCTCTTCTCTGTTTACCAAATCATTTTCCCTAACCCTCTCACTTTGCACACCACCTCGACCAAAACACCCTATATCTGCCACTCTGTCATCAGACACATTCAACAAACCTTCAAAATACTCATTCCATCTCCTTCTCACATCACCGCTACTTGTTATCACCTCCCCATTTATATATATATATATTTTTTTTTTTTTTTTTTTTTACTTTGTCGCTGTCTCCCGCGTCTGCGAGGTAGCGCAAGGAAACAGACGAAAGAAATGGCCCAACCCCCCCCCCCCCCCCATACACATGTACATACACACGTCCACACACGCAAATATACATACCTACACAGCTTTCCATGGTTTACCCCAGACGCTTCACATGCCTTGCTTCAATCCACTGACAGCACGTCAACCCCTGTATACCACATGACTCCAATTCACTCTATTTCTTGCCCTCCTTTCACCCTCCTGCATGTTCAGGCCCCGATCACACAAAATCTTTTTCACTCCATCTTTCCACCTCCAATTTGGTCTCCCTCTTCTCCTCGTTCCCTCCACCTCCGACACATATATCCTCTTGGTCAATCTCTCCTCACTCATTCTCTCCATGTGCCCAAACCATTTCAAAACACCCTCTTCTGCTCTCTCAACCACGCTCTTTTTATTTCCACACATCTCTCTTACCCTTACGTTACTTACTCGATCAAACCACCTCACACCACACATTGTCCTCAAACATCTCATTTCCAGCACATCCATCCTCCTGCGCACATCTCTATCCATAGCCCACGCCTCGCAACCATACAACATTGTTGGAACCACTATTCCCTCAAACATACCCATTTTTGCTTTCCGAGATAATGTTCTCGACTTCCACACATTTTTCAAGGCTCCCAAAATTTTCGCCCCCTCCCCCACCCTATGATCCACTTCCGCTTCCATGGTTCCATCCGCTGACAGATCCACTCCCAGATATCTAAAACACTTCACTTCCTCCAGTTTTTCTCCATTCAAACTCACCTCCCAATTGACTTGACCCTCACCCCTACTGTACCTAATAACCTTGCTCTTATTCACATTTACTCTCAACTTTCTTCTTCCACACACTTTACCATATATATATATATATATATATATATATATATATATATATATATATATATATATATATATATATATATATATAATTTGATTGGATTCTTAGGTTTGCCAGTAGACTGTTTGCTTCCTTTCTAGTTCCATTATGGTGAAGCTATATGCGAAAGGTTAGGCACGATTACGACTCCCCATGTCCCTCTCATACCTCGATTTCTGCATCAGGACCTTGTACTATGTCGTCTCGTCTACATTTCGTATTTCCTCGTAGAATTAAATCATTTGATATCAGACCAACGTTGTATTTTAACTTAATGCAATCATCATGCTCCACTTTCCACATGAACTTGGCATGTTCTGCAGACATAATCGGGCAACAATCTATACCTTCTAGTAAGTTATTTACACAAGATAAGGGAATCGATGGTCCCAGGGTCCAGCTCAGTGGCACACCACTTGTGACCCCACCCCTTTTCGAGAAAGCTGCTTAGATATACAGCCATTTTTTCCTCCTAATATAACTTTGTCCATTGAAATGGTCTCAACTATATCTTCTGCAAGATTATTTCTTCCTGAAGAATCGGCTTATTTACCTGCTTTTCTAGTGCTACAATGTCAAATTTGTGTGTCAACTGTTTATGTATTACGGGGGGAGAGTTTCACGCTCGTGTAGTCCAGTCTCTTAAGTGTGTGTACTTTCCTTTATGGGTACGCACACACCAGCCTCAACTGGGTATCATTTATCGAGCTCCAAGGGAATGATAAACACCTACGTTGAATATGAGCCGACTGCAAGCCTAGGACTCAAACTCGTACAGGCCCGACCCATGATAAATTTGAAATAACACTGGCCACTACGCTGTGTGCATCATTACTATTTCCGTGTTAGGAAAAAGTTTTACATTCGTGTTGCCACCTTCAATAAACCCTGTGTATACTTACACTGGGTCAAAAAAGTATCTGTGCACCAAGGTTATGATGTCTTCCGTGATGCCTTGAGCAGCTGCTGCTAGTGTTGTGGGAGGGTTGGTATGCCTGGCTATATGGTTGGTCCGTCAATAGTGAACCACACAGCCAACGTTGCGAAATCCGAGATAAGGTTCACAGTTTCATTCCTCGACTCGTGGAACACGTCACACTGTTGCATTTCAGTTAACACAAGTCATTGTCGGCCACCAGTGTCGCGGTCGTGCCACTCACGATGGAAACCTCACAGGCAACACGCAGAGCTATTGTATCCCTCCCTAATGAAGGCTACGGCGTTTGTGATATTGCCCGCCGGCAGCTTGGCGTTCACCGAAACACAGCGACGCTGTAGATTCGGCCTCATGCCGATATAGGTGCTACACTCGACATCCCCTAAATATTTGACAGGATATGTCGCCAGTAGCCGGTATGGCACCCTCTTGACGTCAGGGCCACCAACGTGTAGCTAGTCACACACAAATTTCTCGGTTTACGTTGTACCGTGTGTCATAATGTTTCACATGTATTGTGCACAGATACTTTTTTTTTTTTATCGTGTACCGTGTTTTTATTTCTCTTATATGCACACACACCCCAATTTGTGTGTTGTGTGTGTGTAAGAAATTCTCTGGGTGTAAATAAAGTTGTTGCTTATGCCTGAAGTAATTAACACTAAGCTCTTGAGGTGAAATTGCGCAAGTTCAGGATGATGGCAAATACGGAGACCATACTCTCTGGAGGTTCATGTTGTTCTGTAAGGTATCCTAATGCATAGCAGTAATTACAGGCCACTAGTAAGGGAATACGAACCCATGGAGCGCTACTGAAGCGTACTAGCCTCACGGGTGTATTAATGTCTCGTCGTGTCGTCCTTCTTCCAGATATTGTTCATAACCCACAATCTTCCTTTATGGCTCGGATTCTGCTGAGGGAAGGTGATCAGACGTCTGGTTGGCGGTAATGGATGAAGCTGATGCCGGTGCTTCACTGGGAATCCATGACCCCGACGGCAAATGGGAGGGCTGGTGACGAGGGAGGCTCTCGCAGTGTGGGTGTGGGTGTGGCAGTGTGGGACGTAGCGACAGAAGTAAATACATTTCTTAGGTATGTAAGAGTACGTCTGCGGGGGCCATTCTCTTGCTTAAGCCTTTGCTGTGAGTCAAGCTTATAGAATTAAGCTTGGGAACTTTATTTTTTTTCTTTTTTTTTTGTTTGGCTTCTTTTTTGAGTTGGAGAAACTAAATATAACTTGTCTCTGTGCGGGTGAGGAAGATGGTGGTTGTTGCATATCTGGGATTGGTAGGGACGACTCTGCAGGCGCTATCGGGGAGAGAGAGAGAGAGAGAGAGAGAGAGAGAGAGAGAGAGAGAGAGAGAGAGAGAGAGAGAGAGAGAGAGAGTAGGTGAAGCAGTGAGAGATTACATCGGAGGTGCGAGGCTGCGAGAGGATTTACAGAGTGAGGTGGATTACACCAGGTAGCTTTGAGGGTGAGACAGATTACATTTGGAGCTGTAACAGTAAGGAGTTTAACGACAGTAGCTACGAGGATGAGGGAGATGACTCCAACAGCTGCAGAAGCGAAGCTCTTGTGTGGGCACTAGTTGAGAAGATAAGGCGATTGTGCATAGGAAAGTACTTTCCATGAAACTGTCAGCGATGTGTTGTGCAAGGAAGGGTCGTAGTGTAACCCAAGACCTTTTTTTTAAGTATCTTGTAACCGAAGATTGCGCTACTTTAAGTAGCCGGGGAATGTAATCATTAGAGTGCGAAGTTCTGTCGTAAGATTGTACTCTCAATGATTAGAGCCTTGCCAAACGTGACCTTTCACTTGCGATGTAACCTCGAGCAGTAGTAGTCCAGTAACATTTTATATATATATATATATATATATATATATATATATATATATATATATATGTTAATGTGCTGAGAGGTGCAACTGGAGGGATGTCTGATCATTATCTTGTGGAGGCTAAGGTGAAGATTAGTATGGGTTTTCAGAAAAGAGGAGTGAATGTTGGGGTGAAGAAGGTGGTGAGAGTAAGTGAGCTTGGGAAGGAGACCTGTGTGGGGAAGTACCAGGAGAGACTGTGTACAGAATGGAAAAAGGTGAGAACAATGGAAGTAAGGGGAGTGGGGGAGGAATGGGATGTATTTAGGGAATCAGTGATGGATTGCGCAAAAGATGCTTGTGGCATGAGAAGAGTGGGAGGTGGGCTGTTTAGAAAGGGTAGTGAGTGGTGGGATGAAGAAGTAAGAGTATTAGTGAAAGAGAAGAGAGAGGCATTTGGACGATTTTTGCAGGGAAAAAATGCAATTGAGTGGGAGAAGTATAAAAGAAAGAGACAGGAGGTCAAGAGAAAGGTGCAAGAGGTGAAAAAAAGGGCAAATGAGAGTTGGGGTGAGAGACTATCAGTAAATTTTAGGGAGAATAAAAAGATGTTCTGGAAGGAGGTAAATAGGGTGCGTAAGACAAGGGAGCAAATGGGAACTTAAGTGAAGGGCGTAAATGGGGAGGTGATAACAAGTAGCGGTGATGTGAGAAGGAGATGGAATGAATATTTTGAAGGTTTGCTGAATGTGTCTGATGACAGAGTGGCAGATATAGGGTGTTTTGGTCGAGGTGGTGTGCAAAGTGAGAGGGTTAGGGAAAATGATTTGGTAAACAGAGAAGAGGTAGTAAAAGCTTTGCGGAAGATGAAAGCCGGCAAGGCAGCAGGTTTGGATGGTATTGCAGTGGAATTTATTAAGAAAGGGGGTGACTGTATTGTTGACTGGTTGGTAAGGTTATTTAATGTATGTATGACTCATGGTGAGGTGCCTGAGGATTGGCGGAATGCGTGCATAGTGCCATTGTACAAAGGCAAAGGGGATAAGAGTGAGTGCTCAAATTACAGAGGTATAAGTTTGTTGAGTATTCCTGGTAAATTATATGGGAGGGTATTGATTGAGAGGGTGAAGGCATGTACAGAGCATCAGATTGGGGAAGAGCAGTGCGGTTTCAGAAGTGGTAGAGGATGTGTGGATCAGGTGTTTGCTTTGAAGAATGTATGTGAGAAATACTTAGAAAAGCAAATGGATTTGTATGTAGTATTTATGGATCTGGAGAAGGCATATGATAGAGTTGATAGAGATGCTCTGTGGAAGGTATTAAGAATATATGGTGTGGGAGGCAAGTTGTTAGAAGCAGTGAAAAGTTTTTATCGAGGATGTAAGGCATGTGTACGTGTAGGAAGAGAGGAAAGTGATTGGTTCTCAGTGAATGTAGGTTTGCGGCAGGGGTGTGTGATGTCTCCATGGTTGTTTAATTTGTTTATGGATGGGGTTGTAAGGGAGGTAAATGCAAGAGTCCTGGAAAGAGGGGCAAGTATGAAGTCTGTTGGGGATGAGAGAGCTTGGGAAGTGAGTCAGTTGTTGTTCGCTGATGATACAGCGCTGGTGGCTGATTCATGTGAGAAACTGCAGAAGCTGGTGACTGAGTTTGGTAAAGTGTGTGGAAGAAGAAAGTTGAGAGTAAATGTGAATAAGAGCAAGGTTATTAGGTACAGTAGGGGTGAGGGTCAAGTCAATTGGGAGGTGAGTTTGAATGGAGAAAAACTGGAGGAAGTGAAGTGTTTTAGATATCTGGGAGTGGATCTGTCAGCGGATGGAACCATGGAAGCGGAAGTGGATCATAGGGTGGGGGAGGGGGCGAAAATTTTGGGAGCCTTGAAAAATGTGTGGAAGTCGAGAACATTATCTCGGAAAGCAAAAATGGGTATGTTTGAGGGAATAGTGGTTCCAACAATGTTGTATGGTTGCGAGGCGTGGGCTATGGATAGAGATGTGCGCAGGAGGATGGATGTGCTGGAAATGAGATGTTTGAGGACAATGTGTGGTGTGAGGTGGTTTGATCGAGTAAGTAACGTAAGGGTAAGAGAGATGTGTGGAAATAAAAAGAGCGTGGTTGAGAGAGCAGAAGAGGGTGTTTTGAAATGGTTTGGGCACATGGAGAGAATGAGTGAGGAGAGATTGACCAAGAGGATATACGTGTCGGAGGTGGAGGGAACGAGGAGAAGAGGGAGACCAAATTGGAGGTGGAAAGATGGAGTGAAAAAGATTTTGTGTGATCGGGGCCTGAACATGCAGGAGGGTGAAAGGAGGGCAAGAAATAGAGTGAATTGGAGTCATGTGGTATACAGGGGTTGAAGTGCTGTCAGTGGATTGAAGCAAGGCATGTGAAGCGTCTGGGGTAAACCATGGAAAGCTGTGTAGGTATGTATATTTGCGTGTGTGGACGTGTGTATGTACATGTGTATGGGGGGGGGGGGGGGTTGGGCCATTTCTTTCGTCTGTTTCCTTGCGCTACCTCGCAAACGCGGGAGACAGCGACAAAGTATAAAAAAAAAAAAAAAAAAAAAAAAATATATATATATATATATATATATATATATATATATATATATATATATATATATATATATATGTATATATGTGTAAGAGAGTGGTCGATGCCTGAACATACAGGAGGGTGAGAGGCGTGTACTGGATGGTGAATTGGAGCGGTGTGTTATACTGGGGGTGATTTACCGTCGGTGGACTGAACTAAGGTATGTGAGGCGGTCGGGGGAAACCATAGAAAGATATATCTGGCTTTTTTTGTGGAAAGGGAGATGTGGTTTCAATACATTGAACATAACAGCTGAAAAATGAATGTAAGCGATTGCGGCCTCTCTTCTTTCATTGTCTGTGGTATATATGATACAGACAACAACAGGTTAAACACACGATTTCTTCGCTACTGATCTCCTGTTATCAGATATCCCTGTTCGGATTCTGATAGTGTTCGTGATGGTCTGGTGTGCTGTTTGCATATATAACTGAGCGTAGGAGTAGGCCAATAGGAGTGGGTATACAGGAGGCTGAGGCACGGGATATTCGTTCCATTTGATATGACACGTGTTGATAGGTACTGATTGGACGGATCGGATCATAAGTAATTTAGAAGAAAGATAAGCATTTTTTCGATGACAGAATAACCGATATGAGAAGACAGTGTAATTGAGGTGAAATGACGTAGTTGCAAAGAGTTACAAAATGTTGATGAACAGAGAGATTGTCTGAGGAAGACGAGGCATTAAAAAGGTGAGGCTGATGTTAAGAGGAAGATGAAGACGTTTTGATCTAGATGGTGGAGACGCTGTGCTGGACAAGCTGGAAATGCAGGATGGTTTTGAGAGAGAGAGAGAGAGAGAGAGAGAGAGAGAGAGAGAGAGAGAGAGAGAGAGAGAGAGAGAGAGAGAGGTCTCCAATATCCGTGACACGTCAGAAGGCCCAGGACCCACCAATATCAGCAAGTCCCAGTGTTCCTGGTCACCAAATGGACCGTGCTCTCGACGCCAATATCCCTGGCTCTCCCGGAAGATAATATCCTGCTTCAGCCATGAGTTTTTCTCATTACACGTGTCTTCCCTGGCCGGCTGTAATTCTTTTGGGGAGGGGACGTCATCATCATCTCATCCATGTAAATACGCGTTCATTCCACTGTCGTCCCTCTCCCATCCTCAGCGTGGAGGCGGTGGTGCTCCGTGGCGTTGTTGCTTTTGCCTTCTCAGAGCACGACCGTCACTCGTTAGTGCCACTCCAACACGTGCCGTCATTAGTTATCATATTGATTGATTTATGCCGGTGTCGCCGGCAAATTTATTGTGCACCCCATGCTCATCCTGTGAGCCGTAGCTCAAAAGGGTTACAGAGGTCACAAAGGGTCTTACTCAGAACCCCAGTGGGTTGATATTACATAAGATGTTACAATTCGTATTTCATTAAACATTACACAGTTTCATGTAAGTTTTACCGACTAGATGCTTAAAGTGGATACAAACTTGAAATTTCAGGTATCTTGTTTAACAATGTGTTGTGACACTTCTTGCAGGGTTTGTGTGGATCTATTCCTAAAAAGGTCTTTTTTTTTTTTGCATTCTAGGAGAGTTCTAGTTTTTGTCCAACTTTCTGACCACAAACTTCACAATTTACATGGTTAACCTCTCCAGTTAGGCCAAAGCGCCAACAGTACCCATAGTCTAGCCTTGATCTAGCAGTTACATCATGTAATCTGCTAATCTTGTTACTTTCCCCATATACATGTTTTACTTTACACATTTCACTGTGATGGAAAAGGTTTCAAATTATGGTTGTTTGAATTCGTCTTCATGCTTCAAAGATCAATTCCTTTCTAATTACAGTTTTGAGGCTTCTAATTGACAACCCAACGTTGTTTTCAACATCACATTTAAGTGAAAGTTTGGCTAAAGCATCAGCTTTGTCATGCTCACGGAGGCCTATATGAGACGGAATCCATAATTTGATTTGAATCCCTTGAGCAATAGTGTTTGAGTGTTTGTGTCTGGCTTCAGAGACCAGCATGTTACATTCTGATCTCAAGATATTAAGGGCAAATAGTGAATATAAAGAATCGGAGATAATCAAACTGTCTGTACCAGTGATTTCTACCTGCTCAAGAGCGATAAGTATGGCGAACGATCCAGTTTGCAGAGTAGACGCCCAGTTGTTTACTCTTAACATATTTCTCTAATCTATTACCATTGCGCTGGATCACAATGGCAGCACTGCCTGCCCTCCCAGTGGCAGCAGAGTCGCGAGAACCGCCAGTATAGATGCAGCACTGGGCTATGTCTGTGTTAATCCATTGTTTCTGTACATGTTCAAAAGCATTGGTCTTGGCAAGATAGTGTTGTCCCTATAGAATTGTTAAACCAGATATGTCACGGCACAAGTGAATCTGAATGTATCAAAATAAGTCGACCATATGACAATGATGTAGATAATTTGTATGAAATTAGGAAGCGGCATCATTTCCTGCCTCCCTGGCAGATAATGACTCCCTTTGGCGTCACTACACGCACTTATCCACCCAAGAAACTTAATCACTTACACTGGTAACACGACGACCCAGACGCCGGTTCTGCTGCCTGCTTCTCCATACCATGGACATAATTCACTCATTGTAATGATGGCATGTGCAGACAATATCCCGCCCTCGGTGGTCGTTCAGGCCCGAGGAGATGGATAGGAGGAGGAGGAGGAGGAGGAGGAGGAGGAGGGGCGTTATTGCACTAGAAACTTGCAAGAAGAACGGTAATGATAGGAAGAAAACGAAATAAAAGATAGATTCGAGAGAAGGAAACTTATTATATCTTTTAATAGATATAAACGACTAACATATGTGCAACAGGTTATAAAGATATCTTTGTTATTGAAACTTATCTCTACTATATTACAGACTGAGGGATTTATGCATCACAAGTTTTCTTGTGTTTATGAACAGTTTACAGAGCCACTGAGTGAGTCGCGTAGACGGGACGATAAGCAGCAGAGAGAGAGAGAGAGAGAGAGAGAGAGAGAGAGAGAGAGAGAGAGAGAGAGAGAGAGAGAGAGAGAGCCAAGCAAAACATGGAAGAAAGAAAAAACGAAAAATGGGAATATCGTCTATAGAGACACGAGGCCAATAGCATGCAAGCGGAGAGCTACAAGCCAAGTGGTGACGGAAGATAGACATCATTAGAAAGTGGAAAAGAAAGAATGCCAAATTACGCGCACGTAGAGAGGAACGAGGGAGAGTTTGGCCTCAGAAACTGAGCATCGTATGACTGGGAACTAGAAATGAGTACTATTGCAGTGATGTGACAATGGTTGAGTAAAGTAGACTGTGTGTGAGCGAGCCTTTGGTGGAACTACATAATGTTGATGGAAGAGGTCGACATCACTGTTGGTTGAAGGGGTAGAAATTGCTGGTGGAAGAGGCAGAAATCACTGTTGGTAGAAGGTGGTAGATTTCGCTGTTGGTAGAAGCGGTGGATGAAATAAATCGTACTGAGATGGATGAGGTAGATGATACTTGGTGGGTGAGGTAAATAATACTAAGGAGGGTGAGGTAGATAATGCTTAGATGGTTGATGTAGATGATACTAAGGTGAATGAGGTAGATAATACTGAAATGGATGAGGTATATGATACGAAGGAGGGTGAGATTCACGACAAACTTAAGGCGAAAGAGATGAGTGATGGCGCCACGATGGAAAATACAGAGGTTACTCGTGAGGTGGAAGAGGCAAACAACGGTGAGGAAAAGTAAACAAGAATGATGAGATGAAATAGTAAAACAATGACAAGGTTTGTGAGGCTGTCGTTAGCAAAGTGTGTGTTACACAACTATCAAATCAATAACTTCTGTGTACTAGGGAGCCATGGTTATCCACATTGAACGGGTGTGGCAAAGCTTTGCTCCTTAGTCATAACACTGTAACTCATACTTTATACACTGCGATGGAGTAGGCTTATCATAACCCATCAGTGGTACAAAACACTTAAATCAGAGCAGCCATTATACTGGTAGGTCTGGATAGATCGAAAAATAACCAGTTTTTGTCTTTATCTAACTTTACTCTCTTACTAAGGGCACACCAATGGGTATATGCCATTATTTTTTCTGTAAATCTGGTTGAAAGAAATCTTATATAAAGAGAAAAAATTGATTTCTTTATATCGGCCTGGACGAAGATGGGTTCTTTGGCTAGTTCATAAACAGCGAGCCAACGGTAGGATATCTGGTGTATGTATATATGATTTACCTTAAGTCTATTCATTTCGTACGTTAATCTACTTGGAATGTCGTCCAGCAAAACTACTTTTATAGCTAAGAATAAGACCCCAGTTTTTTCTCTTCCTCCTCGTTGATTTTTTTTCTTAACGTGGCGTCGAGCCGAGCTCTGGCAATGTATTCTCCTCCCGCCGCTTCTCGAGTTAAGATCGAGATGAAAATATGTGGATCAAGGCCACCATGTCTCCCCCGCGCCCGATAAACATTGCTTAGCCATGTCGCAGGCGGCGTCAACACTGATCCTTCACGGGAAATCCTCACCCCGTGATCCTGGTCATGCCTCGGGGCTTGTGCTTTTGACTCGTACGCTCGCTAACTGCAGCTATGTCCACCAATAAACGGGGGGGGAAAGCTGCTTGTTTCACGACAGAGGATAGCGAGAGGAAAAACCTTTTTGGAAGTTGATTCACGATACATGTGGATTGATTTAGTGGATCGACTGGGGGATAGACGGCTGTTTATTGCTGCTGGACGCCATTATCTTGCCTGTGGATGTTTACGTTGGCGTGTGGAGGCTCTTGTCGTCGAAGCATTAATTGCGTACAGGTCTCTATATATATATGTCATCAGTCTGGAAGTGATTTACATATAAACATCTGCCTAACAATGCTAAGCTTTTGGTCATGAAGTTAGACTATGTACATTTTACATTCAATCAGGGGAAACACTCGCGTGCAGTTCCTAGCTTTGACACTGGAGAGAGGTAGGTTTCGGTTTATGACAAGTCGTGGATTTCAACACTTATCTGCAGCGCAGCATTGACAAACACTTCTCTTGCAAACACTTCAGATCTAACTGTAATGCTGACTGATGCTGTCAGTGCTCACCCTACGGACAATATCGCCCAGGCGAACGAGAGAATCTAGAGACCAGACGAAAGTAATATCTGTGGAAGAGAGGAAAGTGAGGCGCTGGACACTTGTCAAATCTTTAGGTCATACTTACGGAGTTGATGAATCGGATTGCTTTTCATTCAACTCTTATCAAGTTTGTACATTTAGAATATCTCCAGATATGTCTTTAAGGAAGACTTGGTTATTTATGTAATGAGGGACTTCTAAGACAGATTAGATGCCAAAGTGACAGCAAGTATGTTAGATATATCGAGTACTTTTATCATATAGAGCCATTAAATGAGCTACGTAGGTTCGGATAGGTTATAGAAGGTGAAAAGAAGCTGGATTTTCAGAGTGAGTTATGACATGTTGTCAAGTCGAGCAGGATGCAGGGTCGAACCTTGAGGGACACCACTGGTGATAGGGGAAGGAGACTGGAGTAATTCAGGTGCTAAACCAAATGACATATATGAGGAGCTCGCTTGATTGTGAGCCGGAAGCCCAGTCCTTTTAACCCTGTTTACTTCATCGATAACGTGACGCAAAACCATCTTAACTACTGAATACTATGTAATTACGATACGTGGCTTCGAAAAGAAAAACAAAAGACAGTAAAATGAAATTTTAGACTGGAGTACTTGATTCGTGAGCGAATGGAATCTATATATTTCCGTGTACGTAGAGATACCTTAAATTATCGCTGTGCTATTACCTATTAAGGTCAGTTTTAAGGATGTAGCAGTTAGTTATTAAATGTCTTCAAAACTATTTAGATGAAATGGAGTATTGGCAAAACTCTGCAATCATATATATCTTTTTTTTGGACAACGTGTGACTTCTGTCTGTACAAGGTTGAAAATTGACGTCAGAAACATCATTTTCGTAATATCAAATCCTGAGGATTCAACGAAAATAGCCAGACATCATTGTTGATGCGTATGGAGTGGGTACTGAAGAAATGAATGTGGCAAATTTTCACGAACATTGGCAGCAGTAAGGGAAAATAGTCATAAAGAAATGTTTTGATAATCTGCTTCTAGATAATAGTATAGAAGTTTGGGTCACGTGGAAAGGTGTGTATAGGTAGCTGTTTCGTCTTGGCTGATTGGATGTGCAAGAGAAAGAGCAGACCAGAAATGATTTTTTGGGTTACTGGACCTTCGATCCCATGAAATCCTTCAATAGACGTAAATATAAAACACGAATGATTCAATTGGACGTATTGTTACTAAGGTACGTTTGAAGTTCATCGACCCCACAATCAAGGATAGGCTCGAAGCCTTATTTGTTTAAGAAAAAAAAAGAATGAAATGGCAGAAGAGAATGAAAACACAGTCGAAGAGGAAGAGTGAAAACATTGTCTTTTTTCCACAGGAAAGGGCGAGAGTAACACTCGGACAACTTGTAGTTTAACCTGCGACAATATCACCTCAGAATGAAACGTAAAAAAAGAAAAAAAAATGTATCATCCGAGATAATACAGCTGCAACCGTTGGAAATTCAGACATTTAGATATTTTTTTTTTCTTAAAAAAAAAACTAGTTTTACAAGTAACACGGAGGAGGAGTTTAATCAGGCCGGAGCGAAAAGTCTTGGGAACATCTCGCAACGCCAGACCGTGTATTAAGAGTCACTTAACATCTCCAGACACACCTGCTAGTACGCCTGCTGGCTTTAACAGCGTAGAATTAGTGAAGAGGAAAACTATGTTGAGCCGAAAACTTCTTCCCCAGTTTTCTGTTGACGAGGCCAGTGTGTGAAGTAAGGATCGAGCCAAGACTCGCTTTTACGTACTTCAATTTTTTTCTTTATTGTATTAATTCGTTGTGTGTGTGTGTGTGTTGTTGCGACGTGTTATTCTGGAGGATATATATCTTCTGTTGTATAACAGAAGATAAACATTTTATATATATATATATATATATATATATATATATATATATATATATATATATATATATAAACAGCAATGCAGTGGAAGATGCCTTTCTGAAGTGTGCGTGAGTGTGACTCCCACAGAAAAAATTTACGTTAAGGCTGGAGGGAAAAAAAATTTTTGCAACAGCGTCGGTCCGAACATTTTTGAAATATCCAGACTGAGGCCTCGGTTGCCACACCGCCCGTTCTTCCTACCGTAGAGTGGACCACTTGCTAGAGAGAGAGAGAGAGAGAGAGAGAGAGAGAGAGAGAGAGAGAGAGAGAGAGAGTCGTGTCCCTCCCCCCTTGTGTATTCTGATGCCCCTCACCACATGCAAGGGTCAGAGAGAGTCCTCCTCCCCCTTGTATATTCCAGTGGCCCTTACCACGTGCTTATGGGGAGCCAGGGTTACACTGCTCCCCTATGGTATTTGTTCGTTCTAATGTCCTTTTCTCCCCACAAGCCCAGCGAAGCGGTAGGAAAACCATTTCTGTACGTTTTCTACTATATTTAACACGTGCCGATGGGGAGGATTCGAGTCGTATTCCCTTGCTACTTTCGTGTAAGAATTGCTGATCCTCCAAGTCTTTTTCCATAGATAACTGAAACGTATTATTTTTTAAATGTTCAAAGCTATCACGGTAGAAAGAGATCAGTGGTGGAAAAAGTCCAGTATTTCATCCTCTTATGGTATGTTGGTATTGCTACTATGTAAACATTTTCATATATATATATATATATATATATATATATATATATATATATATATATATATATATATATTTATATATATATATTTATATATATATATATATAAATACAATCTAACTACATTTCATAATTATGTTCTTGACTATCTTGCGTATATTTCATTAACTGTTTTCAAGAGATCTAAGAAAAAAAAAAAAATTATTAGGGAATGACATCTTAATGTTTTCTTTAACATGGGAATATCAGGTATAGTAATCCATCTTACCAAAGTGATGATAATAGAAAAAGATTATCCAAACTGAACTTTCCAAGGTATTAAACTGGTTTCCTTTAAGTGTTTAATGGCGAGTCTGCCGCCCCGACTCCATCCTTCAAGCTGATACCGACTGAACTAATTGTAAACGTTTCCAGCAGAATTAGACTTTCATCTAGTAGCATTTTGTACACTGAAGTTGTAAGAATGGTAACTTCATAAACTTCCTACCGATCATTACAATATACGCGCGTCCGCACTTTAGAACATAAGTGCACTACACCAAATACTTGAAAAATATCCTCAGTTGATGGAAAAATAGATTTTACATCACGTATTACATAATATTGTTCAGTCTCCCTGAACAGCTCATTTTTCATGTAATGATATACGATTACATGATTTTATTCAATGGTGCTCATTCCTTGTCAACACTTCGCTTGATATGTAACCTGTAATGTAATTCAGGTCACAGAGGTCCAGTTACATACTGGGCCTTATGAGCGCTCAACACCTTCAGTCTTTTCCGCTCTCGCTATTAGGATGGGAAGGAGTGTAAAATCTAGTCATTGAGTATAGTTATGTTACGGACTTTATCGTATAAGCTCTGGTGTGTGTGCCGACTACGTCATTCAAGTTATAGATCTATAATGCTTCGAGCTATAACGCTCGGTATATGTTACGAAGGGGATTCTTTTCTATGTTACTGAGGATAGTTGATATATCATGAGACAGCTTGAGACTAGAAACTGCCACTGACATTTGTTTCTAGCTGGAGTGCGAAGGTGTGAGAGTCTAAATACCTATTAAACATTTATATATCGTCTGACTGTGTCTCAAGCACTATGGGCTGAATTCGCCGCACCACGCAAATTTAGCAGCTGCTTCCCACAGTTTTTATGTGGAACCTGGGCACACGAGGATCGACCGTTATGATATGCCAAAGCTGATTCCCACAGTTTTTGTGTGGAAACTGCTTACGAGGATCAGACGTTGTGATATGACATTTATTTTTTCCCAAACAGAGAAACTATGGAAGCTTCTTTCTTCTTTCGTCTTTCAAACTGTGAAAGCTTTTCTTCCTTCCCTCACCACCTTTAAAGGTCAAGTCTGCAAACGCCCAAGGAGCTCAGATTAATCTCTTCCACTCTTTTTCTCATGATCTTAATTACTCCTTTCATCTGAGTTGAACACGCTTCAAGCATGTTTTTTTTTCCCTCCCTGCCGTGTCGGCTACTTTGAACGAAAGAAAAGGATAAACAGGGATGTGGAGGGAAAGTCTGAAGGGTAAAGCTAATTAGCACAAAAAGTTAGGTGAGAGAATGTTTATGCAAAACCACTGGAAAAAAGTTCTTTGTTTTGAACGTAGGGCCGAAATGGTCATTATATTTGTCCCCACAACATTAACTACGTGCATGTTGTTGATGTAAACAATTAGGCTATATATTTGACTCCAAGCCACAAGGGGGAATGTATAAAATGGTCATCCATAACACAGACGATTTACACTCACGCGCTGGATGAGTTTTTTTTTCCTTTTTTTTTTTTTTAACCTCTGTAGATAAATATTGAACTTGTGGTTGTTAAATAGAGCTTACGAATATTCTTTTTTTTTTTCTAGGTAAGGCAAAAGTTGAGCTGATTATGTACAATGAAATCACGAGGTGAAAGGGATTGCAGCCAATGGCTTTACGGGTTAGGGAGTGGAGTATGGGGGTGAGGTGGGGGTATGATGAGATTACACAGACAACGGCGGAAGTGAAGGGGATATTTCTAAGGAGAGAGAGAGAGAGAGAGAGAGAGAGAGAGAGAGAGAGAGAGAGAGAGACCGACCGACCGACCGACCGACCCCTGGCAGCTATGGGAATGAGGGAATTGTCTAAAGAGCACAGGGAGTGAAAGGGATTACTTGAGTAGCTTATATGGCAATGAAGGGATTAAATCGTGAGTACCAGCAGTGAACGGGATTACACTCTCCTTCAAGACCTTCATCATCTGACATCGTTAGCAATGACGAGAGTGGCTCAAGGGGAAGCTGTGTCACCAAAGGCTAGTGTCGCGAACAACTCCACCAGGTCAGAACAGATCTCTCCCACGGTTGATATCAGGGTTTGACGTGTGGTGTATGTACACACGGTCAAAAAAGTATCTTCCCTGATTGGTCTGATGATGGATTTCGAAATGATCGATACGATTCGTGTTGTCTCGGTAGGATTGGTGAGCGTGAGTGAGACAGATTTCCTAATAACTGTAGTATTCCCCCACTTTATGGCTATTTCCATCGAGATATGAAATCATCATACCATTTATCAGGGTAAATGACAGGAAATGTCGCTAGCAATCGATATATTACGGTATCATAAAAGCAGCGCTGCTATTATGAGGCCAGACTAATGGGAACTTATCAAAATCTTTCGTCCATGTTGTCGTATTTTCATACCAAAAGCAGTAAGATTTTTTTCGTCGTACGTCTAGGAGGATTTTCATGAGTCTGGAGTCTGTTTTGTACTCAGAAATTCCGATAGACTACATCCAAATTCAATAGTTGCAGAATTATTGCATTTTATTATGAATTCTGTATTTCATCACTCTGTAGCTGGTATCGTTCGCATGAGATTTGATTCACAGCCAGAATTTATTAACCACCACTTGTTCAACAAACGTCAAAGTGCACATTATGGACCTGCATTACTTGTACGTGAGGACACTTTATTTATGGGAACGTATGTACAAACTCAGCAAATTTACGGTTTATAATTTGTCCTGTACACTCGGCTTCGTTGGTTACATGTTATTATTCTTGTTGATTATTATAATTCTCTTCATAGTCATATTCTTGGTTTCATATCTGTTAATTCTGCGCCTCCAGTGTTAGATAAATGTGTTTAGAGAATGTGTAATATATATGTATATATATTCAACTACTGTTCATTAATGTTTTCATTATCTGTTTACCTCTGGCAGTTTATCTAACACTCATTTGACTTCTCGCATGTTAACCAGAGTTTGTAGATAAAAATGATCAAAATGCTTGGTTCTGTGTAGCGGCTTCACTCCCAGAAGACCCATCAGTTATAGAAAAGATCGTCCCACACCTGCCAGTGCTGTGGCACGGGCAGGAGAGCGACAAGTCTGTCCTCACTATGAGCAATCATCACTAGCAATTGGGTCGTTTCTATATAAACTTTGTGGAGATAGTCGGTATACATGATCATGCTATTTGGAGTGAGGTTAAGTAGTTGGTCCCATATTTTCAAACTAAGAAAAAAAAAAAAAAACCCACCAAATTTGATCTTTTTTGTGTGTGAAGATCAACTGAGAATTGCATGGAGTTAGCTATTCAGGTAAGCGCGGACAAGACTTCGAAAACAGGCAGATATTTCGGTACCTTTGGCTGAAACCATCGTCACTTTTCCTTATGTAAGCTGACGTGGGACGGGCGAAAATATGCCTGCTGTCGTGGCCATGTCGATTGAAAGGGGGTAAAAATGTATTGAGGATTGAAAAGAAAACGAAGAAGCTAAAGAGTGACGAAGATAAAGTAGGAAATGGAGATAAAGATGGAGATAAAGAAGAATAATCATAGATAGCTTAAATCTGAGCTCCACTGGTGCTTGCAGACCAAAGGGAGTTCTGCACGTCGAAGGATTGGAGGACTGGAAACAATGAGAAAAGGAGCGAGATTCTCGCATCTTCGCATCTACGAGAAAAGAAAGAGGTGGTATCGTAACGAAGTCATCTTTACAGAACTACGTGGCCAGCTAAAGGTAGTCTTAACATTAGACTGAATTCCTAAGATAGAAAGCAACTTTTGAGACATACGCATTTGACCCTCCACGATGAAGGGTTGGCGGGGGGAATGGCATGACGTCAGGGGGAGACACGGGCGCTGTTCCTCTGGTGCGAGAGCCAATTCGGAGCTTTGTATCCCACAGTGTGTCCAGTTAAGGATTTCATTTATAGGCGGCAGAGATCTTATCATCTTGGTTACACGTGAAATTTAATCAAGGCGCAGTTGTCCACATGCGCGGCGCTGACCTTTGGTATCAGATGGATGATAATATCAATGTATACATCCTCTCCAAGTAGGGTCCAATAACACTACGTTCCGGGCCAATTGCCACGAGTGCATATTCATTTAAGGTGGAAGTGTTTACGACTGTTGTATTGCAATGGCCTAGTTGATTTAGATCTTTCTATAATAATAATAATAATAATTATAACACTATGGCAAAAAATGGTTAGTTGCATCAAAAACAATGATGGTGTTAATGATAAACCAGTTGACTGGGTGATAACTCTTGAGTTTGAGACAAATCTAAGATTTTGTGTTGTAATTTTTGCTGTTATCAACAATATACGCCTCGTACCAATTTTGACTCTGCACAAACATGCATGATATACTCCTGTCATGTTAGTTTCTATTCTCTTTTAGTTTCACAGGCGACACTTTCATAGACTACAGGAACTTTTTTCTTTCCCTGTTGCACCAGTTTTCCTTCATTTCTTCCTGCTTTGAACTTTTTACTCACATTTTAAAGCTAAGTCATGTTGTATTTATTGACGACATTGCCCCCAGTTTAATTCAAAAGCATTGGGAAGATCAATAATATTTAAGTCTATAATCTATCATTTCGCTACTCATGTTGACTATCTGCTACGTTTGAACTATTATCTCCTCTCATAAAATGTATTAATCCTTCCGCGCGTGAATTGATATAGAGGATTTGACAGGTTGATCGTATTTTGACCCCAGTAAATACACTGGAACGAATTGATTGAAATATCATGATGTATGTATTGTATGTCTCTATGCCTGTATCAGTGACGTGTGTGATAACATACGAGGCAATATATTTGATAGGTAGAAATGTGACGCAATAGGTCGCACGTATGTCGTGGCTTAGTGATGAATGGGGACCAGTCAATCAGCCAGGAAGCTGTCATACCATCTGTTAAGGAGTTGGATCGAGTCCCATCATCACAACGATGTCGATACACAAGAGGCTTATTAAGCTGAAGGGTAGAAAGCTTGTTTGGTTTAAGTGGAATCGAGGAAAGAATCTGATTAGATGAGGAAACAAAGCGATGTATCAGGGCAGAGGTACAAGGATGTAGATCACATGGGTACTTTGAAGGCAGTAAATAATCTCAAAATATAGACGTCAGGATGCTGAAGATCTCTTGTATCTCCTCGTTGCTATGAGTATCTGTAGTAGTGCGGGCATCACGATTGACATAGACGTGTTTGAGTGGTTACGGCAATAGCCTGTGATCGTGTGAAGTAGCTTAACCTACTGAACGATTGTGAATTTTCTAATGTTCCTGACAAAGTTCTGCTTGTGTTTTGATTGAGTGATGAATCATTGATGTTAAGAGTTTTCTCTTAGGTTAAGAACGAGTGTTAAGGAGAGTTGTATGTAATGTCATTCGATAAATTACAATTGATAATATTGGCTGTAAATACTATGTCAAAATTAGTAGATTATATCTTTGGGGTTTTTTTTTTGCAGTCACTAAAAATATCCCAGACTGAAAAGATTTTGTGAAAAGTCAAGAGCGGAGAAAACTATATATATCCAGCGTAAGCTCTGGGGCGATTTTTGGATTCAACTGCATAAGTGGGGAGACGGAGTGATCCCCCGTGACCAGGGTAGGAAGGAGAATGAGAAGAATTGTGGGGGATGTGTGTTTGCTCTGCGGATGACTTAGTGTTCACTCGCGGTCGTGTCTGGGGAGCAAGGCATCAGGATCTTGTGGAGACGGGGTAATAGACTACAAGGATCGTCCGAGAGCTTTGTATATAGAATCCAAGACGGTCCTCCATTGAGTTGCAAGTCCGTATAGTGCCGTAGGGCGCATAGTTGAATAGCCTTAGAGGTTCAAGTGCTTGGGTTATAGGCCTAGATTTTATAATCCAATCCAATCCGTGTGGCGCATGTTGGTTGGTGTAGACTAGTCATCCGTGAGCTACCTAGTGGTGTTGACCTGTGACGCGTGAATTCTGGGTAGATTTAGGCTGCAAATATTTGGCAATGATCAAATTTATTATCATTCCTACATATGGTGTTTTAAGCTTTGCTCGTATATCTTTGTGTAGGATCAGTAACTCGCTGCTGACTGTCAAGTAGTGTTAACCTAACCACCGCTTCACACCGAGCAGAGTGGTTCACAAGTGTGTTCAGTGATGATGACATAATCATTAGGAACTGATGATAGCATGGGAAGATTTCGCACGTTGGTAAATTAACAATGCCTTCGTCATGGGTTTTGTAAATCTCTCCCTCCTTAAGATACGGTTCCCTAGGAACGTCCTAGTGTCCTATATATATATATATTATTCGATGTTACCGGGCTCCGCCTGGCAAGGTTGCACTATAAGCAGGACAGTCTCGTCAAAGAACATATCACTCCAAAAGTAGTCCATATTTCCTTTCTGATGGAAGTAGCGCATCCTTGGGAGGTTACAGGATACTTTAGCTTGAAAGAGGGCCAGGGTGACACCAAGACTCGTAGAAACTAGACCTAGGGATGATTAAGAATGGATTCGTATATATCCTTCAAAGTCTGGCTGGCTTGCTATATCTCAACTGCAGAACGCATAGTAAGTCACTACCTGGAACATGTAAGCTATACATCAAGGTGTGAGGGTCAGACTGATGATTACAAAGGTTAACAAGAATTATAATTTTTTAATTATACGTAATCATGGGGTACATGTAACTGTAATTGTTCTGTAATTTGATATAATAAGCAGATTATCAGATATATTTCAATAAGATTTACGCAAATGGCTACTTTACACAATTAAAGTATTACTCAAAGGCTTAGGAGAAAAATAAGATGTAATAAATCTAAGTGAATTTGCCATTGGTCACCAACGCGTAACTGTTGATAGCATTTGCATGAATAAGGAACTCGAAGAAGACTCGGGTACCGACTACATTGGAAGTTAGGCTTTGTCAACTTCGTCTTTGAAGTAGATTTAGATCATTCTGTTTTCAGGGAAGTTATGAATTCAAATTGTTTCACACCGGTTGTTGTGGGATGGGTAGGGATGGCAACAGAGGCCGTGGGAGTGGGAAGAATTACAACAGAGGCGCTTTGACAGAGTGGGATGACAACAGGAAGACCAACGGGGAAGTGAGTGAGGGTTACAACAGGAGCTACGGAGAGGTGAGAGAGGGTTACAACAGGAGCTACGGGGAGGTGAGAATGGGTTACAACAGGAGCTACGGGGGAGGTGAGAGGGTGTTACAACAGGAGCTACGGAGGAGGTGAGAATGGGTTACAACAGGAGCTACGGGGGAGGTGAGAATGGGTTACAACAGGAGCTACGGGGGAGGTGAGAATGGGTTACAACAGGAGCTACGGAGGAGGTGAGAGGGTGTTACAACAGGAGCTACGGGGGAGGTGAGAATGGGTTACAACAGGAGCTACGGAGGAGGTGAGAGAGGGTTACAACAGGAAGACCAACGGGGAAGTGAGTGAGGGTTATAACAGGAGCTACGGGGGAGGTGAGAATGGGTTACAACAGGAGCTACGGGGGAGGTGAGAATGGGTTACAACAGGAGCTACGGAGGTGGTGAGAGGGTGTTATAACAGGAGCTACGGGGGAGGTGAGAGAGGGTTACAACAGGAGCTACGGGGGAGGTGAGAGAGGGTTACAACAGGAGCTACGGGGGAGGTGAGAGGGTTACAATAGGAGCTACGGGGAGGTGAGAGGGTTACAATAG
Source organism: Panulirus ornatus (assembly GCF_036320965.1). Taxonomy (NCBI): domain Eukaryota; kingdom Metazoa; phylum Arthropoda; class Malacostraca; order Decapoda; family Palinuridae; genus Panulirus; species Panulirus ornatus. The sequence continues at coordinate 64,570,611 of NC_092243.1, read as the reverse complement.
GAGCTACGGGGACTGAGGGAGATTAGACTCCTTGAATGTAGGGGATTACGCCTGGAACAACGGATGTGAGAAGGATTACACAAGTAGCTATGCGAGTGAGGGGGGATTAAACCAGTAAAAGGGGAAGTGAGGGGATTACATGGACGGATATGAAATGGTTGGCTTGAATGAACCAACTTCGAAATCTGTTACCATGCGCTGCTTTGTTTATGGCTCATCTGTCAGGAATTAACCTAGCATTTTATCATTATTAGATACGTTGACATTATCAGTGTTGTTAATCGTAACATTATAGCACGAAGCCCTCAGGTAGACCTTGCTTATTGCAAGTCCTTTTATAGACCTTAACGGATCACAACATATGCCCTCTCGTAGACCTTGTAGGTCGCAGAGAGAAGCCCTTTTCGTAGACCTTACAGGTCACAAGACCACCTCTCATAGCCCTTCCAGGCCACTTTAGGTATCCTTTTACGTAGACCTTATTAAAGCATAGTAAGAAGCCCTCTCGTAACCCTTTAAGGTCACCATGGGAAGCCCTCTCGTGGACCTTATAGGTCACAAAGTCTCTCTCGCGACAGGGTCACCACATTGACTCTGTACGATGGTCATCCCACAGTGGCCAATTATTCCCCGGCTAAGGAAAACCCATTTTCTTCAGGGTGTTGAAAATGAAGCTGGCCGATCCTCCCTCAGGTAGCTGCCTCTAGATCGCTTCCCCGGTATCTAATCGCGGTATCTCATAAGTCACTGTACCTGGATATTAGTCTTGATTAGCCTTGCAGTCACTACACTCTCCCAGTTTTGGCTCTGAACCCCTCATTAACAGCAGTCAATGAGTTAGTCACAACTGTAGCGAGGAGATATGATCTATACATGACGTTTTTGTGCCTTTGACACATGAACCAGTTTGCAGTGTGCATATGTAATACTTTACTCCACTAATGAAAGAAATAAATGTCCATAATATATAGTAAGTCATTCTGTTCTCGGAGATTTCGTGAGGTGGATGAAGCATTGGAAAATGGCCATTAATGCCACATTACTGTAGCGTAAGACCTCGCCCAGACTGTAAAGTAGATTGTAAAGTAACTACATCCAAAATTTAGGTCTCTAGATTCTACGGTTTGGCCGCGAAGAAGAATAAACGCAAAAAAGCTTCAAAGTGTTATATAGATATCTTAATACGTCCTCCCGATTCTGAAATACCAACACTCAGTATTTGAGGGTCTTATGATCATGTGGTTCGTCCATGAAAGGTTAAAGAAAACTGCACCAACTCGCAAATACTTGAAGACGGTCTTCAGGGTCATCTTGCCGTACCGGAAAGCACGGTTCAAATTATAATTTACCTGAAAACATGGCCAAGATTCTGAAGTACGTGCATAAATCAACCGGAGCCCTTCACGTGCAGGGTCCGCTATTTTCGCCGAGAAAGAGCAAAACGCACAAAAAAACAACTAAGAATGGTTACGAATATTATATAGATGTATTATTAAACACACAACGTGTGTGTATATCAATAATATCTTAAATGCTTCCTTTAAACGTTGTGTTGTAAGAGAATCTTCATTCAAAAAAAAACTTCATTTGCCTCCTCGTATCCATTTATCTCCCTTCCTGATTATTGACCACTATTACTCATCCCCTTTTCTTCATGCCTGCACTTACTGACCACGCCCACTGATGGCTGTGGGTGGGGCTGGTGCCACGCCCTCTTAGCTGAAGCCCCAACCAGCATCCTGAAGCTCGACAATGAAGCTTCATCCATTGTTCAGTACCTCAGGCTGTTGAATTGATACGCCAAGGAATTCAGCTTTTCATATATTTCTCTCTCTCTCTCTCTCTCTCTCTCTCTCTCTCTCTCTCTCTCTCTCTCTCCTGTAATGACCAATGTGGCAAGGTGAAAAAAAAAAAGCTTGCTCCAGTCAAGGCCATCTCTGAAGAACGGAGTATTGGTTAAAGAGAAAAAAAAATCGAAGAAAATTAATCAGAGCTCCATATGTGTTCTTAGACCTGACTCTTAAAGACAGGAAGGTTATGGGAAGATGAAAGAACGAAACGAGCTCCACGCCTTTGCTGCCCGAAGGAAGGAGGTATCATAATGGTTAATCCTCATGTGGCTGGTTTCCACACACAATCTAAGGGAAGCAGCAGCAGAGGGACACGTTTACGTAGTGGAAGCCTTCGTGGCTAAGTGCAGACAGCCTCACAAAAGCAGGGACCAAAACAACACCTGTAGAACACACGGAAGGCAGAAACATCCCAACAGATAGAGATATGGCGACTGGAGAGTGGTGATGCACCGGGAATGAATGAAGTTAAAGGTTTTTAATTCTACCTCGGCTAATGAAGAGGTGGAACAAGAGCTCTTCGAAATTTGTGGGCAGTACTCCATGCTGCTTCGTATAACACCCCTGTAGGTACGAAATAGATGCACACACGAAGACTAATTACGGCACCTTGACAACACAACGCAGCTTTGAGGAATTTGATTTTATGTAGGGCTTTCGAGATAGGGTGTAGGATATGGTTATGGCCAGCCTTTTTATTATTCCAGCAAAGACCATGGGGAGCAGAACTCACTATATGAAGTAGAAACCGCTATATGAAACAGAAGCCACAATATGAAGCAGAAAGCACCATATAAAGCATAAACCACTATATGAAGCAGGAACGAAAATATGAAGCAGAAACAATATGAAACAGAGAGCATCGTGTATAGTAATAACCAACACATGAAGCAGAAACCGCCATATGAAACAGAAACCACAATATGATGTAGAAAGCACCATATACAGCAATAACTTAACACATGAAGCGGAAACTGACATATGAGCTAGAAACAATCATATGAAGTACAAACCGTCATCCTCCACCAACAGAAGCTGGTTATAACCACAAAGAACACTTATACGATTCTGGGTTAGTGCGTGTTACCAGAATTAAAGGCGGAGTGTCGAACGAAAGAAAAGTTAGGATAGAAGAAGAAGAGGGAGGAAAAGAGAGGTAAGAAAAAGGAGGAGGAGGAGGAAGAAAGAGGAGGAGGAGGAGGAGGAAGAAAGAGGAGGAGGAGGAAGAAAGAGGAGGAGGAGGAGGAGGAAGAAAGAGGAGGAGAAAGAGGAATACTTAGAGAACGTAGGATGAGATTATGCCATTAGAGCAAGCTAAGGCCCAGCCCTCATAGCAAGAGAATCAAGGATTTAAGAATAGTTTGAATTACGTATTGTTGAGAGCGTTGTGCGTAAGATGGAGAGTGGATGTGTGTTTTGGGGGCTGAATGCCAGTAACCCCCGTGCGGGTGGAGCAGAAAGAAAAGGTAGCAACCTGGGTTAAGGAGGGGAACTCAACAGACCCCGAAGTGCTGGCTTACAGCACCGCCATCACTAATCCTTCCGATACTTTAATGTGTTGTATCATGCCACTTCCTACCTATAAATAGAGTACGTACGTAGGAGTACCTAAGACTAGATATTGCCATGGGAATAGAGCCGAGCGCGTAGCGCTCACCGCATGTGTAGCTTGATGAATGATACCGTATCTCACTCCGAGATGGCATCAGGGAATTCACGTCGACCATACATCTCGTTTTCTTTTAGCTCTTTCCTGCAACGTGATGTTGCCATGGCGGGCAAGACTAACGCGTACCGCTCACCACCGAAGGAGCTTTCCATATTATTTCCTGGACTCGCGACTATTTTTGTATGATCTCTTTTTTGGTCTATTCCCAAGGTATTACTGCAGACCTGATGGGTCTGTCTCTTCCCTGCTGAGACGCTTTCAGATGTTGATAGTGTGCAATAACGCCGTCAGTAGTCTGTCATGGTGTATCATTCTCTCCTACATCCTAGGGAGAGGGGGAAGGAGGGAGAGAGGGGGAAGGAGGGAGAGGGGGGGAAGGAGGGAGAGAGGGGGAAGGAGGGAGAGAGGGGGAAGGAGGGAGAGAGGGGGAAGGAGGGAGAGAGGGGGAAGGAGGGAGAGAGGGGGAAGGAGGGAGAGAGGGGGAAGGAGGGAGAGAGGGGGAAGGAGGGAGAGAGGGGGAAGGAGGGAGAGAGGGGGAAGGAGGGAGAGAGGGGGAAGGAGGGAGAGAGGGGGAAGGAGGGAGAGAGGGGGAAGGAGGGAGAGAGAGGGAAGGAGGGAGAGAGAGGGAAGGAGGGAGGGAGAGAGAAGGAGGGAGAGAGAGAGAGAGAGAGAGAGAGAGAGAGAGAGAGAGAGAGAGAGAGAGAGAGAGGAGTATTCAGTTCAAAGGATTCATGAACAGGTTTGTCATAATATCCTTCGACTTTCATCACAGTACATATGATATGTACGAACGAAGAAGTGTATTTGATTAAGCACACACACAAAAAATGTATATACATTTTTCCTACCTCGTATAGCGACGCACTGAGGGTACGAACCTGTCTGGCTACTGGCAGAACACCAAATATTTATAACCACAGACATCACCACAGAAATTAGAAATACAGACGTCCACGAGCTCCTCTTACACAAGCCGAGTCAAAGCTTCAAGTTAGCTCTCATGTCATTTGCGTCCTGCATGTGAAATTTTGCTCAAGAGAAGCAGCAGAAGCAGCAGCAGACGAAGCAGAAGAGGAAGAAGAAGAAAGAGAAGAATAGAAAGAAGAGCAGGAGAAGAAAGAGCAGAAGAATAGAAAGAAGAACAGGAGAAGAAAGAGCAGAAGAATAGAAAGAAGAGCAGGAGAAGAAAGAGCAGAAGAATAGTAAGAAGAGCAGGAGAAGAAAGAGCAGAAGAATAGAAAGAAGAGCAGGGGAAGAAAGAGCAGAAGAATAGAAAGAAGAGCAGGGGAAGAAAGAGCAGAAGAATAGTAAGAAGAGCAGGGGAGGAAAGAGCAGAAGAATAGAAAGAAGAATGAAGAATCATCTCTGATTCATTTCATGACAGAGCTATGTCATTCTTCTAGCCAGGGTGGAACACGAGAGTTGATCAGTGAGCGGGAGGTTGTTTGTTGGTGACTGAGTATCCCGCACTGTGACGCTAGGGGGATCTCGATTGATCCCCACAAACAATAAATCACAGACGAAAAAAAATTAGACTAACTTCAGACTATCACGACCATGATTAATTGTAATTTTTTCCCACGCACGACAGACACCTGAGGTAGATTTGATATTGACACAATATAGTCATGGGGTAATATGATGCTATAATTTAGCGAGTTAGAGATGATCTATTATGCTTTATTCTAGCTATATCAGCTACCAAGACTAAGGGTAAGAAACATTACTGATTACAACAATCAACTGTGGAAGATTTACTGAATATAGTCAGTATGTCGAATGTTGACCTTCAAGAAAATGAATAGAACTTAGTTAAGGGTTACTGGAATCCATTTGACGTCTCGATATATATTCCACTACCATGTTTAGTGGCAATGCTTTCTCTAAAATCTTGAGATACACATTGTAATTTGTTACACACACACGTACACAAACTTGGTCGCTGTTTCCCGCGTTCAGCGAGGCCGGTCCACACACAGACGAATATAAAGCCTCATTCGCCCACATCCACACACTCCAGCTGTCATGCAGATGCACCAAAACCAGTCCCCTATATCGACAGACTTTACCGTAGTTTCTTCAGGCCGTTTCATGTGATCCGGTTCAGCCCGTCAATAACACGTCTGCCCCAGTATACCACACTGTTCCATTTCGTTCTATCGCTTGCAAGACTCGTACCCTCCTGCACGTTCAGGTCCTATCACTCGTTCATTAGCATCTTTCACTTCAACCTCCCACCACCTTCTTTGTTCCCCATCTTTCTTGTTCCCTCCACTTCTAACATGTAAACCATTGTAGTCATCCTTACATCATTCATCTGTGTATGTCCAAACCATATCAGCTCACCCACCTCACCTCCCTCATACTCGCTCCTCGTACTATCACAGTTCACCCTTGCCCTATCATCACTCGATCAACTATTCACACATATGCTCCTCAGACAACTCTCCAACACAGTCATCCCCTTCTTCCATGCTTTATCATCTAGGGTCTACGCCTTCCTTCCATACCACGCCGTCGGGACGATGACGCCCTCAAACATGAACATTTCTGTCCTCGCAGACAGTTCAGATATGTGGATATGTTTGGGTGTCTGAAAAAAAAGTCGGGAAAGGAACCTTTAGATGTGAATGCAGCAGAGAGGCTGCAAGCGTGTGTGTGTGTGTGTGTGTGTTGGAAAGGGTGGCCATATGTGGGGTGGTCATGGCGGTACATGAGGGACGACACAAATGTGTTAGTTTGGAGAGGCGCGGGAGATGAGGTTCTGGTGAGCCAAGGCACAAAGAACACGCATCCAAACCCGTAGAGCAGCACTCACATACGCCAAGTCCGTGCACGCACATACACATATAGGCACAGAAATGCACACAGTGGCATAAAGCACGGGTCTGTTGGATGTGTGATGATGGTGCCACCTCAAGGGTGAGGAGGAGAGGCGTTTGCTGGCGGAGGCTGAGTCCGCAGTTTGCAGAGATGTGTGAGCGAGACGTGATGCCGCCGAAGTCTGGAAGAATTTGAATTTGGAGGCAAGACTTCGCCGGTGAGGCATGTGTGGGAGATTCATAGATGCTGGAGTTTGGAGTGAGTTGTGGGGAGATCTGACGCTCAAGGATACGGGGAACGAGTGAAGCTAGACAGTATTATATATATATATATATATATATATATATATATATATATATATATATATATATATATATATTTTTTTTTTTTTTTCCCAAAGAAGAAACAGAGAAGGGGGCCAGGTGAGGGTATTCCCTCAAAGGCCCAGTCCTCATCCTCTGTTCTTAACGCTACCTCGCTAATGCGGGAAATGGCGATTAGTATAATATATATATATATATATATATATATATATATATATATATATATATATATATATATATATATAAGGAAACCCTTCGTACACACTACTGAACAATCTCTCATCAAGCATATTTCGTATGGGTATACCTGGAGTGGACAGCAAAATTTATAGTGAAATATGAAAGAAAAAAGATACATCGCTGGGAGACAAAAAACACCGAAATACAAGAGATGTGAATAATTTTTTCTATTCGTTTTTTTTTTCATTCTAGATACGATGATAAACTCCGTCCCTTTCATCATACATCATCAGTTTCGCCGTTGGTCACTTGAGACTGGTTAACAGTATGGTACAAATACGCCAAACAGCAACATGATATACCATTTTAATTTTTGTATTTTTTTCTGATTATGACAGACCAATGTTTTCAGGGTCACCCTCATTTAAATTCTGTGAAGTTTTTTTTCTTTTTAGACATGAAAATATGAAGGTTAGTTTTTTTTTTTTTTTTTGCACTTCACATTCATGGAAACTATTATTGTATGTCTAGTTTTTAGCATAGGCAAGAATGAATGTGTACGTACCTTGTATGTAAAAACCTACGTCTTATTACGAATCTGTAATTTCAGCACATGGATTAAGATATATCCCACAGTGGAGATATTTGCTATCACTTTAAGGTCCCACATAATGTCATTATTTCTCCAGTATGGGATTTATATTCATAAAATTGCTTAGACTGATACGTACATAAGCCTCTCGTACACTATATACGGTTCGAATCCTTGTTGTTGGGGGCGTTATATATATATATATATATATATATGCGGGTGAATCGCGAGAACGTGTGATTCAGGAATACGCTGATACACAAGGAAACAAACACGAAGATTTTAGGTCTTTCGTAATATTTCACGTATTCAGAACAGGGATAATGAAGTGTAATCATATATATATATATATATATATATATATATATATATATATATATATATATATATATATATATTTTTTTTTTTTTTTGCTTTGTCGCTGTCTCCCGCGTTTGCGAGGTAGCGCAAGGAAACAGACGAAAGAAAATGGCCCAACCCACCCCCATACACATGTATATAAATACGTCCACACACGCAAATATACATACCTACACAGCTTTCCATGGTTTACCCCAGACTCTTCACATATATATATATATATATATATATATATATATATGTACACACACACTGTATACATGTAAGGCACATGACCTCATGTGGGAAGTTCAAGTTAGAAACCTGATCATCAGCGACAGGGGATAGGGGTCAAGTGACCAGAGGTACGTGTCAGGTGACCAAAGTCAAAGGTCGGGTCATGATCTAGCTCACAAACTTGTACATGGAGGTCTCTGACGTCTAGTTGACTTATCCTGCCACGTACCTTATCAGCTCCAATCCTACTGTCGATTTGGCCACAGTTATTAATTTGAAAAAATTGGAGATTTATGCATCATTCCTCATAGCACCGTCTTCAGCTCTTCCATATATAGTCTTTTACTATTACCCGTCTTACCTTTCTTGCCTCACAAGCAGATTATCCTGTAACATTACCTTTCTGCCTTCCATCTTCAATACTTTTGTTTACTTCGTACCCACGCCTCGCATCCCTACAACAACGTCATGATTGATATACCATAAAGCATACCTTTCCACACACTACTCAATGCATTTAGGACCTTAACTTCATCACCCATCCTCTGGCTTACTTTACACTCCCGTGTTTTTATTTTCTGCCTTCCACTTCCTCCAAATTCGCACTCCAAATGACCTGCCTCCCTCTTATTAAACGTATAACTTTACTTATATTCACATTAACTCTAAACTTTCTTCTCCTACACATTTTCCCAAACCCAGAGGCCAGTTTCTCTACTGCAGTTTCTCGATCGACTCTGCACTTGGAACCATCTAATCAGCTGACACAAAGCAGCTGACTCGCATCTTAAACCCTTGCCGACCCCTCAGTCACCATCTCATCCATACAAAAAGTAAACAGCTCTAGTGACATCACACCACCCTGCTGCCGTAGACCCACCTTCACCTGGAAGTTCCTATCCTTCTTTCTTCCCACCGGCACACGCGCCTCTCTCTCCTGATTTAGATTCTTTACTGCTCCTTGTGTTTCTTCTCCCACATCTCACCATATATGAGCGACACTTCCCAAAGAGAATGTCTCTATCATCCGTGATATATCCTTTCTCCAGATCAGTAAATTCCACATGTGGATCTTTATCAAGTATTTCTCGCACAAATACCTCAAGGCAAATACCTGATCTGCACATATCATGCCACTCCAGAAGTCGCATTGTTCCTCCCCAGTCCAAGGCTTTGTACACGCCTTCACCCTATGTCACAATTCTTCCATACAGCTTACCAGGTACGCTCAACAGTTCGAGCAATTCAGAAATTCTGAAATTCGAACATTTGCCTCAGTCTTCCTTGCCTTTTATAATGTGGCACACTAAAATTATTTCATCAGTCCTCAGGCACCTCGCCTTGAACCGAACATTCTTTACGAATCCTGACAAACCAATCAACAACAGTGTCATTCCATTTCTTGAAGTTCATCTGCATTGCCATCAACTTCAGCCTGGCTTTCTACACACTTCATCGTACGCAAGGCTTTCATCACATTTTCTATGCATGAAACTATTTCCCATAACTGTCTCGCTTCACATAGCTTCCCGACCTAAAAGTCTGCCACACTATCGTGTACCACATTCATCAGTCCTTCAAAATACTCATTTCATATCTTCTTAACCTCTTCCTCTCCTCTTCATTTCACAATTTACCTGTTTCGATTATGCTCTGGTATCTTCCTTGTATTATTCACCTCCTTTTAAAACACTTATTTGTTTCTAAAAGTTTGAACAGGAGCAGGCAAGCGAGGAGTGCTCATCCTTCTCGAAGGCTCAGTCTTGGGTGTTTGAGTGAGCTCAGATGTAACCATAATGAGAAGGAGAGAGAGAGATAGGCAGTTTGTTCGATGAGAAGATCCAGCCTGAAGTGGCTGTGAATGAAACTAGCCTGAGGGGTAAGGGGGAAAAATGATTTGGAAATGCTCTTGGGTAACTTCTGGGGATTTTGAAAGGGCAAGAGTAAAGGGATGGGTCGGGACTTCTTCTGAAGGAGGAGTTGAGAATGTGTGCAAGTAAAAGGAAGCGAGCCCCAGAATAGAGAGGCTGATGGTATATGATTATAGTGCTTTTCAACCTGGCATAGATAGTAGTAAAGAGGAGAGGCGAGCGGTTTGGGAAGAGTTGAATGAGTGAAGCAAGAATGTTCAATCCGGATCGAGTATCCATTATGAGTGATTTGAATTTAAGGGTACAAGGAATGTGATATGATAGTTGTGGGTATAACTTGTCTGTATGGGGTAACCAGAAATAGTGGAAACCTTTTGGTGGAAACCTTTTGGAGCTGTGTGCTGTAAAAGGACTGGTGATTTACTGTACCCGATTAGAGACGAAGGACATGCATAAGTATCCCTGGCTGACTGGGGTAAATATAAAGTTGGCTTTGTTGGATTATATCCCAACTGATAGGCGAGTTACAGCGAGACGTTTGGATGTGTATATTCTCGGTGAGGTGTCTTGTCATCTCATGGTGGAGGCGAAAGGTTAGGTTGTCGAGGTCGCAGGTTAAGAGGAGCGGTTGAAAAAGAAGGCAAATGAGAATATCGGTAAGAGAGGATTAGCAAATTACTTCATACATATTCGCCATTTCCCGCGTTTGCGAGGCAGTGTGAAGAACAGAGGACTGACCCTTAGAGGGAATATCCTCACTTGGTCCCCTTCTGTTATATATATATATATATATATATATATATACAAACGCAAAAAGCTACATCTGCACACAGATCGTATAGATATTTGAGAAAATATAAAAACAGTTACTTGGTATCTGAACGTAAACTTACCGGCATCATTTCTCTACCAGTTTTCCTTTCTGTGATGTAATATTATGTTCACAGTCCTCCCTAGTCGTTCATCGTGTCCTGTCATATAACCCGCCTTTAATTTTTACTTTTTTTTTTTTTGTCTATTCCTCATATTTGTCGCAGCCATTCAATTTGCAGTTAATATGAGATTTTCCCAATTTCTGCTTAACCGAGTCATTCGGATAAATAATTTCGGTGCTTTTGAGACTTGGCAAAGAAGCCATTTACAGTATGTTATCCATAAGTAGGCGATGTTAGTGTTTTACCCAAGGGTGAAGTAAATTAAGGTTTTATTTCTGGGCACACCATAATACGTTCCTACTTAGAGAGAGAGAGAGAGAGAGAGAGAGAGAGAGACTTCGAATGACACCATTGGATAGCTGGGTCTGTGTTTCCTAAATCCTTCGCGGGTTCAATCATGGTAATATCTTACCTCATAGCTGTTGATGATTAGCTTTAAATGCCTTCAGTGATGCGAAATAATCTGTACGGCTAATATTTTCTTACTGATTAACCAAGCTATGACTGGACACAGCAGATGAGTAATGAGAACAGGGGCAGACGAACCCTGCCTATATCCTACAGAGGAAAAAAAATACGTCTCCATCACAGAGATCCATCACATCCTCGAATCTTCTTTCCTTGCACGGGTCTTTCTCCCGAACCACTTCAAGAACACCTGGGTCCTTATTGCATTACTTCATTTTAAAGGAAAGTATTCTTAAGTGTCATCTTCACTAAAACGTTATTACCTTTTATCCACGTGTGGATGAATGTGTTTCTCGTTTTCTTTTCTGCATACCTCATGTTCTATATAATTTACTCTTATGAACTTGTGTTGGTTTTTCATCGCTTTTTTCTCGATGTTCTTGTGAAGTTTTATCATAAATACTTTTAAGGTTGGAGCTCTTAAGAAAACCTTGATATACGTTAATCTACTTTCGTCTATTTGTCGGTGAGAGAATATATATATATATATATATATATATATATATATATATATATATATATATATCATTCATACATTCGCTATTTCCCGCGCTAGCGAGGTAACGTTAAGAACAGGGGACCGAGTCTTAGATGGAATAGCCTCACTTGGCCCCCTTCTGCTTTTTCTTTTGAAAAATTAAAAATGGGAGGGGAGGATTTCCAGCCCCTCGCTCCCGCACCTTTTAGTCGCCTTCTACGACACGCAGGGAATACGTGGGAAGTATTCTTTCTTCCTATCCCCAGGATATATATATATATATATATATATATAATATATATTGCAAATTATAGACATATTGAAACACTTTTAGCACATATTTAAGTACAAAAACATCTATATTCCGTTATTCTTTTTATATTTCAAGATTGTGGAAAAAAGAATCTTGAAATATGAAAAGAATAACGGAATTGAAATGTTTTTGGACTTCAATATGTGCTACAAGTGTTTCAAACACGTCTATATTTGCTTGTCTCATTGGAAGACAAAGCAAATTATAAGCAACGACAAACTACAACATTTGGGGATAAAGAAAAATATTCATCAAAGTATTTGATTATACAGAACATACAAACACACAAAAAAAAGATGATTTGATGTAAGCTTAATGAAACGCATGTATTCACTATATAGATATTTTTTTTTCGTACATTCAGTTTTTAATGGCAAAACAAATTAGTATAACTAGCACACATCAAGAGCAAATTCCTCAACAGCGTCAGTGTAATTAACTTTTTTCCAGTTTGATGATGTGACGTTAACTACCTGACCATGAACTGTAAAGATATGTAACAGGAGGATAATGTTATTTATTTACAATCCTTTTATCTGGGTCCTGGGGGAATAGGATAGGTGGATGGTGTAATGGATAAAAACTACCTTAAAACGTAAACTAAACACTAAACCTGGTCTGCTAACAATCAGCCTTAGCGTCAACTGGACATTGGACATGCTTGGGTAAACTGCCTTAATACGTCAACTGGACACATTAAACCTGCCCAGCCAAACTACCTTAGCGTCAAGTAGACATTGATGTTAATCAGCTAAACTGCTTTAGCGTCAACTGGACACGGAACCTGCACCGCCAAAGTGCCTCAACTTCAACTGGACATTGAACTGATCAGCTAAACTACCTTAGCGTTATCTGGATATCGAACCTGCTCAGCTAAGGTTCAAACGGCGGCGTAATCAGTGATCACTTCTTTAACCCACTTTCTCGCCCAGTTCGAGAAAGTTTGTTCAGGGGTCGATGCCGGAAGTGTATAGAAGCCGGACTCGTTGTTATGCAAAGGATTCTAACCTTCCATTCTTGACTTCGAAGCGACGTACACAGAGGGATTCTTATCCTGAATTTCGAAGCGATGCAAAGGGAAAGATTCTCATCCTGAACTTCGAAGTGACGCAAACACAGGGATTCTTATTCTGAACTTCAAAGTGACGCAAACACAGGGATTCTTATTCTGAACTTCAAAGTGACGCAAACAGAGAGACTGTTATCCTCAACTTCGAAGTGACAGAGGGATTCTTATCATCCTAAGCTTCGAAATGACGCAAACAGGGATTCTTTTCATTTTGAGTTTCGATGGGACGCAAAACGAGCGAGTAGAGTTGAAGTATACTTTCTATCATTGTGTCTGCCTGCCTCATAATAATTTTTTCTGTTTTCGTTAGTGTATGTTTCGCCGTCTGTCGGTGTCTTTGTCTCTCTTCTTTGTCTCTGTTCCTCTCTTTTCTTAAGTCATTTTGAAGGATGATATTCACCTCTTCAGAGAAGAAAATAGGTTGTCACAGAGCGACTGAAGCAAATTTACCCTATTGTCGTGTTGGTATTCCCTTGGAAGTTACGGCAACAGTGATATCTTGATAGCTGTTGCTCATTTACGTAGAAACTCATTCTAACACATTTCCTTGTCGCTAGAGGCCGTCGCCCAGTCTCTCTCTCTCTCCGAACTACAAGCACCACAGTCAATCTGTTAAATCTTTGGCAGTCAGTCAGTCAGGTCCTTCATTTGAATTCTCCCTCCCTCTCTCTGAAATAGTCATTAACCGTAATTGAATTTGTGAATGACTATCGACGCATTTGCATATTTACGTCTAACTAATTATGAATAGCGTGTCACCACGGCGGCACCCAAGCCCGTACCGTCCCTCATCAGGGCCAGTCCACATCAGGGAGGAGGTGGAGTGGGGGATGAGGGGGTGGCGATTATTTTTATGCAGTTGGCCTGATGTGAACAGTTCAGGGCAGAAAATATTAATGTCCCCCGACGGCACTGATAAACAGTGCTGGGCGTAATGGGATAATTTATTCTCTAGGGCAGCATCGGTCTGCAGAACCAGTACAGAACGCTAGAGTCCGCAGTAGATCAGAGTGATGGGTTCAACACCCCCATCGTATTTTTTCCCCCCTTCTCTATCGCAAAAATCGAGAAAATGATGTTAGGAGGAATGCGTCTGGATGCCTTCAGTCCCTAATGTCACAGACGATGGAATGCTGTACTGTTGGCGTTAGAAGTAACAATTAGTGCTTCACTTCACGAAGGGGAGAGAGAGAGAGAGAGAGAGAGAGAGAGAGAGAGAGAGAGAGAGAGAGAGAGAGAGAGAGAGAGAGAGAGATTGTCCTCCGTGTCCGGGAGCACGCGGACGCGTCCATACCTTAGTATACTTTGACGTCCGAGATCATTCCGCTGCCACCGTTTGACGTACAGTCAGATAACTTCATATATATAGATGCTTGTTGATGAGTGGTTCAGCATCTCACGCACCAGAGGCTGGTCTCCATGATCATTAGTACCTATATTTACTCATACGTGGTCCTGAGAAGCTGCGATTTTGATCAGGTACATTAAAGTATGAACATAACCAGTGTTCTTCGTGATCTCTAAACTTTAGTCACGAAACAGGAATACGGTCCAATAAAACATTATTTGAGCATCATGTATAAATAGCGAGTAAGACTCCGTTCTGCCACTTTTTGAGCCTTTACATCTCATAATCAGAACACCATCAGTCTAGGCCTCTGTTACCTCCCTAGTGTCTTGACTCCTGGATACACTATCTCGGGAAGATGGCTGGTAATTCTTTTTAGTTCTATGGAAGGTAGTAACTATTTTCTAGCAGTCTAGGGGAGGCTGATACAAACCTCTTATGTGTCGATGGTTTCTCTTCCTTCTCTACAAGATAGCAATTTTACGATGATTTCAGTTCCCTTCGTCGCACATTATAACTTATTCGATATATACTTGCTCAAGGTCTTCGATTGCACGAATGATTGTCCTCCTTCCCCTTTCACGTGAGCTCTGATATTGATGACACGTATGCATCTTCTATCACTATCGAAAGTGAGGGTGGCTGGGGTAGACTTTGGCATCCATCTGTTTCATTGTCCCGCGCTTCGAAACGGTCGGAATCCATATTGAATAGCTCAGCACAATTTGGAGTTGGAATATGAGATGTATTTCTCTAGTAAATCACCTCCTTTTCATTGGCTTCTGTTGACTCTGATGCTAACTCTAGGTTGTGCGTACTTTGAACATCGGAGGCCACTTTGATCTTAGACTAAGCCAAAGATGGCCCCCCCTTTTTATTTTGACATAGAATCCCTTAGTACCCTATCCATAATCTATAGATGAGAAGAATCGTTTAGGCAGATTATCATAGTCTGATACAGGCTAAATCTCATCAACCAACCCTAGGTTTACTGATGCTCATTTGTATAAATCTTTTCTCACTGCCGGAGAAATATTGTCGTAGCTTCGGTTTGGATATCTTGTTTCCAGATCATGTAACAGCGGTAGTGGAGGCTTCCTGCCTATATTGGAGGAGATGAGAGCCACTCCGCCTCGTTCTTTCTGTAGTTATTTACTCGAGCTATTTCAGAGCTTTTCTCTTTGCCTAAGATCAGGGTATTCTTTGTTTTATGTTAGCTATGACGCCATGGGTAACTGAACGCCCTAAACAAAGCAATATATATATATATATATATATATATATATATATATATATATATATATATATATATATATATATATATATATTGCGAGAGTCTTGGAAAGAAGGGCGAGTATGTAGTCTGTGTGGGATGAGAGAGTCTGGGAAATGAGTCAGTTGTTTGCTGATTTACAGCACTGATGGCAGATTCGAGTTAGAAATTGCAGATGATAGTTACAGAGTTTGGAATAATGTGAAAGAAAAAAGTTTAGAGAAAATATGAGTCAAAGCAAGGTTACTGGATTCAGTAGGAATGAGGGGCAAGTTAGTTTCACTGTAGAAAACTTCGAGGAAATGAAGTGTTTTAGATATCTGGGACTGGACTTAGCAGCGGATGGAACCATGGAAGCGGAAGTGAGTCACAGGATAGGGGAGGGGGCGAATGTTTTCGGAGCGCTGATTGAATGTGTGGAAAGAGAGAATGTTAACTGGGAGGGCAAATATGGGTATGTTTGAAGGTATTGTAGTTCCAACAGTATCATGGTTGAGGCATCGGCTATGGATAGTGTTATATTGAGGAGGGTGGACGTGTTGAAAATGAATTGTTTGAGGACAATGTGTTGTTTGAGGAGCTTTGATCGAGTCAGTACCGAAAGGGTAAGAAATGTGTGTGATAATAGAAGGATTGTGGTTGGCAGCTGAAGAATGTGCTGAAATTGTTAGGACATATGGAGAGTATGAGAGAAATTTTGATACGATATAAGTCAGAAGTAGAGGGAACAAGGAGAACGGGCAGACTAATTTGGAGGTGGAAGGATGGAGTGAAAAAAGATTTTAAGCGATCTGGTCCTGGACATGCAGGAGGGTGAAAGGCGTGCTCGGGATTGAGTGAGCTGGAACGATATGGTATAACGGGGTGAAAGTTAATTTCTTTATGGAACAACTTAGCCTGGTCCATTATCATGCTACCTGACAAGTCCACTTCATCACTCCGACGCTGTCGAAACCAGTCGTTGGACTGAACCAGGTTATGTGAAGCGTCCGGGGTAAACCAACCAATCAACAGTTGCTGATTTAGGAGTCAAACAGAACAATGTGATATTTGCGCTTTAACTAGAAAAACTCCTATTTCAAATAGGAGCATCAATGATGAAAAGTGACATTGTAATAGTTGATATACCACCTAGCCTAAAATAAGAAAATTCTATATGAATCCCCCCTTCCAATTTTCTCTTCTTCGAACCCCTCCACTCAATTTTCTCCATCCATCTTACAGGTTTTCAATCTATCTCCTTCGGGAATCAGAATGATGCATATTTGTCCAGTGGGAGCTCCTCATATCAAATGGGAGGCTTAAATGATTAGGCAAGATGAGATCCACTCTCTTGAAGGCACACAGATATTCATTCATTTGACTTCGAGAATAGATGCTTCTTTTCTTCTCTATCATATTTTAAGACCTATAAGATATCACTCACGCATGTTAGTCACTTAATTATTATATCAATCCAGAACAGTTTATAGTAATCAGTATTTATATTTCTTCTTTTTGTTGAAGATTCTTCTGCCCGTGAGGTGAGGGTTAACCCTTTCGATTTGAGCATGGGAGGAGTCGATCAATGAGAATTTCAATCTGTATTGCTCACCTTGTATTCCTAATGTATGTTGTTTAGGTATTGCGTGGAGCCCCATCTCACATTCTTTGTGTGTTTCATTACCTATTTGTCTTTATAGTACAGGGAAGTAATTCTACACTCGTGGGGCTCTATCTCTAGGCCATTTGTTATTACTATTTGTATGTTCCGGGAAGAAGGTTTTGAAATAGTGTTGCCCCATTTTTTTTAACCCTGTTTATATTTATTGTGGTTTTATTTCTAGACACACACACACACACACACACACACACACACACACCGACCTTTAACCAGGTACTCGTTTATCAACGAGCCCGAGAGGTGAATGAACATCTGGGCTGGGTTCAGGACGATTGCCTAACACAGGGATCGAACTTATGCAGGTCTGACCCTGGACAAGCTAATGACTAGTCATGGCCAGTAACTCGAATCATTACAACCACACGCTAGCCTAAACCAGGTACCTATTCATCGACCATTCACGAGGGAAGGATGAACATCTGAGTTGGGTAAAGGCCAACTGCTGCACCCATGATTCGAACCCATTTGGATCTGACCACAGGCAGGACCAATGATGACTCGTGGCCAACAACACTAACCGTTGCACCACGGAGGCTTGTGTGTGTATGTATGTGCCTGTGTAAAAAATTAATAGATAAAAAACAATTTGAGTTTAGACGGCCATCCGGCTGAAAATAGACAGCTGAGGTGTTACAGATATTAAAGAACTGGGAGGTCATATTAACAAGTTAACTAATCATGAGACCCTAAGATCAAGGTAGAGCTGGATATTTTCATACAAACGAGTGAGGCATATTTACATAGTCAGATTGGCAGATATACAGGAAGGTTTACAGTGTAAATACTATGGTTTATACCTTATGGATTTTGTGATAATTAATGGAGCATCAATTGATGAAAAGTGGCAATGTAATTGTTGATATACCACCTAGCCTAAGCAAAAGAAACTGAGTTTTTTTTACTTGCGTAGCTATGAACTTTGTATTCATGGATTATGACGTTCATGACTGTTCTTATATCTGACTGTACTAATTTTGATTGGTGCATGTTAGGTCTCTGTGACGGGGGTGTCAACAGTGTATTGCCAAACTGTCGTGTAAGCTGCCGGTGTTGGTCGGACAGAGAGGTGGACAGGTTCAGCAAGGTGAGGGGCCTCTTGGTAGGTGGTGTAAGATGGGTGTAGGACGATTATGCGTGCTATTTCCAGCACTCTTTCTAGCCGTTTTCTTTCCGTGGCTATTAGTGAGGAGAATCGGGTTGGAGAGGTGCAGGTGAGCTTAAGTACAATGATGATGAGCTCAAATGGCGGGACGCCTAATGATCTCAGTCGGTGGAGGAGATGGAGACGATATGAGGAAGATTTGATGATAGTGCTGATATAACTCTGCCAGTTTAAAACAGTCTTCCATGGTGACACCAAGAAGTTTGAAGTCTCTTACTACCTGCTGAAGGATGTCAGGGTCTATTGTGATGTCAGGTGACTGGATGTTTTGAATCGTCACAGTCATGGAGTGGGGGATGGTGACGTCTTGGCCCTATTCCACTCCTGAAGGTTGCTGATGATGTGCTGAAGGACACTGAAGTCAGAAGAGATGTTGTTCATAATGATGCCAAAGGCGGAATCTTCTACTTACCTCCAGCGGTGGTGTGTGTGTGTGTGTGTGTCGTCGTCTTCATATGATGTGTATGAAGAGGTTCCTGGTGCTTCAGGTCAGTACAGCCTCCCCCTCTCCAGTATTGTTTCAACCTATTCGTCTTTCTTTTGTGTAAGGACCAGATCTCTACAGCGCGAGATCTCTCGTACATCCTACAGGATAAAGAGACAGGAATCCTTTTGTTTTAGAGTGGCTCAGTAATGATCCCCTCCCCTTTACTGCGTGAGGCAGTGGAACTGGGCGAAGTGACAGTCCGAGCTGCTGGGGAATCGCTGGAGTAAAGTGGGAGTTGGGGGCTCGGGTGAGGGAGGAGAAGTTTTAGGACGAAGTTCAAATGGTTTATGAGGTTTGCTCTGAGATGTGTGTGTGTGTGTGTGTGTGTGGAGGGCAGGACTAAGCATGAATTTCAAGTGCATATTGGAAGTATAACACGCACACTTAAGTGTCTCGTAAGCTTTATGAAATGAATTTTAGACATGAGTACAGTTTCAAGTAATACATAGAGGACGTCTTTTTTTTTTTTTGTCTGTCTGTATGAACGGAAATTGTACTTCAGGCACACAGTGAACTTTAGTGTACTTCTAAGTTAACCCCTCGACTGTCTAGGGGAAAGTCAAAAAAAAAAAAAGAATAAACAGATCCTCCTGCATCAAAGTGGACACTCGGGCTGAGCCTCTGTACTTTGAAAATCTAGCTGCCTCACTACGGAAGAAAACATCACTTTAAAAAAATCCTTGTTTAACATCATTCATCTCCGCTCTCGCCAACAGCAGCCTCGCCCTTCCCCCTTCTCTGCTTCGTTTAGTTCTGCAAGACCATTTCTAATGAGGAGGACGACTACGAGGAAGATGATAGTCTATTGAATATCCAGATGCCTAAGTATGGAAAGCATCAATCAGTAAATACTTATATAACATCATTAATGTCAGGTTCTGCACATCAGTTTCCGGTTAATGATTTTTTTTCAGTGTTGATTCAGACGTTACTGGCAACTGAATGCCTTCAACAAGCTGAACGAGGCCATCTCATTAACTCCCTCTGTGTGTGCGTGTGTGTGTATGTATATATATATATATATATATATATATATATATATATATATATATATATATATATATATATTATGTATATGCATGTTCGCCATTTCCCACGTTAGCGAGGTAGCGTTAAGAACAGAGGACTGAGCCTAAGGGGGAATATCCTCATTTGGCTCCCTTCTCTGTTCCTTCTTTTGGAAAATTATGAATTACATCGGGTTACAAAAATATCCTAGATCCTGGAGGTCATTTCTCGGATTTCTGTGTTCTATTATGATCGACAAGACACGAGCAAATATGCCCAAATCAAGGCCATCTTGGATGAAAAAACAAAAAGTTGAAGAGAATTAGAGCAGATGTTAATCAGGGCTTCGCATGTGTTCATAGACTTGGCTCTTAAAGGAAGATTATGAAGAGGGGAAAGTCACAAAGGAAGTTCCAAAGCTTAGCAGTTCGAGAGGAAAGGAGGTACCATAACAGCCAATGTTCGTGTGGTTGGTCTACATGCAGAAGCTGTGGGAAGCAGCATTTTAAACGCGCGCCACAGGTATAAGCCTTTATGTGGCTGAGGACACGAGTAGTTCACGAGAACCGTAGCCAAAATTATACCAATGAGAGAGAGAGAGAGAGAGAGAGAGAGAGAGAGAGAGAGAGAGAGAGAGAGAGAGAGAGAGAGAGACGTATGGGAAGGGATGGTTCAAGCCAGGTTAGCCAGGGGAATTAACGTGATGGAGGGCTTTTGATTCCACTCGGGTTAATAGACAGCTGGAGGGTATGTCTCTCATCTTTATCTACAAGATTATGAAAATATGCCTTCTTTTTCATTCCAATTTGTTTAGCTGTCGTTATACTTGGTGTTTTTAGGCTTTAGTAGATTGATATATGGGTATGTTTGTATCTAAGTATATATATATATATATATATATATATATATATATATATATATATATATATATATATATATATATATATATAATTATTCATAAGAGTCCACGGGGAAATGAAACACGATAAGTTCCCAAGTGCACTTTCGTGTTATAATCGCATCATCATGGGAGATACAAGAAAGAAATACAAGTCGGTTGATAAACAACTAAGAGACGTAGCTAGGATGCCATTAGATAAACAAGTGAATTGAATTTCTTGTATCTCTACTCATGTGATTATTACACGAAAGTGCACTTGGGAACTCAACGTGTTTCATTTCCCCGTCGAATAGTAGGAATATACTTGATCACGCCCTTCATCCATTCACCCCGCCACACATGAAATGGCTCCCACCGCCCCTCGCGCGCGCGCGCAAGGTAGGCTCATAGGCTTGTCAGCGAGAGCCATGTCTCTGAACATGAACATCCCAGGGTTAACACAGGCCGAGTTACGAGCTCACGGCTTCATAGGCTTTTCACAGCTCTGGTGTTTTACTGCTGCCGAAGTTGCTACAGTGTGTACAGCTTACACAGTTTGGATGAGCTGTGCACCGTCTGCCTATGCCAGGGATCGAACCCACGTCACTGGAGGAGAGGTTATCAACGTGAACCTTATCGCTAGCCACTTAGGTTCGTTCATCCTACGCCAGCCAGGCTACAGACGCCCCCACACGACCTCCTACACATTGTTAGCTCTGGCCTATCTGCTCACGAGCCAGATGCACACCTAATCCATTAGGGTCATGAACCGCTGCGCTCATCGAACCCTCGTCAGAATATGATTGATGTCTGAAGCTGGTAGAATGTTAAAGGGTCGTACCATTCACATTTTGCATGCAGTTATGCTTCTTTTTTTTTCAAGGCATAGAAAAGAATATTATTTTAGGTGAGCAGCAGAACTGTAAATTTAGAACAAAAAGAAATATCTTTTATAAATATTTCATTTGTATTACTCTCTGCTGTGTATATATATATATATATATATATATATATATATATATATGATTCGTCAGACTGGGGAGGAGCAGTGTGGTTTCAGATGTGGTAAAGTATGTTGGATCAGGTGTTTGCTTTAAACAATGTGAGAAATATTTTGGGAAACGGATTTACATATGGCATTTATGGATCTGGAGAAGGCATATGATCGTGTTGATAGGATTCTATCAAGGGTGTAAGGCATGTGTACGAGTAGGAAGAGTGGAAAGTGAATAGTTCCAAATGAAAGTGGTCTGCGGCAGGGGTGCGTGATGTCCTCATGGTTGTTTAATTTATGCATGGATGAGGTGGTGAGGGACGTAGATGCAAGTGTTTTGATGAGAGGGGCGAGTATGGAATCTGTTGGGGATGAGAGGGCCTGGGAAGTGTCAGTTGATATTTGCTGATGATAAAGCTCTGGTAGCGGATTCGGGTGAGAAACTGCAGAAGTCGGTGACTGAGTTTGGAAGAGTGCGTGAAAGGAGGAAATTGAGATCAAATGTAAATAAAAGCAAGGTACTTAGGTTTAGTAGGGTTGAGGAACAAGTTAGCTGGGTTATAAGTCCGAATGGAAAAAAATTGGAGAAAGTGATGTGTTTTAGATACCTCGGAAGTGGACGTGGCACCGAATGAGACCATTTAAGCAGGAGTGAATCAAAGGATGGGTGAGTGGGCAAAGGTCCTAGGAACGCTGAAGAATGTGCGCAAAGAGAATGTCACACGAGATGCAAAAAATCGTGTATTTGAAGGTATAGTAGTCCCAGTAAAATCATATGGATGCAAAGCATTGGCTGTAGATAACCGTGCGCAGGAGGATGCATGTGTTGGAAATGAAATGTTTGAGGACAATATGTGGTGTAAGGTTGTTCGATCGTGTAAGTAATGAAAGGACAAGAGATGTGCAGTAATACAAAGTATGTGGTTGAAAGAGCTGAATAGGGTACGCTTACATAATAATGGACGTATGGAGAGGATGAGTTAGGAAAATTTGACAGTACATTTGTCAGAAGTGGAGGGAGCAAATTGGAGATGGAAGGATAGTGAAATGATTTTGAGCGATCGGGACTGAATATGGAGGAGGATCAAAGGAGTGCAAACGTGAGATTGAATTGGAGCTGTGGTATACTGGGGTCGACGTGCTGTAAATGGACTGAATCAGGACACGTGAAATATTTGATTGTGGATAGGGAACTGTGCTTTCATTATATTATGCATGACAGGTAGAAAATGGATTAGCGGATGTGACTTATCTTCGTCTGTTCCTTGCGCTACCTCGCTAAAGCGGAAAACTGCGATCAAGTATATATATATAATCATTTCAGTCCCAAGAAATCCCCTCCATTGTTGCGGGGTTCCAGCAGCGCTCGGAAAGCCGTCCACATCCACAGGGCGGGACCATAGGTCATAAAATGTAGTGATGTGTGGTGTTCTCTGTAAGGAAAGTGTGGTTCAGTTGAGCAATAAGAGTTCGTTTTTTTTTTTTTTCGTTGTGGTAGATGCATCGTGGGCATGAAACAACCGAGGCCAGAAACTGTATGAATTCAGAGAAAGAAACTCTTGCACAATTGAGTTCTTGTACTTCTTTGAGACATTTGACTCGTTTTTAGACAAAACGTAAGAATTGGAGGATTGCATGGGTTTTCACGACAGGAAAGCCATAAAGGAAACTTATAAAGAAGCTGCACCATTAGGTAGGAATAACGAAGAGACGTTTTCGATGGACAGAAGTTGATCTTGAAGGAATAGAAGAAAAGGACGCATATCAGAGGCTCCTCGAAATGGGTTTGTGTTACTAGTGGTGTTTCCTATATAGATCTCAACCCTTGGATCACAACTTTTGTAAGAAAAGCTGGACTTGTGCCCCAGATGAATGTGAGTGAAGCCAAGGTCGTGGATGGATGTAGAAAATGAGGGAAATAGCATCAAGGGGACGTCGTCATGTTCCAAATTTCGTCTTGTCATTAATGAAATCCAACAGGATTTGTGGGAAGGTACCTGCGAGTCGGTACAATACCCTGGCGCTCCTTTAAAGTTTGATCTTAGAATAGTTTTCAAAAATGGATAAGAAAATATTCGCTGGACTACTTGACACTTTTCAGATTTTGTCTTCAAAGTAAAAGAAGAAAAAGAAAAAAGAATTCTGAACACAGTCTAAAACGAAGACGGTACCAGAATGAACCGAGTGGAGTTGTAGCGGGAGGTTAGAGGCCACAAATCTTTCCACCATGAGAGAGAGAGAGAGAGAGAGAGAGAGAGAGAGAGAGAGAGAGAGAGAGAGAGAGAGAGAGTTGATCACAATCTGAAATCCTCAACCCAGTTTGAAAACGCAAATGCCGAATAGTTCTCCGAAAAACTGTTCTGGCAAGGCCTTCCCCCCACCCCGGCACTGTCTGGAACGCTACACTCCACCTTCCTCCGCTGCTCTGGACGCTGCTAGGCCCCGCGTACCCTGCTGCATCTCCTCCTTATGGACCTTCCCCCACTGGTGGCTGGCTCTTACAAACTACCTGATTTGCCAACAGGGGGACAGACTGGGTTGTGCCGGTGTCCGAGGCAATTACCCTCAAGTGCCCACATCCTGGCCAAGTCCGCTGGACTGTAATTCTTTACGAGTTAAAGGATGAGGAAGGGAGACACGTTGGGGGGAAATGGGTGAGGGGAAGCCGTTGGTCAAAGGGAGAAAATGCGAAGAAAAAGGAAGGGAAGTAAAGAATGGGAAGCAGAGCCTTGTATATATAATTTCACACATCGTCGCAGTTTCCCGCGTCACCGAGGTAGCGCCAGGAAACTGACAAAGAATGGCCCATCCACCCATATACACGTATACACACAAACACCCATATATGCACATGTACATACATAAACATACATACTCAGACGTATACATATATACACATGTACATATTCATACTTACTTGACTTCATCCATTCCTGTCACTACCCCGCCACACAGGAAATAGCTTCGCCTTTGTGATGTTTGGATTTGAAACGATACATTCTTTCAACCTGAGGTGGATATTCTTCCCTGAACATATTATGCTTTGTGTGTTGTACTGTATTACTGAAGATAATGGTCTGAACCTTCTGAAGTGCGATATCAGCTTCACTATCATCATCACGGACGAGTGTGACTGTCATATTATCAACCACAGACACACACACACACACCCACACACACATACATTATAGAGAGAGAGAGAGAGAGAGAGAGAGAGAGAGAGAGAGAGAGAGAGCAGACAGTACAAAGAAATATGAACATCTGTAATCCCCGCTGCTGTTTACATAAACACTGTAAAATTGTAGTCACTAAACGGGAGTTCAAGGACACCCTTACAGTGCTGGTCTGACTAATGGCAAAATAACGGAGTAACTCCACTTGGGCAGGTCGCAAACAACAACAGACTGCACAGTCAAGGTTGTAAATTGAACCAGACTTCCGGGTGACGGCCCTGGTTGCCCAGCCCGACTAAATTGTCGCCGCTTCGCTCTAGGAGTTTCTGAGAGTTTTTGAATCAACCCACAAGATGGGTTTTTAGAACTGGGGAACCAACACGGACGTAGCCAATATTGCTTGACTGATGATGCCGGATGCTGAGGGAGATTTCATGGGGTTGGGATGGTGAGGGATGGGAAGCATTTGGGTATAGGGAGGGGCGGCTGTGTGGGTGGGTGGGTGGGGAAACCTGTGAGTAATATGTTGATCCGGAGATTAAAATTTGAGGAAGCAGTACTGCTCTTCATTCATTAGTGAACTCTCATAATCGCATCAGAATCACTTAAATTACATGTCGAGAGAATATGACTTTCGAACTCCTGGTTAATTTGATAACTGGCGAGAAACAATGACGCAAAAAGAGGTAAGATAAATAGTGATGAGCTAGCCAGATCGAGTGATTTAGTTGTGGCGATTACAAGCAAGGTGGTTAGCGGGAACGTCATTCTTGTAGAAAAGAGGCTCATCATTTCATGTCATTTTAAGCAGCAACTGATTAACACACACACACACACACACACACACACACACACACACGTTTGATGTATTTTACATACGATGCAGCTCGTAACGTTAGGGGAGTAGGGAAGTGGGTAGTTTTGACCGTAGTAGTTGTGGGTGGTGCTTCAATACTGGCGATTATGCTAACACATGGCAATGGTAAAATACATTCACTTGGACCAGGCTTGTAAGTTAGGTGACGTGAGTGGCTGTAGAGGAATGGTGATGAGAGAGGAAGGAAGGAAATATATCCTTGAGGCAAGTGATCAATCATATGGCGTGTATATTGATAGTTATTTCCCTACTTACCCATAAAGGTTATAGTTATTCATTGTTTTGAGTCTTGATATCATCTTGATATAAGATGTTTATTAGAATGTAAACAAATCATAATCAAATATTTTCAATATTACAAATAATGGAAGGACAAAATATGTGTAAGAAACAAGTGATATGAAGAAATTGTATAGAAACTGGAAGAAGGCCAATGTCGAGCTTCTCTCGGAATGGCTATAAACTGAGGGATGTGATACAAAGCTGTTCGTAAATGCAAAATGTAATATGTACACTTGTCATTTCAAACCCTTATGTTATATAATTGAGTCCAGTGAATTTGCCAAAGTGATGTTAAGTAAAGTAATAGAGATCTATGTATCAAGTATAAATTGTATTATTTATGTTACGAGAGAGCCATGTTTATTTTGCTATAAAAGAAATATCTATTGGTATTTGACCAGCTTGAGAAGAAGGGAAAAGTAGGTATATTATAATGGCCGTCAGCTGTCAAGAGATGTTAGCCAGATGGTATGGGAATCTGTGTCTAGCCCAAATCTGTTAACAGATGCTGTTATTTCAGTTGTTTTAATGGGCCAATGGGCTAATTATACACATTTCAATGTAAATGGTGGAGGCAGAACGTAATATATATATATATATATATATATATATAGAGAGAGAGAGAGAGAGAGAGAGAGAGAGAGAGAGATTGATAAAGACCCATTTTGGAGATATTTTACCCCCAAAACATTACAGGAAGCTGAAGGACGCCGTTTAGAACAAGCTATAAAAAAATCTTGGGTCAGCGAAGAGCGGATATCCGGAGGAGCAGTCGTCTTGTTTCGAAGCAACAAGTGAGCAATTTTGGTACAGCACGATATTGAATTCTGGTATAGCAGGTGTTGAATTACGGCGAAACAAGCAGTATTTTGGGGTGGCCGAGAGAGGCCATCTCTCATCACACTGTCCAATAAAAGTGGACCATAGAAAGTTAGTTTAGTTAAACTTGGCAGTTAATCTTCTGCAGTTCTTATACCTCCGAGCTGCGCCCCACGCGGGAGCAAGGTTAGGTGGGATCCTTTAGTGCGGAAAAGATCCGTAACGACGATGTTGTACTCCGGTTCGCTGACGATAACAACCTAATCGATGAAGAGTTTTTTTTACCGCTTGCAAACGAATTCTGGGAACACTTCAGTTATCCATCAAATCCCGATACAAGAAATGACTTCGTATGTACTTGTTGTTGTATGCGTTGCCGCTGGGTTGTGATGTTTGATGTGTACATAACGTGTGTTGCTGTTGAGTTGGGGCTGTGATGTTGGTGTGCCTTCAGTGCCTCTGGCGATGTCCCTACTATTTACCGGCGATGTTGTGACTCGACTCTTTGGGGCGAGTTCAACTACGTACCATCCACTTGTGATGCTGTGAACCATCAAGCGGTGATAGACCCCTCTCAATAATATATGAAGATGTCGTCTATCATCTATACCACTATCTCAACAGATGTCTTCAACACCTGTGATGGGATATCCTCTAACACGAATGGCAATGCCGTCTCCCAAAACCTCTGCTAATGCCACCTAAACCATCTGTGTTGATGCTATCCTGTTTATAATGATACATTTGTCACATCATCATCAGAGCCACGATAGATTAAAGCCCGTGTTTTCCCCACCGTATATTGAGACTGGGACACGGAAAGCCCGTGTTTCCCCCACCGTATATTGAGATTGGGTCAGAAAAAAGGGAAACTTGTGCCTCTGTGTTTTTAAGTTCTATGTGGTCGAAGTAGTCGAACGCACCTCTCAATATTCGAATCCGTCTCCTGTTGTATATACTACTATATTATAACGTTTATAATGATGTCTTTGCTACAACCTCTGTTGATTTAGTCTCCCAACCCGTCATAAGCAAAGTGCTTCAGCCTGACTTCCCACTGCAGAGAGCAAACGCCAAAATCCAACGATGGTCAATTGGTTGGTTGACTGAGCTTTAGGCATATCGACTTGCAGGGTCTTAAAGCCACTGTATCCACCAGCCGAAAACACACTGAACATCTTCAGGTATTACGAGTAACTACATGACCACACGACACCCTCACTATGCATGTGGCCCTTCACCCGACGAGGATATCTTGAATTAAATATCCAGAACATACACTCGACAGTCCCTAATATATATATATATATATATATATATATATATATATATA
Organism: Panulirus ornatus; assembly: GCF_036320965.1. NCBI lineage: Eukaryota > Metazoa > Arthropoda > Malacostraca > Decapoda > Palinuridae > Panulirus > Panulirus ornatus. The sequence continues at coordinate 64,542,165 of NC_092243.1, read as the reverse complement.
TATATATATATATATATATATATATATATATATATATCTTTCTTTCAAACTATTCGCCATTTCCCGCATTAGCGAGGTAGCGTTAAGAACAGATGACTGGGCCTTTGAGGGACTACCCTCACCTGGCCCAATTCTCTGTTCCTTCTTTTGGAAAATTAAAAAAAAAAAAAAAAAAAAAAATGAGAGGGGAGGATTTCCAGCCCCCCGCTCCCTCCCCTTTTAGTCGCCTTCTACGACACGCAGGGAATACGTGGGAAGTATTCTTGCTCCCCTATCCCCAGGGATATATATATATATATATATATATATATATATATATATATATATATATATATATATATATATAATATTACCCCGTAACCCACGAGGCATTGTAAATGTCATGTATGCACGGAGACCTAAATTCGATGTTACTGTTTGTGTGCGGATTTGCCACACAATTTCTACCCTGTGGAGCAAGCAGACACAGGTGGCCACGGGATGTGTTAGTCTGGCAACACTGACAGCTCCAGCTTCCACCACCCCCCCAGGCAAGCGGACGCGCTCCCCAAGTTGGACAGATTTTATGCATTTTTCATATTTGTGGAATTTTGATAAGTCATATGAATATTCAGCGACGTGAATTGTTTGTAGTTTTACAGTATTTTCACAGCTTTAAAACGCTTTGCCCGCTGCATATTTTGGTACCTTTTCTCCCAAACTTATTTTGATTGGGCTCGATCGAACTGTTGTCCGTTCTTTCATTTTTATAATTCGGAGCGTTCGGTTTTTAGTAGACAATTTTTCATTTTTTTTTTTCATGTTCGGTTTGGTGATTACGGGAGCATGTTCGTGGATGATTACATTTTCTAATTTTCCTATTTGCAGCAATTAGTTGTTGCTCATCACCATCCATAGATATATAATCTATCTATCTATCTATATATATATATATATTTTCTTTCTTTCAAACTATTCGCCATTTCCCGCATTAGCGAGGTAGCGTTAAGAACAGAGGACTGGGCCTTTGAGGGAATACCCTCACCTGGCCCAATTCTCTGTTCCCTCTTTTGGAAAATTAAAAAAAAAAACGAGAGGGGAGGATTTCCAGCCCCCCCCCCGCTCCCTCCCCTTTTAGTCGCCTTCTACGACACGCAGGGAATACGTGGGAAGTATTCTTTCTCTCCTATCCCCTATATATACACATATATATATATATATATATATATATATATATATATATATATATATATATATATATATATATGTGTATATATATATGTTATTGATTTATAATTCCCCTACTACCAATCTGTAAGTGTTGGCGTTACCCAGGACTTCTCTCTCTGCAGCCGAAGGCTGGGCTTTTTCGAGTAGCAGAGAAATGTAGACCAACTTCCTTGCAGCGTGTACTTCCTTGACAAGACTGTGCTCCGAGTGATATAACCTTGCCAAAGGTGACTTGTCCCTTGCGGTGTAACCTCGAGCAGCTGGAGCCCGATAACACCTTATATATATATATATATATATATATATATATATATATATATATATATATATATAGTTAAGGGAGCTGAAGTGCTGAAATGGTTTGGACATATGTAGAGAAAGAGTGAGGACAGGTTGTGAGGGAGGCTATATTTGACAGAATAGGAAGGGAAAAGGAGGAGGGGAGACTAAATTGGAGAGAGAAGGATGACATGAAAAAGATTTTGAGTGCTCGAAGACTGAATATGCGGGAGGATGAAAGGCGTGCACGGGATAGTGAAATAGAGCGATGTGGTACAAAAGAGTCCACACGGTGCTTGAATAGGAAAGCGAAATGATCATATTAGTAACTCAATCACATGATAGTTTGGATGATGACTCCTACATATAGATATGAAAGAAATATGAGATAGATACTATGGGTTTTGCGTCTTGTTGACCATGTTAGAGCAGCGACAGGGGTGAGTACTTGAGACCTCAGATCTTACTAGTGGCTTGACGGAGTTTCGACAACTGTGAATCTTGCAGTTACTGTTTGAACTCGTTTACAAACGACAGCGCCCATCATGAACGTAGAGATGCGCAGTAGATAGAAAAAGTGACATCACAGACAGACAGACACCATAGACAGAATTCCTTCTGTATGTACAGTATTTTAGAACCTACGGGGTTAAAGTAGAAAATAAAAAGATCCATTAAGAGATGAATCTGTCTCTCCTTCGTTAACTACTACGGCAGACACGGAACATCTACAAGGAACCATCAATTGGCCGTAACAAGTGGTGGTCCTGATTCCTTATTCGTCCTCCACAATACTTCGGTGTCAAAGCAAGTCTCAGGGGACTCAATCTGCCACCTCAGAAACGAAGGTGTTGAGACTCTGTATGTTGTCATGGAAGGAGACAAATGCTTCACATACTGCAACTATTATTTGTTGTGAAAGCTCGATCAAAATCTGTGTTAAGTACACATGCGTTAAATCAGATTTGTAACTCAGAGCAAAGGAATACAAACTAATACAAGCAGCAACAGTCCATTGGGTTCTCTTAAAGGTTTGATACACAACAGAATGATCAGGTGTGAAATAGGTGCGTGTACGTCAAATATTGGAGGTGGTAAAAGAAATTCTGTTGCGATTATCTTAGCCAGACTGCCAGTTAGGTGTTTAACGTTGGTCAAAGTTTTCTCCAACTAACAGATCAATGTTTTTTACCAAGTCCTGGAGCCTGGAAAGTGCCGGCACTACCCGTGATAAAGCTGCTGTTTAACAGACGGCGAGAGTATTGACGGGAATTCAGACACTGGTACAGAGTAGACAGCTGTAAAAATAGAGCTGTAACGAGGGTAGGTGGCGAGAGTGGCTGACTATTGTTGTTTTACATGTGCCAGAAACCGATCCGGCGTTATGAGTTTTCTCTAACCCACTGACTCGCACAATAACTGTCGTCTACGGTCTGTTGTCTTATGTTCCACTAACACAACCCCTTAGCGTTCGTCTGTCTTAACTCTCACAACACTTGGTGTTTGCTTCACCTCTTCCAGTAACAATCGTCTATCGTCTTACCAGAGCAACTAACTCGCATAGTGTCTTGAGGTTGTCTCCAACAGACATGATAAAAAACATTTCCCCGTTCTTTCCCATATGAAGGTGACAGTAACAAGAATTGTCTCGTCCATATCTTACTGGTAAAAGGAGTATAAGGAATGAATATTTCAGTATGTGAACGTTTATCGTCCAGGACATCTGACTTCTCCAGTGGGAACAAGTTGACTCTAGTCCTCTCAGCAGACAACTGGCATAGGCTGGGATGCACTGAAGGATGAGCTGGGATATGGTTGAATAAGGAAAACCCTTCCCTCCTGTGATGGTGCGCAGAGGAGGGGAATCGGTTGGGTCGGGTGAGTGTTGGAGGCTGTTGTGATGGGTTTAGGTGTGGTGAGGGGAGATGATGGAGGAGGGAGTGAGTGAGTGGGTGCGGAAGGAGAGTGTGGGCACGGGAGGAGGTGGGGTATTGATGTGTGAAGCGATGCTGGAGACGACGGAGGGTTGAGGATGTAGCAACTACTGGAGGGGAATAAGTTGTGTGGTGTGGTGGGTCAAATGGGATTACGGACGGGTAGAGGAGTCTCCAGGCCAAGAGGTTGAAGGTATGGTGGCGTTCTGGAAGGGGTGGGTGAAGAAGGCGAGGATAGCGCTGGGTCCGTAATAAGAACAGGTAGCTGGGAGAAGTAAAGTTACCAAAGGTTATTCCACGAATCAACAAAGTATTATTTATCTTTAGCGAACTTTCCCCCCTTCACTCGTCAGAGTTAGGCTCAATAAACAAAGAAAAACAAAGTTATATAATTTTTTTTCCATGTTTTCTCGTGTTTACCCCTTTTAGAAAACGTGCACCTTATTCTTCATTCTGTAAGTCCCATTCATCACTATATGCTAAGTTGTCTGTCTGTATGTAACTGTCTTCCTGTCCGTTAGTATTACTCTATGAATTGATGTTCGTGGATTAATATAGGGGTTTCAATAGACGTTCCCTTATCAACTTCAGATAGGCAACACGAAGTTTTAATGTTTGATCATTTACAGCCATCTACTTTCCTAAGAAGTTTACTTCACTGAACTAAGACTGATGTATTTACGAGCTAAGGCGACTCTCTTCCACAAAGATTATTTCAATAGTTTTAAAAATGTTTTCCAACAAAATACTGCTTTTCGTGTGGACCACACCATAATTTTCTTTATTAGTCGCAGCGTTTTCTTTCGAAAACTTTTACTGGGAAATCATATGTGATTATTTGCCCTTACAGAATATTTGAGAGAACTTTGATATTTTCCATTATAAACAGTCCACCACTGGAAGGAAAACGAACATAGAAAGTCCACAAAATTCGGACTAGAACATTAGGGTTATTTTATTACTCATTCATGAACACTACATCAATCCAGCCAAATCAAATTTTCGTTAGTTATTTTTTTGTCTACCGAACAAAAAGGGGAATCAAACTGGAGTTACATTTAGATTAAACAATCACGAGGAGAACAATGTAAAAAAGGTCATACATTGATGATACTGGCTGACGCTTGGACAAAAAAAGATTAACAGGATGGATGTTAGACTGTATAGGATGTTAGATGCCTTAATACACTGACAAAAGATTTCGCCTTTACATTTAGGAAGGAGGTATAAGGGATATGAAGAGGCATGGATAAGGCCATCAGGTAAGCCTTGGAGTCGGCACACATTCTTTTGGAAGATTCCATGAACATTTGGGCTGGCATTGTGACGTGGGGGAAGACCCACGCAGCACAGGTTGCGCTGTAGGAGCTGTCATCAAGAGCGGGGACGTGGGCCAGGCAATATGGCTTAATCATCTGGGATACTTCACTTGTGGGACTCCAGACGGATGATGGACTGGCGTGATGCTCCCAAAATTTCATTTCTACTCGGTACATTGACGAAAGCCGTGGGGTCAACACACCTGGAATAAAGCTCCAACTCCAGGCAGTTGTCTGTCATCATTTCAACTTTGTATAGTCTTTCTTTTATACTTGATCTCCGTTTCCCGCATTAGCGAGGTAGCGCCCGGAACGGGCGCAGAAAGGCCGCGTCAGCACACAGCCATTCTGTCATGTGCAATGCACCGAAACTACAGCTCCCTATCTACATCCAGGCCTCGCATGCCTTTCCATGGTTTAGCCATAAGGGGAGGATGAAAGGCTGGTCGGACCGTGGACAGGCTGCTGCAACCAGGATTTGAACCTCTGCAGGTTAGATCCTAGGCGACCCGTGCATGCGTGACGGTCAGAAGGGCCAACAGCTACACAGCGGTGTGTGTGTGTGTGTGTGTGTGTGTGTGGAACTCATTCACCTCCTTGTATACATAGGGAACAGTAAATATACTTGAGACGCCGTTTCCTCTTCTGTTTTTCTTTTGTTTAAGGTAGTCCCCGAGCAGTAGACATCCACTCGAGGCTGGCACAGGTCTGCTGTAGTCTCAAGACCCCCTTACTGAGAACGCCTTCCGTCTTAACTACGTACTGAGAACGCCTTCCGTCTTAACTACGTACTGAGAACGCCTTCCGTCTTAACTACGTACTGAGAACGCCTTCCGTCTTAACTACGTACTGAGAACGCCTTCCGTCTTAACTACGTACTGAGAACGCCTTCCGTCTTAACTACGTACTGAGAACGCCTTCCGTCTTAACTACGTACTGAGAACGCCTTCCGTCTTAACTACGTACTGAGAACGCCTTCCGTCTTAACTACGTACTGAGAACGCCTTCCGTCTTAACTACGTACTGAGAACGCCTTCCGTCTTAACTACGTACTGAGAACGCCTTCCGTCTTAACTACGTACTGAGAACGCCTTCCGTCTTAACTACGTACTGAGAACGCCTTCCGTCTTAACTACGTACTGAGAACGCCTTCCGTCTTAACTACGTACTGAGAACGCCTTCCGTCTTAACTACGTACTGAGAACGCCTTCCGTCTTAACTACGTACTGAGAACGCCTTCCGTCTTAACTACGTACTGAGAACGCCTTCCGTCTTAACTACGTACTGAGAACGCCTTCCGTCTTAACTACGTACTGAGAACGCCTTCCGTCTTAACTACGTATTGCCCTGTCGCCTCCATCCAGCAACAACCGCTTCTTTGCCGTCATAAATTGTTCCAGCCGACCCACACCCTCTTTACTTAACGCTGGCAACCGATTCCTCTGGTGGCAGGAGAAGGATTTAGTTGGGGAGGAGGAGGAGGAAGAAGGGAATGTATATATGTTTTTCGTGCTCTTTTTTTTGTCCCCGTGTTAGTCTTCAGTACCATTGATTGCAAGGGGGTAGGTGGTGTTGCGCAACGGTGCTACTCCATACCTGCTGGGGTCGAGGCAGGCAGCTGGCTGTGATTCCAGGAAACGAGACCCAGCGAGAATACAGAGTGCGGAAGGACCAGGTAATATCAGTGTGTCTGGGTAGAGAGGTTTGTACCATGGGGAGTCGATACGAGTGACAGCATGAGATACAGTACCAGTGAGGATGGAGAGGATTGTACCGTGAGATACAGTACTAGTGAGGATGGAGAGGATTGTACCGTGAGATACAGTACTAGTGAGGATGGAGAGGATTGTACCGTGAGATACAGTACCAGTGAGGATGGAGAGGATTGTACCGTGAGATACAGTACTAGTGAGGATGGAGAGGATTGTACCGTGAGATACAGTACCAGTGAAGATGGAGAGGATTGTACCGTGAGATTGTGCCCGTAAGGATGGAGAGGATTGTATCTTGGGATTCAGTATGAGTAAAAGCGGGAAGGTTTGTTCCATAACTCATTACCAGGGAAGGTGAAGTAAGGTACTGTATCATGGCAATCAATGCTGGCAGTGAAGGGTAGAAATCACTCTACCATAGGCATCGTACACTGACAAGGTGGAGGAGGGAACAAGGAAGAGGGAAGAGCGCCGCTCTAGACGATATCGGTGGAGAGAACTATACCACGAGACTTTATACCAGGAACAACTAAGGAGGGACTAAATTGTGTGGCTCAGTACCAGGAATATGGAGGGGACGATAGTACGTGTCACCATCCCCGAGTGTTTAGTAGAGACTATGCCATGGAATGTGATTACCAGGGAGGGCCGACCGTCACTCCGGGGGGAGGGATTCAATACCAAAGGAAGACGGAGGAGATTCCGTTGGGAGGAGACCTGATACCTGCGATTCCAAGGAGGAGGAGGATCGGTAGAGCGGGATTTGAAACCTGGGGTTCAGAGTAAGGCAGGTCCTGCAGTACCAGCTGGGTACGACCATTCTTTATCTCCACCTCGAAGCGCCTTTTTCTGGTACTTTTAAAGAACTCTATGGTCATATCCGCGCTGCTCCTATACTTCCTATTCTCCTACTCAGGCGGACAGCATGTCTCCGACTTGGCTGTGCCAGTAGTGAACGTTATATTGGCTTGGAGCCCAGCCTCCGCTCTTCCAAGTCTTCTCCCAGCAAGCGTGGTTTGATGGCTCCTGCTCTGATGCTTGTCTTAAGGTCAGGAATAGTGCATATCAGACCAGGAAACACTCCTCTGCCGAATCGTACTCTGCCGTTCCCTTTCGTCTCGGGATAATTACAGAGCTGTTAATCGTAAAGCAAGCTGTCATGAAGAGAAAATGTGCCAATTTGATTTTTCTTTTCGACTGATGATGAATCTCTGGTCCTTAATTGAAACTGTCTCGGACAACTTCAACACAGTTTCGTCTTCGCATCACAAATGATCCGAGTCTATAGGTATCTCTCATGATTAAACCACCTTTTACGATACCCTATTATTTTTCTCGCAACTTTACCTGAGATGATTCTATAACTAGTTCTCCTCACCCGTACTTCCACCCAACGAATCTGTCTTCTTTAACATGGAGGGTCCTCCAGATGCTCTTCCAGCTGCAGCTGGGAAAGGCGTGTGGCTCCGAGTGGCACAACATCTTGTTTAAGGATCATGCCTTTGAGATGTATCTCAAGTTTGGTCACCTCACCTGAAGAAGCGTTTAGCGTTCCTGGCCGTGACGCCTTCAATGGACACCCAGGGTCAAGCGTATTGGTTCGAATCTTGCTTGCAGCACATGGTCCACAGTCAAGCCAGTTGTTCATCCACTCCTAGGAACTGGTCGATGAAATAGGTACTTAGCTCAGGCTAGGATATGAATAGCGTTAATGGGATGGCCTTGTTTAGGGCCTCAGCTGCCTGTGCCGTCTCGGCTAACATAAAGAAAAAGCTAATAGAGAAGGTCCAGATGAGGTAAACAAAGATGATATCAGGATTAAGAGGATTGAGACACGAAGGATGCTACAAGCCTTAGATATGTGCCACCAAGGAAGGAAAAAAGTGATGGGTGAGCTGATCACACAAGTGGCCTTCAAGAATCTATGCCAGATGAATTACACAAAGAACAGGTCTTTGAAAGATGTAGACATGAAATAGTCAGAAGACCTGACCTAACCTGATGAAAGCAAGAAACTTGTTAAAAGATTTGCAAAGAAATAAGTGTATAGCACGTGTTGGGTGAATGGCGTAGACTGAATGAGGAAATATTGAATGCAGACGGCATGCAGGAGCTTAAACACTTGTATGATAAGGGATGGGGACCTCACGAATGTAAAACTCTAGTCTCCGTAAAGTACAAAATGTTACACACACACGTACACACACACACACACACACATACGTGCCAAAAATAAAAAGATTGCAATGGGATCCTCTGTTAACATCGGTACTTGAAACGATAATGTTCTTTCGTTCACCAACAAATTGTTTTCATATCCGTTCAGACCCAGCGGTATCACACATCCCTACGTAAATCTCACAATGACAGCTGCGGTTTTATCGATAATCTAAATTATGCAACTGCCTAACGGGGGCTCTTTCTCGTCCGTCCATCAGTACGTGCCTGGACTTCGATTAGAGAGAGAGAGAGAGAGAGAGAGAGAGAGAGAGAGAGTCATGAAGATGAGGAGGTGGAAGCGGAGGGTAAGATCGTCCCAAGGTAGATGAACACAGGTCGAGAGGTCAGCCCGAAGTGACCTCACAGGTCAAGACCAGTCATGGGGTATCTTCTTTAAAATGTTAGAGTCGTTACTCCACTACGTAGCCAGTGTGCCGACGTACTGTTGTTACATTTAAGTAAGTCATTCGACACAAGTCAGCTGTTGAAAGTCGGTCAAGTTCACCAAGAAAAGAAAGGAAGTCAAGTGATAACGTGATACGCCGTCATGTTGCAACGTATTATTCGACGCCTCGTCACACGTCGGTCGACTGATAACACCCTGTCACGTTTCGACAGATCAATTCAACGTCGTCTCATTTCGATCATCTGTTACGCAGTCACATATCAACAGATCACTCGACGCAGCGTCACATGTCCCGACGGTTACGTACCGTCACACGAGTTGGTGAGATTAGTAGAGCGTCAAACCAATACAGGCATATGGCCAGCAGCAGCAACAACAAGAAGACCAGTGGATCATTTCATGGCTGAAACTTTAATCATCGAGAGCCTTTGAACCATGAGACCAAAAAGGTCATTTTGTCATTAAGTGGTTGAGCTACTGTATCGTAGTCAACGAGTCCAATTATCGTACTTGAGTGGCTGAGGCATTGTATTTCTCAGTAGATGAAACAGTCGACTGTAAAAATGTTGAGCCGCCATCGAACTTAAGGAGGTGAACCATGAGAGCTGAAGGGGGTGATATTATTGTACTTGGAGAATATAAATCGTCAAAACTCACAACGTCATCTTAACACAATGGTTAGACCTCAAAATATATGAAACTCTTAAAGAGGAATTTCTTTTTCTATGCTAGCTGAGACGGCACGGGCAGCTAAGGCCCTAATCAATATATATATATATATATATATATATATATATATATATATATATATATATATATATATCATATAAAATATCATAGTCTAAGCCAGGTACCCATTTTCTCGACCAACCATTGGGTTTGGATGAATAGCTGGATTGACTGTGGGCCGACTGCCGTAACCAGGATTCGAACCTATGCGCTCGACCCGGAAAGCGTCACGGCCAGGACCGCTAACCGCTTTTTCCTACCGCTAAATCTGTTGATATCCTGGAGAATATACAATATGAAAGTCATGCAATACAGTATAATATACTTAACTCCTGTATATTACAATTACTGATAGAATGTGGTATGAAAACAGGAGTTATATTTAGGCAATACGTAAACTGTGAACAGACAGATTACGAATGTTGAAAGCTTGATATAAAATTACGTGGCAGTAAGACCTGTTTTGCTACGGGTTATTTGTATGTCGTTAGATGCTTTCTACCATATAGTCTTCAAAAACTGGATACCTGGACAAGTTATAAAGTCTACAGCAGGATTATCTCTTGAGTATATTGTAATATACTAAGTAGACAAGTCTCCCTATTAAAAACCGTAGTAAATTCCAACCACGTGTGAAGACACGTGTTTAATACACTTGTTTATGCTTCGTCCTTAATCCAGTGGAGTGAATGCACACCCACGCCATAATGAATGAAGAGATGCGGGCTTTATCTCTGATGCATTCATCAGCTAACCTCATTGTATAAACAGGTTTGGACACTCGCGTGAGTTAAGGGGCTGCGTCGAGGAAATTACTAGTTCGCAGCTAAGAGTTCTGGCCATTTGACGAGGGGATTAATTCCTCTAAGGCCCAATTACTTCAGGTTAGGTTCGTGAACACGAACGTAGTTAACTGTACAGCCCAATCATGGTGATGGAGAGAGTTTTCCGACTAACCAATCAACTCGAGGGATATGATTAAAGGGGGGGTGGTGGTGATCGCTTTGGGGGGGGGATGGTAATTAGTCAGGTTGTTTAGTTAACCAGCCAATTAGCTTACGATGTGAGAAAAAGAGAGGGTTGGGGAGGTCCCTTCGTTCGGTATGTGAAAACAAAGGAGACCTGCTGGCTAATACCTTCAAAGGAATTCCTAGACATGGAACTAATCAGCTGATAGTATTTATTGACAGGGAAGTCTTTTCGGCCCGTCAGATCTCGACGTTCGGGGTGCAAGGGAATAAGGAGGACGGGGAAAGATAATGAGCTCATGACCTGTGGAAAGATAGACAGATGGATAGATAGGTAGATAGATAGATGGATAGATAGAGGGAATGAGATATATACATAGGTAGACAGAGATAGATAGATACAGATAGATCGATGGATAGATATATACAAATATAGGTAGAGAGAGAGAGAGAGAGAGAGAGAGAGAGAGAGAATCAACCCAGGACATCACAAGGGGATGAGGGGGAGGAAGGGGAGGCAGGACTTATCAGCCATTCGCCTCACATTTTACGAGGATCTTCCTAATTAGCCCGGAGGCATGGCCATCGTGACTCGACGTTCACTCGCGTGAGGATGTTGTATCGATCGAGGGAGCTCTTTGAATTAGTAATATGTTTGACGTAATGTACACACACACACACACACACACACAGAGAGAGAGAGAGAGAGAGAGAGAGAGAGAGAGTGCGTGTGCACTTACTCAAATGCGCGGAACAGGGTAACGATAGTATATCAATATCAACGTAACACAGTGAAATGGTAATTGCAAATAGTAATCACACACGCGCGCGCGCACACAACAGAGCTTACGCTAAGTGTGTGTGTGTGTGTGTGTGTGTGTGTGTTTTCAGTATCTAAAGCAGTCTTCATTTCAGGAAGGGTGTGGTTTGGGGCGCTGAGGTGCGAGTTTAGGGTGCTATGGTGTGGGTTTAGGGTGCTATGGCGTGGGTTTAGGGTGCTGTGGTGTGGGTTTAGGGTGCTGTGGTGTGGGTTTAGGGTGCTGTGGTGTGGGTTTAGGGTGCTGTGGTGTGGGTTTAGGGTGCTATGGCGTGGGTTTAGGGTGCTGTGGTGTGGGTTTAGGGTGCTGTGGTGTGGGTTTAGGGTGCTGTGGGGTAAGGGTGAGGAGGGAGTGATCCGAAATGGTTGGCCGAGCGTAGGTGTGAGTGGCGGAGCGTGTGTAATCTTGGTCAGGGATCCGGACAGTACTGGCGCTTGAGTGTGAGTGGAGGGAACGCTCCCTGGCCATACTGAGACTTTGGATGTTTTCTGTTGTCTGCTGATGTTCTGGATTGCAAAACTGGGTTACAAGGAGAGAGTTTTACTCTTGCTCTGTCTCTTTACCTTCTAGATATCTGCCAACCGTGTCTTACAGACAGACAGGCAGACAAACGCACACACACACACACACATAGCTAAAGGAATCCTGGATGGTGACTGTCATTTACTAGGAATGAAGTGGCAGGAACCTGTGTTTGAGGAAGACTTGGGAGTCGACACAGTGGCCAGAGGTTCACCATAGGAGCACAGTTAAGGAGGCCAACTGTCTGCTGGCAAGTCTTAGCATAGCATTCAAATTTACAGATAGGGAATGGTATAGCCTGTTCACATCGTACTGCAGCTGTGTTCGCTGTGGGCCAACTGTCGCGTCCAGGATTCGAACCCACGCAGGTTATACTCCTGGTGGTCTCCGTGCTGACTCATATTGTGTGATTACCTAGGATTCGAACCCATGCAGTCCGATATTCCTTTCATTCATACATCAAGGTTTGATCTAGTATCAACTGTATGCCAGTCGTTCTGGTTGAAGTGCGCAAAGAGATACGTCGTTACAGAATATTTTCTCCTCGCCATAAGAATCTGTATCTCCATGATTCTCTGTTCCAATGTGAATCTCGATATTCCCTGCCCGTTTCTGTATAGATACAGTCCCTTGTATTTAGAACCATCCTGTTCTTATGAAGGATTCGTATCGTGCTCATGTGAATCGTTCTGACTGAGCCTTCATTATCATTATTATATGATTATCATTCTGCCTGAATGAATCGCTTTGGAGGTCATGTGAATTATCACGAGCATTATGCTCGATAATTACCATTATGTGCTGCTCGAATGGGTCCTGGAACAATAATTCATAAAGATAGATCAAGCAACAGCTCTTCATGAAATTTGGCCAAGAAAGAGTGATTCAAGAAAATTTAGGTCTTCCCTTCTTAAGATTATCACTCCTCCCCTTCCCTTTCCTCCCATTTTCTTCTTTGCTATTACGTACCTTACAGGACAAATGAGATTAGCTATCCCTTTGATAAATATCGTCTTGAGCACTACACTTCTGTCTTTGAATTATAAATCTTTTTCTCTTACCACTAATCCATCCTCATTTGTATACGTTACGTGCAGCCCTGCTCATCCACCATTTAGTGTATATACCTGTCCTCTCCATGCCCACGATGGGATTGATCTGCTCTCCAGTCTCCTTTGATGTCCCCTCTGCATTTATATGTAATTAATTACCCACTTGTGATTACGGCACGAAGGGGGAGAGTTCTACACTTCAGGTGCCTCATCTCTCCATCTCCCTGTACCATCAAGTAGTTTATATATATATATATATATATATATATATATATATATATATACTGCCAGAATTCATAATTTCATTGCAACATCTTGCTTCAACATCTAACGATCATTACACAAGAATAGAACTTCATGTCCTCTCTAACAAGCTTCTCGCTAGGCCTCTTGTTATGGACCTTGTCAACAGATTGCCCACTTGCACTTCCACGTTTCGTCAGATCAAGTTTCTATGTTCTTCCCTGATACGTACAGGAAAGATGAGTGAAATCCACATCAAGATCCGTTCGCTATTCACAGCGACCACACTTTATCCTCATCGTGCATCTGTTAAAGATACCCCAGAATATTTTTTTTAAGGTTTCGGGAAAAAATCGTGGTTTTACAGAATGCAACATAAAGAGGATGCCTGTCGCCTGGAATGTGTGGGAATCTTAGGAATTTCTAATATGATGCGTGTTGGTGGTGGGCGCCTCCACCAACTTCGGCTGTGGTCAGGGAGGGAATCCCGCCTCCCTGCAGACCGCCACAGTTCCCGACGCACCTCTCCCAACCGATTTCCCTCCTCTAGCCTCACCCACCTGGCTACCTCTCCCGACGCGCTTCTCTCAGCTGGATACTCCTCCACTCTATCCCAGCTGGCTACTCCTCTCTCCTCCACCAACATCCAAATGGTTCCCCCTGTCCTCCACCCTCAACCAACTGGCTCCTCCACCCTCACCCAGCTGCCTTCCTTCCTTCTCTCCTCCAACTTCACCCAATCAGCAGCTCCTCTCCTCCGCCCTCACCGACTGGTCCCTCCTCTCTTCCACTCTCACCCATCGGGCTGCCTCCGTCACCTGTACTCGACCAGCAGCACTTCCACACACCCTCACCAGAATGGATGGTCTACAACGCCTTCCTCCACAGTGGCTGTTCACTCGCCCTTACAACCAGCCAAATGTTCGCCCACACCATTGCTGGAACAGAGTTTCCATTTTAAGTACGTACAGCCAACTCTGATAAGAAAGAATTAGAGAAAAATACATGATCACTTAAGTACGCTATGCCTGTGTTCTTGTAGACATTTAGATAAGAAAACGGAAAGAGAAAATGTTGATAAAATAACAGAAAAAATAGAATACATTATAATACCTAACAAAACATAATGAATTAAATAAGAACGAAAAAAAAATGATTTGCATACATACGCATACTACCCATATCTCCGTTGTATGTCAGCGTCAGGTTTAACAAGACCCCCAGAATACGCCAGTGTGAGGCGATCCAGAGTTAGAAGGTCTTACCAGCGTGTGTATATTTCCGAGGGCTAGACAGCCTCTCCCCCCAGGACTGCCGCACTGCACGTCACAATATTGGCTCGGGTGTTCCCCGGCGCTGACGTTAATGCAGCAGCGTATATAACGGGGAAGAGCCCGCCGGTGATCAGTGGTGCTGTACAGGGAGGAAAAAAAGAGTAATATCCTTACACATCTAAGAATGAAGAGCTAAGGGGACATACATCTATCCATCTATCTATCTATATGAACATATATTTCATTTATATATGCTTTGTTACTGGACTCCGCCTGCTCAAGGATAAACAGAGAATGAAAAAGTCTCCCTTTACGAGGTTGTTTCACTGGAAGAACAGTCTCTTCAGAGAACTTCTCACTCCATGAAGTCTCCATGTCCCTGCTACTGGAAGTAGCTAAAGGCTTTGGTTGAAGGAGCCCTTTGAAAAAGGTCCTTAGTAATCCCACTGCATAGAAATTAGTCAGATATATATTATTTGTCTCCCGCGTTAGCGAGGCAGTGCAAGGAAACGTACGAAAGAATGGCCCAACACACTCGTGTATATACATATACGCCCACACACGCACATACACATACCTATACACTTCAACGTATACATAAATAACATACACTCGCAGAATATATACATATGTACATATTCATGCTTGCTGTCTTCATCCATTATCGTCGCCACTTCGCCACACATAAAATGGCACCCACCCCCATCCTTTCCCGCGCGCGCGAAGTACCGCCAGGAAAAGAAAACAAAGGCCACATTTGTTCACACCGTATCTAGCTGTCATGTGTAATGTGCCGAAACCACAGCTCCCTTTCCACATCCAGGCCCCACAAAACTTTTCATGGTTTACCCCAGACGCTTCACATGCCCTGGTTCAATCCATTGACAGCACGTCGACCCTGGTATACCACATCGTTCCAATTCAATCCTTGCACGCTTTTCACCCTCCTGTATGTTCAGGCCTCGATCGTTCAAAATCTTTTTCACTCCATCCTTCCACCTCCAATTTTGTCTTTCACTTCTCCTCGTTCCCTCCACCTCTGACACTTATATCCTCTTTGGCAATCTTTCCTCACTCATTCTCTCCATGTGACCAGACCATTTCAATACACCAATTTCTGCTCTCAACCACACTCTTTGTTACCACACATCTGTTACCCTTTCATTACTTGATCAAACCACCTCACACCACATAGTCCTCAAACATCTCATTTCCAACACATCCACCCTCCTCAGCACAATCCTTTCTATAGCCCACGCCTCGCAACCATATAACATTGTTGGAGCGAATATTCTTTCAAGCATACCCATTCTTGCTCTCCGAGATAACGTTCTCGCCTTCAACACATTCCTCGACGCTCCCAGAACCTTCGCCCCTCCCCCCACTCTGACTCTCTTCCGCTTCCATGGTTCCATCCGCTGCTAAACCCACTCCCAGATATCTAAAACACTTCACTTCCTCCAGTTTTTCTCCATTTGAACTTAGCTCCCAGTTGACTTTTCCCTCAACCCTACTGAACCTGATAACATTGTTCTTATTCACATTCTCTCAGCTTTCTTCTTTCACACACTTTACCAACCTCAATCACCAGGTAATGCAGTTTCTGACCCGAATCACCTGTGACATCAGCGTTGTATTATCAACGAACAACTGACTTGCTTCCCAAGCCCTCTCATCCACAACAGACTGCATACTTGCCCCTCTCTCTCTCTCAAACTCTTGCATTCAACTAACTAACCACCCCATCCATAAACAAATTAAACAACCATGGAAACGTCACGCACCCCTACAGCAAACCGACATTTACTGGGAACCAACACTTTCATCTCTTCCTACTTGTACACATGCTTTACATCCTCGATAAAAACTTTTCATTGCTTCTAGCAACTTACCTTCACACCATATACTCTTAATACCTTCCACAGAGTATCTCTATCAATTGTTATATGCCTTCTCCAGATCCATAAACGCTACATAAAAATCCATCTTATTCTAAGTACCTCTCAAATACATTCTTCAAAGCAAACACCTAATCTACACATCCTTTACCATTTTTGAAACCACACTGCTCTTCCCCAATCTGATGTTCTGTACATCCCTTCACCCTCTCAATCAATACCCTCCCATATAATTTCCTAGGAATACTCAACAAACTTATACCTCTGTAATTTGAACACTCGCCTTTATCCCCTTTGTCTTTGTACAATGGCTATATAATATATATATATATATATATATATATATATATATATATATATATATATATATATATATATATATTATTATATGATCCCATGGTCCTTATGTGCAACTGAAGTATGCAAGTATATATGTAGCACCAGCGGGACGTAGTAAGTTTATATTGGAAAGACGCAATGTAACCTTTCCATATCCATCGGTGAACATATGGGTTAGTCCTTTAGAACTAGGCTGTGGTTGAATACACTCATGAAATCCCAAGTTATACATCATTCAGGGAAATATCTCAAAACTTTTGGACTCTACAAATATTGAGTCGCGTTGTGTATTCTCGAAAGTTTGTATACTTGGGATGAGAAGCCGTAGGTAAATGGACTTCTCCTCCACGGATATTCGTTTGTTGAGTTGGCTTCCCTGTAGTTTCATACCTCGTCCTTAAATTCATGCCTTCCCCACCATTCATCTTGTGGGATTGTAAGTTTAAGTTAGTCACCCCTATAGCCTATGCTTCGTTTTCTCAAATTCCCTCTTACTCTTCAGCAATTCTATGTTTACTTTTGGATGTGTTTTAAACGCAACAGCTGTTCCGTCTCCATGGTTTGAATGAAAGGTCAGTTTTGTGCTCAATTTCTTTAATTTATCATTATCATTCTACCTCAGATTCATGTCCTATAATGTTGAAGTAGGTTGATAAAGTTACCACCATGTAGTTTCTCGGTTCTCTTCTATACACCACCACTTCGCCACGAGCACTTGTTCTCCGTAGAGAGAAACATCAGCATCAAGGTCTGGTTTTGAGGTCCCTTGCAGTACATATCTTGCACGAGTTTCCCCCACGTAATCCCGACCACACTAATTCGTCTGAGCATTTACAATGGCCTCCACGTCTTGGTTAACTGTTCACGACGTCCTAACGTTACGAGTACGGTTTGCTATTGTTTACTTGCCTTTCGTTTGGATATTTAACTTATTTTTTGTTTGGTAAGGAAACTTATCTTTCGTTTGGCTATCTAATTTCTCTTTTGTTTGGTTATTAAACTTATATTTCATTTGACTATTTAACTTATCTTTCGTTTGGCTATTTAACTCATCTTTCGTTTGGCTATTTAACTCATCTTTCGTTTGGCTATTTAACTCATCTTTCGTTTGGCTATTTAACTTATATTTCGTTTGGCTTTTTCTTTTGTTTGGCTATTTGTTAACTTGTTTTTGGTTTGGGTATCTCTGTCTGTCTGTCTGTCTCTCTCTCTCTCTCTCTCTGAATCACGTTTATTTCATTTTCACTAGACTTACGGTACATGTGTGTGTGTGTGTGTTTCAAGCATTCCTCTTTTATCGCACGAATTTCCACCCTCCAATATATCTCTCCGTCTCGCCCGCTTTCGGGGTCTTCTTTTATTTGTGCCTCTGTTTTTTTTTCTGTTTGTGAGATTGTTTTTTGGCTTTTGTGTACATACCCTCACCTCCTATCGCTTTTTTTTTTTTTGCCATTCGTCTGTCTGTTTGTCTCTGTTAACTTTCTCTGTTTCTTCGGCAATTATACTTTGGGAAAAAATAGAGCGCCAGAAAATCAACAGTGAATAGGTCTGCGGGTTAGATGAAACCGTGTGTGTGTGTGTGTGTGTTAATTGGTAAGGGAATTGGAGCAGTACCCGGAAATGGTAAGGCTGTCAGAGAGAGAGGGAGATAGAGAGATGGAGAGAGAGCGAGAGAGCTAGCGAGAGAGCGACCTCGGTGTCAGATCAGTAGGACGCGGATCTCGTCCTGTATCCAGCTGCCGTAGATGAAAACAGCACTTCATTACAGACGTTTCTGTTCGGCAGCTTGAGGCATTTATTTTTTTTTCACATGGATTAATCGACTCGTTAAAGGTAATCACAAGTGTTGTGTTAGCAGGAGTCACACGAGACGAATAGATCGGCACAGCGTCAAAACAGACATGCTCTCATCCTCTGAGGGATCTCTCGACTAAACAACCTAGGCGAAGACTCGTTTGTCTGTCTGTCTGTCTGTCTGTCTCTCTCTCTCTCTCTCTCTCTCTCTCTCTCTCTCTCTCTCTCTCTCTCTCTCTCTCTTAGCGAATCTATATTTTTCTTGTTAAATCTCTTATTTTCTATCTTGATACATTTCTTAACTTCCTCACTAGTCGTCCTCTCTCTGTGACATCCTCTGACATATACCCCATTTCAGTAAAGATATCTTACGTGCCCGCTTGAGGCATCATTGTGCCTATTCTTAACTTGATAGGCTATGAATCGACTGTTGTTCACTCTAGCGAGATAGGTATCATTTGTACTACACCTAGTTAGGTAAAGATTCGATCCCATATTGTATTATGTAACTGCATTATAAAGAGTTAATGAATAACAAGCGTAACTCGTGAAATGCCCTAGGAGTTCATTTCTACCTTTATGAGGCTTCTGCAGCACTCGACAAGCTGGCCACGTCCAGCAGTCGGGACCACAGGTTATAAAGTATTGTGTTGTGTGTACATCTATGCGCAGAGAATTCAGGACAAATGAATAATAAGTGCTCGTTGTCTTCTTTATGGTAGTTGCATCGTGAGCATAAATGGTCTTGGGATATGTTGAAACCGTATCTGTACTGTTGTAACGATGGATGATGTCCAGAGCGTAAACAGGAGTGTGACTCGTGTTTGTCTGGGGCGTGTGCTTTTTGATGAGTGTATGTTTGGAGGGCTGGAATTTAAGACCGAGTTGGAAGATGGGTTGTTTAGTGCTTGTCGGGTTATTTCAGTATGTATGTGTTTGATCAGTGTTACATTTGTTGGGGAAGTGGGGATCTGTGAGAAGAGGTTACTGAAGTGTGAGGGAAGGGTAAGCATTTTTTTTCTACTTGGGAGTAGGTTATTAGTTATGGAGTGGTTAAAGTGGAAGGGGTCTAGTGCTGTAGCATAGCACTGAGGTGGGTTTTACTGCGAGGATTTTTGTCTCGGTGTGTGACTTGGAGTGTTTGTGGCTACTAGACAGCCAGTGATTGTTCTGAGTGCATTTTTTTTTTTATTTACAGCTTTATCTTGTGTGCTTTTGAGAGAGTGGAAGATCAAGCGGGTGAGGCATAGTTTAAAGTGGAGCGAATGATTTTTTTTTCTGTCCAAGATATTGAGGGATTCTAAGTTTTTCAGATCTGGTGCCAGTTAGTGTTCTGAGGGCATTTAGTCTGTGTGTTGCTTCTGTGTGAATGCTATTGGTGTGGCGAGTGAATGTTGTGTTTTATGTGATGCTTAGGATGGTTGGTGTGTTGTTCAGTAGGAAAGACTGACCATTCAGTGTGACTGGAGAGTGTGAACTGGATTCATGTCTTTCAGAAGTTGAAAAAGTGATTAGAGACTTTTGTTGAGATGCAGATATTCTGCTCTGGGTGAACCTCATTGTTCCAGTTGTGTAATGCAGTGTTGCATGTTTGATATTGTCACTGTGCTATCAGGGTGTTGTGAGTGTGAGGTTTCCTGCTTAAGAAAAGACCTTGAGGTTTGCCAGAGGTAATGAGAGGTCGTGAGGGAAGAAACTGAAGAGTTGGGGGAAGAAGTGCTCTTTGGTGAACTCCATTGTAAAGTTTTAGTGTTTTAAACGTGAGGCCATTATGAGTGGCTCTGGCACGGAGGCCGGCTATGAAACTGACCAACCAGTATTGGCCACTGTCTTTTCTCTGTTCCTTCTTTTTGAAAGTACTACAGGAGGAGAGGATTTCCAGTCCCATCCGCTCCCGCCCCTCTTACTTGTCGTTTTCGATACACAGACAAATGGGGAAATATTTTTTCTTCCCTATTTCCAGAAAGTATACCTATACATACGTATATATATATATGTGTGTATATATATATATATATATATATATATATATATATATATATATATATATATATATATATATATAATACACACACACACAATTTCCCTTGCCTAAGAGAATTCTCGTTAAAGATAAGCCAATCTGACATTTTTCTTTCTTTACTGAGAAATATGAACTTGATATCTACAGCGTAATGATGGACTATTTGCGAATCCCAGTATCATCTACATGAGCACCGGAAGAAAGAAAGAAAAATAATGAAAAACGAAAGTTTTAAATTTCTGTTGACTTGCACACGTCTTCTCGCTCTGTCTTCCCGAGTAACACACACTCGTTGCCTGACGGTCATAGAAATGTTTCCTTCACACGGTTCTCTGAAGTGTCCCTGAGCGAGGATAGATGTACCTTCAGCTTGTGAGTCCTGCCATATAGCTTCCAAGGCCTTTACTAACATCAAAGAGTCTACGGCTCGTCCCACGTAATCACTGGTAAGAGCATTTAAGTGTATTCTCACACAATTGTATGGAAACTAAAGCTTGCTGGGTGGCGAAGACTCCAGTAATAAGACTCCAATAATAAGACTCCAGTACGTATGCTACAGTGGCGGCGGCATATGAAAGGGGGAGAAAGGAGGGGAAAAAAGGAACCATGCCCTTTTTTTGGGGTGGGAGGGGAAGGGTTGGTTGTATAATATATTCTATAAGACTTATTCAAATAGTCTGTAAAATGTTCTCAGGCTGTTTTGAATATGGAGGTAAGTACCAGGGGTTGGAAAAGATTCAGTGTGGGACTTGAGACT
Source organism: Panulirus ornatus (assembly GCF_036320965.1). Classification (NCBI taxonomy): domain Eukaryota; kingdom Metazoa; phylum Arthropoda; class Malacostraca; order Decapoda; family Palinuridae; genus Panulirus; species Panulirus ornatus. Next base: position 64,520,669 of record NC_092243.1, on the reverse strand, counting down.
GTGTGAGGAATTGTAAAGTAGCCAGAGTGGACGTCGTCAGCACTCGAGGGGGGAACCAACCGGAGCAGACAACTGCTATGATATGCAACGGTTGGAAACAATATAACTCCGTCGTCGCTTCGGCAATTCCCGTACTGAACTGCTTCACAGACTGGATGAAGCATTTGGAAAGATGTCTATTAGAAAGAACTATCTAATATATACAAAAAGGCGTTTGCCACCATCAGGAAAATCATGTAGCAATAGAGACGCCAAAAAGAGACATTACTTATGTATCACTTGAGTTTTAGCTTCTTAGAGTGCACAAATACTTTAGTTATTCGTTTGATTCAGATATTCTGATAGGTAGTCTGTGTACATGAATATCTGTCTGTCTCTTCCAGAAGATCTTTTGAATACCAGGTCAGTCATTTTATATAACTGCACAGATTATAGAGTACCAGGTCACTAATGTTATATGATAATTGCAATACACGAGGCAACGTAATCACATGTCTCAGTACAGAGTACTTATGACATGAATTTCCACCTCACCCAAACTAATAATATATGGTAACCTTACATAATTTAGGATTACGTTGTACTCCTTCGATAGAACTCGCCTTCTCTCCTCTTCGCATTTTCTACCCGTGAAAGCTAATGCAGACTATACGTTGGTAACTGATTTTACAAGGCTCTGTCGTCTTTGTTTTTGAGCAAGGTTTACATGAGTTTGCGTGAGAGACAGACAACAGGAGGCTTGACTGGCCCACGACTGGGTTGTCTGAAAAAAATAAAATGTAATTCCGCTCAGTACTTTTTAAGCTATGACATACTCCCTTCTGCTGCAAATCAGCCTTCGATAATTTCTCCGTTGCCGCTTCCTCCGCTTATCATAACTGCCATAGTATCTATCACACATCAGAGAGCTTATGGCTTCCCTAAGAGCTAATTGGTAAGAATCATTCCGAATTTTCACATTCTTATCTGTAAAACCTAAGCTAGATAACTAGTAAATAGTTTCATTTAATCTACTATGTTTTCAATCGGCCAAAAATAGAGGCATGCCCACAGATATTGCTTTAAAGCACACTGTTGTGCTTTTCTAACTAACATTGATCGTGTAGTTGAGAAAGCTGATACAATATAATGAAAACAGTTTTACGACACCAACTGTAAGAGAAACAAAATGTTGTCATGAATCTGGCATGCATTTAGGTTGCTTTTAAGCACGTAAAAGGTAGTTAAATTTAGATATTCATGTGTTGTAAAAGTTATAAAAACAACATTCTTCACAAATACATGTAACTGTGGTGAACTCGCTGTATGTGGCTTGCAAATGACGTGACCTCAGCAAGCACACAGAGTTAGGCTGAATTTCCAGTTATGAGTGTTTCAGGTATTATAGGAACACTTGTATAAACTATGGAGTGGTTGGGTGTTTGGGGCTATCGAATGCCTTGGTCAATGAGGTCGTTAACTTCATGTGATAACCAATCGATAAAGAAAAGAATTGAACATTTTTAGGTGTTCAGAATTAAGGCCAATAATGCTCTCTGCATATATGATCTTCATGGTAATATACGATGGGATACAATAAAGAAAGATTCCCTACTTTTTAATGTGATCAAAACGTCTTCTGTAGACGTTGAGAAGCGCTCATCCTATCGTCTTTAGTCCAAATACAATTGTGAACAATACGTATACAGTATCAGTAAGTTGAATATTTCTGGAATGCATCTTATGTCTTCTATCAGCTCCATTCGAATGTATAGGTGAGGATGATCATTATATCCTAATGAGACTTGTCCTGCCACAATGCAGATGATGTGCTTGAGAGGGTACGAAAGGGAGAACGGATCTCATTGGAAACATTCCTATACAATTATGTAACTATGTATATATATCCAGGTTGCAGTTCAATTGGGTTGAAGCATGTTCCATTTTGTGTAGTATCAATCCGAGAAGACTCGAAGAAATGAATAACAACTAACACGAAGTCTATTCAGATGGTTTGACCTACCTTCCGTCTTTCCAGGAAAGGAATCTGAAGCTGGATTTTCAGAATTCGATTCATTTGATCGCCCGTTATATTCTCGTAGTTTGGTTACATGACATATAATTAACTACAATAACACACAAGGCATCTAGTTGTCAAACCTATGGTAGTGAATAAAACCCTAATGATAATGCATCATATCAGTACTGTGCGGAGGATAAAGAAGTATCTTGCCACTTTTTGTTTGAAAGAATATGACACCACGGACGAAGGACACTGAGAAATGCCCTTTAGTCTAGTCTCGTATTGGTAGCTCTACTTTCATGATGTTGTAAAGTATCGATTGCTAGCGACGTTTCCCGTTATTTTCCTTAATAAACGTTGTATTCATTTCATTTATGATGGAAATGATTATAGAATGGATTTGCCATGGTTGTTAGATTTGTCTCGCTAATACGCTCACTAGCTTAACTAAGGCAATGTGTGTCGTACTAAACGTTTCGAAATTCATCGAACCCATCTAGGAAGATGCGTCTTTTACCCTGCGTACATCTGGTAGATGTGCAATAAACACAAAACTTATTTGCCGTAATATCTGACGGGTCACTTTTATAGAGAGCGTAATGTGGTCTTCGAATGCATTTCCTTAACACTTTAAAAGAATTTCTCAGATGGGAGATATGGTAGCAGCTTGACGCTGACGACCTCAATGACACTGGCAGTTGATAGGTCAAAAGCACTAACAACCAACTAACAGTCAATTGGCCAGCCCTAGTTGAGTATTCGATGCAATCCAGCGTCAAGTGTACAAAGGCACCGGACAGATATAATCAAATCGAGAAAAACAAGTAGGCAATCCAAGGTGCAGTTCGTATCAAAAGAAGACTTAAGAAATTCACTGAGGGTTAATGTAGTAGTTACTGCATAAGACACTCATGCATCGAGTAAGTTGATTAAGATGAGAAGAAAGTTTTAATGATCAATTATGTCTTCTATGGAAGTGGCCTTGTATCCTGACAATAAAAGGATAATCCGTACCTGAATTTGTAGTAGCTGTTTCACAAGGCTTTGTCTATGTTTACGGTTTAATCAAACAATCAATGGCAGTGGAATTATCAAAAGGACTTTGTACACGAGATAATCGTACCCTTCTTCCTTTGTCTAACTTATACAAAAGGGAAAAGATTATCGTACGGTGTTTTAATCATCTCTTTAGCAAAATACAAAAGGCTTTGACAACCTAACGTAGATGGATGGGTTTATTGTGTCTTTCATCATCATATCATGATGATCATTTTTAATCGCTCATGATGAAGGGAGCTGCCCATGTTTATGAAACCAGTTATGTGACCTGTTGTGGAAATCGAACACCTGTCCAAAATTTTAGCCTAAGAAAAGTAGAAAGAAAAAGTTATCACCACACTGGCATAGTTGTGGGAGCAGAAAAGATATACTCGAGCAACTTGCCCTCCAGTTTGATTAATGTTAAAAGAAAATTGAATAACTAATTCTAAGTGGATGTTATTTGACTCTCATGGTCTATGGATTCGACTCGTTTATGGTTTTATTAAGTATGAATTAGCCTAACATGACACGCATACGGAATGAATATATATATGTGAAGGACCCAATTATGAGACATTCCCTAACAACCAACGCTCACACCTGCTGAGCTAATTTAGTGCTGGTCAACTGTCTTTGGTTTAGTCAGCCTGCAGACTACGAATTACATGAAGCTGTTCTAGAAATACTTTGCACAACGCTGACACACATGTTGCTTCTGTTGGTGGTTCAATTTCAGCGAATTTCCTCACTAATCAGATGACTATTTGGGTGGAGAGAGTGGTCAGTTCCACCAAGACTGACTTAACAGAGTATTCGAGTATGTGTACACGAATGATGAACGTGTTATTACATTACTTAATCGAAGTTCGATGAAATTAAAAGCTGTGTTGAAAAAATAATTGGTGGTGGTTTGTGTGTGTGTGTGTGTGTGTGTGTGTGTGTGTGTGTGTGTGTGTGTGGGGGGGGGGGGGGGGGGGGGGGAGTGTTGGACTGGTGAAAACGGGATGCGCGCGTGTGTGTGTGTGTGTGTGTGTGTGTGCAGGACGTGGTTTCCGGAACGAATGATTCCTGGCGATGGTGTACAGAGTCATGGCACTGCCATGCTGTAGTAGGCAGCACAAACGCTTCTATCATGAGGTAGGCATGAAGGACCAATTAGGTGTTGGCTAATGAGCTTCATGTAAGGGCTATCGTTACAGCCAACAGCCCAGCTCTCCGGTCCCTCTACATAACCCGACTTCTGCCGCCACACTTCCAGCTCTTGTCTCGCTCTACCACACACACACACGCACACACACACACACAGTCCTTAATGCCATTCTGGAACATGGTCAGAACCTTTTAAGATTTCTCATAGCTTAGTCATATAATCGCTTCACTCTTCTTTCCTCACAACTACACCCAGAATATGAGCACACTGTGAGTATCCCGCCTCACTTCACACCATCTGGAGACGAGCCACAAAGAACACCTTATGGTTATTCTCGAATTCAACCATTGTGTTGTGAAGAAGAACAGACCAACAACGTCTGAAAGAATACAACGCATTGGGCGAGGTAGAAAGCTCTTTGATATCTCATTGATCGTAATATCATCATCAAAAGTCCTCAATGTCTTTGCATATATTGGCACACGGTACTTTTCCTCCCTCCTCCACCTCTTGGCTGCATCGCCTGACCAGATAGCTACTGGCTCTGATTCTAAGGAAACAAGATGCTCTGAAAGGTGAACTTAGGTGCCTCTAGAGAACCTGGGTCTGCTGGAATTCAGCCTCCTCCTCTAGGTCCCAGCAGGTCCGGACATCCCCCCCCGACCTCCTCACTGTGGTGTTGATAGACATCCAATAAAGCAGTAATTATACTCCGTCCTTTTCTCACCAGCCTCATTTGCATCCTCACGCTTGAATAGACTTCTAGTCTGAGACTGGAGTGGATATCTCGTCTGGATTAATAGGAATTTATTGGGTCCCGGTAGCAACTTTAAGGGAAAGTCACTCCCACATCCCACCACCACACCACCTCACCTTCCTTTTCGAGGCTGAATTTAAACGGGGGGCAAAGTTTACAGGATTTACTTACATTACGCTGGCTGGAGTAGATTTATGGCTCCCTGAAGTCGTTATCGTGGTGAACTTTGCTGGAGGGAGCGGAAGTTGTACAAGGTCAGACAGCTAAGTTAATGTAAAGGTCAGTATATTTAGTGGTGGGGTAGGACCCTCCTGTGTGTGTTTTCCAGCAACCTGATGAAATACGATTATTCTTGGCTTTGAAATCCATGATCAAGATACGTTATCTGTGTATAATGTGTGAATGAATTTATCCGTTTCTAAATTTATTGCTGTATTGGCTGAGATAACATGGGCAAGTGGATGCCCTAAATCAAGGCCACTCTTATCAACGCTCTGTCAATCTGTCTCTCTCAAAGGGGAGGATGAACAACTGCGTTGACTGTGGACCGACTGCCGCAAATGGGATTAGAACCTTTGCGCACGACCCTGGACAGCCAGCGAATGCGTTACAGTGTGGAATGCTAATCACAACACCACAAAAAGTCCATACTATCAGTCTACCTTTCACTCAGACATATCTTTGGTATATTTCATTACTTCTTAGGGTATGAAATAGATAGGTGTTTTTACCCTTTATTGTACGAATTCATCCAGAAAACTAACGTCATTGTTGGAGGTGAAATAAGAGAGAATGCTCTAGACCACCACACCCAGCCCGCCTGTACTCTAGGACAAGCTCTTGACCAGATCTGAACACTTGCGGGGCTCCGTCACCGGAGGCTTGTGTACTGGTGGTTGAGGTGGGAGGGAAGAGAGCAATAATCGAAACCACCTGAGGGACAGGGAGGAAGATGATAAAAGAGTCGGTAGCGTTAAAGAAATTGGGGTCTTTCTTGATATCGTACTCGGGGATCAAACGGAAGGTAATTCTGAAGGACGCTGGCGGAAAATTAATGTAATTGAGCAGTTTTAAGAAAGGAAGAAAAGAAAAAAAGAATGAAGGGTTAATCATTGTGTTCCAAGAAGCATGAAAGTCTTTGACCCTCGGCCCGAGAGGACTGAGGATAGATATTATATGGGAGAACATAAATGATGATGGAGGATGTGCGAACGAGGGGGCCTAATGGTGCCGCGGTGTAATTTACTTGAGGTATAAGTGGGGTATAATTAGTGTCTCGAGTCAGCTTTGGTATGGTAATTTTTCACTCGGCGAGAGTGTTGGAGAAAACTATGGATGGATCATTTTCTTTTATATGAGGAGAGAGAAAGATCCAGAATAACTTCGAATGAATAGGTATATATATATATATATATATATATAATATACACACGAAGCGGGTTAATCCTTCTAACGTATGAACGAGAACAAATTAAGCCTATGTAAACGAGGCCACTTAGGCACTTTAACAAATAAACGAGGCTAATTAAGCCTTTTAACATGTAAATTAGGCTACTTAAAGCTTCAAACTTCTAAGTGAGACTAGTTAAGTCTTCTAGCATCTAACTGAGCCTACTTTAGCCCTCTAACATGCAAACGGATTAAGTTAGGCCATCTAACATGTAAACATAAGTTCTTAAGACCAGCTTGCAAAGTATGAGAAAGTTAACGCATGACGTACTGCCACTTGACCCAATCTATGGTTATACATTATTTAGTATACCATTCTCGTGATATATATCACAGTGGTGAGGGATATAATCAGCGAGAATGCCAGGTATTTTGAGAGAGAGAGAGAGAGAGAGAGAGAGAGAGAGAGAGAGAGAGAGAGAGAGAGAGAGAGAGAGAGAGAGAGAGAGAGAGAGAATGTTTAAGTGGCTTGGTTAGCGAATCAGTCGGTTATTTAGTGAGAGAAGCGGTGAGTTAGGGAATTAGTAACTGTTAGTAAGTTGATTAGTGAGTTGATTGGTTATGAGCTGATTTAGTTAATGACTTAATTTGTGGGTTAGTGAACTAATAACTTTGTTAGAGTCACAGAGTTAGTGAGGCGGTTAGCTCGTTTACTATGAAGCCTCAAATATCACTCAAACGAGTCTTAAGAGGACGAGGTGTTCTCAAGCTCTGCGGCCCCTAAGCCTTTGCCAATCTCGACACCAACCAAGACACAGAGACACACACACACACACACACACACACATCATGACCTGTAAATTGCTTATGACATACAACTGTTCTCACTCCGACACAATAATAACTGGGTTACAGAGCCATACCAGTGACCTGCTTTTTATAACCATGATGCATACGTAAGCTAAAAGTAAGACTCGTGCTTATCTGTATCGAATATTTTTTTGGCTGAACAAATTGATCCAGGAACTGTCTACTGAATGATAGTAAATTCGTATTTCGTACATCTCGTTTATCCAGAGATAATGAACAAACCTCTATCACGTTTTCTATTATTATTGTTATTATTATTGCCACCATTTACGTGGCAAAGTTTTTGGTACAAAATTTGCAACGTCTAGAAATATAAGTTTCTCGGTGACCCAATTTTTTTTTGCCCTATGTTTGCTTGGAGGTGAGAAAGTAAATGGGACGAGTCTCGGGGTCACCCACCATTTGTTAATGAGTTCTTGGGGGCCTCTCTTACCATCATTCAGATATAGGAGTGAAAATGACACCGTAGTTACTCATGAATGAGGGCCTTTCACAGATAATCATTTAGGAATGAAGGACAAAATATCTACCTTTAGTATGAACTTGACACTACGAAGAGAGAACGATTCACCTCTGGGCGCTGAGGATTCGAACCCAGTCCTAATGGGTGGTAGGTCGTTGCGCTAATCATTGGACTACGAAGCCTCGTGGTCCAATGGTTAGCACACCGGCCTGCCACGAGGTAGCACTGGGTTCGAATACTCGACACCTAGATCGTTATCGACCACATATATTCATAAATCAAATCCCTTGACCAATGAGTCATTATCACGAGCAACAAATCTAAAAACTAATCACCAGTTAAGAGCCATCCACAGGTATTCAGCGCGGGGATAGAGATCTCACAGCCAGTCAGTCACGACTTAAGATTCCCCCTTAAGAATATTGCTGCAAGACCCGATCGACTAGCTAACAGAAGATCAATTTTGAATATCGAACAGAGTTCAAGTTTCCACTGACCAATAAACCAAGAGTGAAAGCACGAACAACCACTCGCCTAAGGATCAAAGCTCCCCAGCCAACCAGCTCGCATCTACGACCTCCTGGAGCCAGCCAACCAACCAAATAGAAGCCCAGTGTTAACCAGCCAAGATTTGGAGTTTCCACAGCCAGCCAACCAGAAGTTATAGATCCCTTATACCCAACCAACCAGAGGCCAGAGATCCGACATCTAACCGACCACAGGTCATTGCTTTTGGTCTTGGAGAAATTCAGTTGTCGTAATCCCACAGAAAGGCTATGATGAGGGAAAGGCAGGAAGAATGTTGTAGTTATTTACCACGATCTTGGACACTAAGATAGGTGTCATTACAACATCCTCATTGCATGTCGTCTTCCATCTTTCATTTTTCAAAGACATTTTTGTTTATCAGGGAACTTTTTCATTACTCAGGTGGGATCAAGAACGGCTCTTTAGTAAACTACTGACAAAATAAAATGCTAAAGACCTTACTTCGTTTTCTTTGTAGCGTGTGAGAAATTCCTCAGTGGGTCCAGGAAGAAAAAAAAAATGGTAAAGGGGTTTCCTTTTACGGGGCCGGAAGCCACCAAGTGCATTGACCCTGACGGCATCACACACCACACCAGAAATACCCCACCATCTCAGCAACAATACAGACCTTTCTATGGCGTCGCAAATATAAAACCAGGATCTTGCTACGTGGAACATTGGCCAAGAAAACGAGTGTAGAGTTCACATTGCTATAGTGGACGTGTATCTTCTCCATGATAGTCTCAGAAGTATGGTCTATACAGGGAGATTTCTGTCTACACAGGAGGCGTTAGGATAGCGTAACTGGGATGATGTAGTTTGATTGCACGGCGATGTGGGATAGAAAAATGCGTAAGCACTGTACTGGAATAAGACGACTGAATTATCATTGTGTTTAAGTTAATGTTAGCAAAGCATTTTAAGGATATGAGCTTAGATACGTTGTATGTATGCATATATATATATCCATACATATGTATATATACATACATGTTCAGGTAAAACTAGAAGAAAACGAGAAATACCAAGTGTCAAGTGCCGGGCGTTTCGTTTAATCACATTATCGTGACTGAGTAGAAATATAGAGAACCAGAATATGATATACCAGCCACCACTGGGCGGGGCAGGCTAATGAATAGACTGGTAAAGGGATTAGGGCACAGGTCACCCTTGATGACCTCACCTCAGGTTACAAACTCAGGTTAACCTACATTTTGGGAAGTACATTCAATTCTTGCTTATAAAGTTCTAATGTATATGTAAACCAGCATTTTCATGCACAGTGATAGCTACAATGTTTGATGAAAGACCATCCATATTAGAGATATTAGTAAGAATCAGAATGTTGGTTTATATAGATAACTTTGAAAGAATGCAGGATAGATTGGTTTTGTAACTTGAGGTCGTGGAGGGTGAGGTGAGGTCGTGAAGGGTGAGGTGAGGTCGTCGAAGGTGACCTGAGGTGAGCTCGTTGAGGGTGACCTGTGCCTTAATCCCTTTACCTGTCTGAATCATTTGCCTAGCGCTGGCTGGTGTATTATATTCTCAACTCAGTCATGAGAACACAAAAACACCTGACACAGGATTTTCCACTCTCTTGAGGTAGGACCTGCATCTTGTGTGCACTCGGTACTTGTGTATATCTTACGCACGCACAGGCAAACACACACGCACACACAATGAACACGCGTACGCACACATGCACACATACACACACGTCCACACACGCGAACACGCACGCGCACACACACACATTAGCATGGTATCCGACAATACACGGCTAAAAAATTGCTTTTATAAAGTTTTATATCAAGAAAAAGATGAATTTGTTGACCTTTAACTCGTATATGGCCACGATATTTCTGTAGTTGCGTGAGGACATTCATAATAACACAGGGCAGAAGAAAAAAGAAAACGCCAGATATTCCAGAGAGGAAGAAGAAGGAGACAGGAGCACATTACCCACACCGTCGACTCGAGGAATTCAGTATGATGAGATAGGCGACCGGTCGCGAATTCTTGTTGATTAAATCGTCGCGTAGGGCGTGACTGAGACGCCATCTGGCGGATGCAGTGCGGCGAGGGCGTAGTCCATATCTGATGCAGCGCTAGAAGCAGCTGCTTCATGGAGTCGACCAGAGCGCAGGTTATACCCGTTCACGTTTTCTTTGATGTTTTGGGTCCGTCTGTCACCTCCGTCTTTGTACGTGATTTATTCATACGTCACAAGACGCCAATTTTCCTTTTATTTTCGGGACTTAAATATTAACGTTTCAAGGTAATATATTTTTCTTTTTCGACTAAGAAAGAGATACGATTTTGAATGCGTTTATTTTTTTTTTTTTTAACAAAAATGGAAGTCGATTGTAAATCACCATATTACTCATGCGTCCCTCTCTTTTCATTTATTTAAACGTTACAAGGATGCGTCTCTCAAGGAGCTGAGGAGTGTTGTATCACTCATTTACTCCTGTGGCCTGAGGACTGCCCATTTCGAACCCCATCTCCACTCCCTAAGGGGATTAGTCCCATCACCGGGTACTAACTCGCTCACAGGTGAACACAGGCCATCAGTAGGATGCAACTCGCTATGAAAACAAATCCAAAGCGCAGTTTATTTTCCAATCAGACTCGGTACCACTCGGTCTCCATCCTCAGAAACCTCCTCTTTCTTCTTCTTCCAGACGATATATTCCCTTCCAGAGTATCTAGGTGATTCAACAGACCTCTAACTTTGAGCTTCCAGTTTCCAGCAGCTCACAAGATTACAATATCCAGCAATAGCCATACCAGCAGTCATCACCACTTGCAGAAGCGAGCTTGAAAAGTGTCAGGAGAAGAGAATTGACGAGAAGGCAATAAGCGTAAGAATATCATGACGTCTTGGCCAGACATTCGTCCATGGTACTTGAAAACCAATCGTGTGAGTGTTATAGCTTCCCAAACGCCCTCTCTTTTAAGGTAGTACAGGCAATATACCCGAATCCAACCGTCTCTCTAAAGAATTTCACCCCAGGTGCTCTTATACTAAGACTTGCATCCCTCAGACCCTGAAGGACATTTGACAAACTTTGATTCACGCAGATTAAAAAAAAACTGAGATCGAGATCGCCCGGTTCATACTGCTTGCGAACGACGTTTCATTCGGTTCGACACTTCGACAAAACCATTGTCGTTGTTGTGCGTAGTTACTGCCAATATATGTAGGCTGTATAAGAGACTGTTCTTACCTCTAGTTACGACGGTGAATGATGGACACTGACTACTACTGTTTGAGAGTTCTCTTAACAACACTTCACCGGGTTGACTGCTGATTAGTGTCATTACATTTAGTTGAAGACTTACTATTAGCCTTGGAGCAGATGGCGCTCACGACTCGTTCCCAGCTCCCGCACCCGGATCATTTATCAACGTCCACAACTATTGGCGATGTATATCGCTGTAATGTCATTCATCAGCGGGCGAGAGGGACACACAGCTGCGAGTCTGTCAGTGTCGAAAATTCTGGGGAAGTTGCATAATGTTCTACTCTGATGTATGAGAGAGAGAGAGAGAGAGAGAGAGAGAGAGAGAGAGAGAGAGAGAGAGAGAGAGAGAGAGAGTTTAATGAAAATGTTTCTACACGAGTCTGGTTTGACATCCCCAGCCTGGAATATGCAGTGCAGTTGTGCCACCCGACCCCACCCCATCTTAGCAAATACATTCTTAAATTGGAAACAGTGCACCGAAGAGCATGTATATTGAGTGCTTCCTTACGTAACAAACCAAATGAGGCTAAATTACTAAAATAAGATTTTATTCTCTCTCAGCAAAAGATGGCCACGAGGCAAGCTAACAATGTTTTAAAATACTTAAGGGATTTAAAAACATCGACATTGAAAATTTCTCCACGGTTGCACCAGTACTTACCAACGAAAGATAAGAGTTGATCTGGATAACACGAAATATTTCTTTGCCAACGACATCACTAACACGTAGAACAAGCTCTCAAGAACTTACTGTTCAAAGCAACACTGTTAATATGTTCTTCGGTACTGAATATTCTTTCTCAGTCATCATAACGTAGTGGTATGGTACCTTCTTAACCACTGTTCTTGCCCTGGTCATGCTGCTGTAACTTAGCAACATTGAATAACTCGTGTTGCCTGCATCAAGAGAGCAATAAAGAATATCTGTATCATCTTCCACATCCGGAATGATTCAGACAGGGTAGGTCGAGCGACTGGAGCAAAAAAAGTTTATCCTTGCTATTGTCTTGTAACAAGAAATGAAGGAATGCATGTCTTTGGTAATGGGATACACGACATATTCACTCTCATTCTACCTTCTGGCTCCTAAACCAATTTCCTTAAGCATGTTATTCCTGCAAGGCATTTTTTCTCCGTTTTTTGCCCGGCATGTTACCAGAGGGAATAGAAGATAGGGAAAAAGACTTTGTTTTGCTATCCTTCTTGCAGGAGGACTGCATCATCTTCAGTAAATTCAAGGCCAGACGACCACCATTACTTTAGGTTTCCAATTTTCCTTGTTCCCTTTACTTCTTATGTATATCCTCTTAGTCATCCTCTCCCCCTTGCTCATCCTATCCATATGTCCCAGAACATTTTAGCAAATTCTCTTTAGCTCTCTCATACACGCTCCTCTTTACTACCACAACTCTTACCCTCTCGTTTCTTAGTCGACCAAACCCTCCTCACTCCACAGAAGCTGCTCCCGTTTTGCACACCGGGGTAACCCTTGCCCTTCAATCACACCCTCAACTGCCACATCGTCCATTCCTGCATACAAATCACGCATCACTTATACGCGATTTCTCGCTAGAAAACTGCTGACGCACGCTCTCGGATCCTATATAGAGACTCTCCTCTCTTCCCTACTCCTCTCGTTACCAAATACATAAGCACTGTCACCCTATTCTCTCGCAATCTTTTTTTCAGTTTTACTCAAATCAGTTTAGGGTTCTTTCTTGCGCTGCTTCACGTACTTTCTCCAAAAAATTTCTCGCTCTCTCTTTGATTTACGCGTTTTTGACTTGCGCCATTTTAGAATAACAAGCACGGTCCATTTACATTGGTTATCTATTTACACGTACCTAATTTTGGAGCACTTACATTGGTTATCTATTTACGTGTACTTAATTTTGGAATAAGGCATTCATTATTTGGCTGTGGCTGCTCGTTGATGTGGCGTTGCCCGCGCAGTGGCGTTAATTACAGCTTATAGTCACGGAGTGCCACAGTATCTTGTGTTGCCGCCAACTGTATATCGCATGTATTTTACCCCTTTGCATCATGCCGCCATAGCGTCTTTACCTTTCTCCCAGTAGCCGTGGTGCTAAGCAGCATAAAGCCCGCCACCAGAGATGTTAAGATGGATGAGCTCAAATGTAAATGAGGAAGGTGAACGAACAGCCGATATTAATCGTACCCTAAGACTTCGTGGGTCTGATTTACAGATTATTCATGATAGTACAGACATGATCAAGGAGAGAATGGAAAGAATGTTGAGCATGTGGATCGAACTTGGAACTGATGAAAATGTTTCCGATAGCATGCATGTGTTACAAGCAAAGACCCGGAGGATTTATGAAGACTTGGCAGCGAAAGAAGAAGAAAACAGCAAAGACGTTCCAAGGAAAGTTTTGGTTTGCTTATTTTGGGAAACGCTACAGCTACATCAAGATAACTAACTGGCGAGGCTGCTTGTGCTGATAGTATTGGTACCAGATGTTTCCCGGGAATCCTCAAGGGAAAGTAGTTAAACTCCTACAGAGACCGGGTTGTCTGGGAAGAGAATGGTTTCGAGAACGTACATATCTCGTGAAGAGGAGACTTCACAATGGTTTGAAAGCTGCTAAGGATCATCGCTTCACTCAGCTTGTAGGGGGCAACGCCAATGGTGATTACAAGCTTGAACCATTAATGGTTTGCCGTTTGCGAATCTCGGAGCTTTTAAGTGATAAGCGAAACGATTCCTTTTGCTCTCTTCATTATTCTAATCCGAATCCAAAGAGGGTGGATAACAAGCAAAATTTTCTGTGATTATTTAGCTTTAAAATGCCACGTGAAGCTGAAGGATTTCTGTGTGAAGGAAATTATAAGTTTTATGATTCTCCTTATCGATGATGCCCCCTGGTCATCCGCCCTCAATACAGGAACTTAGTGAGAATATCACAGTTGTCTTTCCTCCTCCTCCCAACACTTCATCTCCAACGGAGATATACTTCCAAAGTTCTGCTATTTGTGGGGAACATTTACGAAGCTCGTGAAGGTAACAGGGGATGACCAGAGGACTTTGAAGGAACCATGGAAGTCCTTCGCCATCAGGGATGCCGTCCCGATCATCGGTGGGGCCTGGAGGGTCATCATCAGTAATTGTATAAAGGGAGTGAAGCCGAGGCTTTGCCCTCGGGTTTGCTCATGAAATTCCCGGGTTTTGATCCCGACACCGAGGTATTAAGAAGGCGTGCACACAGTGTGGAAGTGGCGTAAGAAGTCTACTTGGATGAGGCTGAAGAGGGTGATGTGGAGGAGTTGCTGGAATCGCGTAAGGAAGAGCTCTCGAATGAAGATCATCTTCAGTTGGAGAAGGAACGCCTGGAACGAGACCCCCCCCCCCCCATCTCCATTACCTGATTTACGAGTTTTGATTTACATGACCGTTTTGAAGAGCTAATTATCCCATAAATCAAGGTACATTTGTGTATATTATATATATATATATTCTTGTACGACGACGTCTGAGCAGAAACGAAGGATAGAGCTTCAGCACTAGGATATTGAGAGGATAAGGGCCATGGACATGCTAACGGTGGCTAGGATGGAGCTCCGGGAGTACGGTGATGAGATCTAGCATAACTGGCAGGTAAGGCGGCGTTGGTGGTGAGGGAGGGGAACGATTAGGAGGGGGAGACCAAGTAGGATATAGAAGAGAGGACGAGAGGGGGACGTAGAGGAGAGTAAGATAGAGCAGGCGGGAGTGTGCAGCGGAGAGAGGGCTGCTCACAAGGGCCTCGTAGAAGCTCCCCACAGTACTCTGTTGTTGCCTTGCCGTGTGAGAAGAGAGAAGAGACAGTGTCCTCAGTACCGTACATTCTTTGACTTAATGATAGGTAAAGGAAGGTATCAAAACAACCTCGAAAGGACCTAATAGTTGCTGTTTGAATGCCATTGTACTTGCTCCTGTGTGTATAATGTTGCCGTATGTGTTGCATGGGGGTTGATAGGGGTTAGAGTGGTGATGTGTTGGTTGCCGAAGGGGTACAAAGGCAGCGGGTCGCGGGGGGAATCTTGATTTTGGAGCAGCACTGTGTCATCAGGAGAATTCGAGGAATAATGTTTAACTCATCGTCAGCTACCATTCCCTAGCCTATTTACACGGTGTTAAGCGAAGCCCTGGATATGAGCGATTAAGATCAGTGACGAAATGACTTCCTCTGTACACGTGTTATTCCTTGGTGTATTCTTCCGATCAAGTTATATACACACTGTGAGAACTGAAGAAAATGTGATGAGTTGATTGTTGATGACCCCAGTAGCACATAATTTGATCTTTGCAGTAGCAAATAATAATGTCTCTGGTCACTTCAAGGGCACATACCATCATCACTGACGACTTCAAGACCACATAATACTGTCGCTGGCCATGACGAAAACCACAGCAGGAACACGTATGATCTCTGACTGCCGCAAGACCACGTCATATCTGACCGTTACAAAGGCACGTAATGTGCCCTTGACCATTTCAAGAGCACATCGTAGTCAGACACCCTACAGTGAGAGGGGTTAGTGTGGCTAGTGTGACGACGGGAAGCGCATGTTGGATGGGCCGCCGACCGCCAGCAGGTTCGCTCACATAGTGCACTGCAGGTGCATGGGTATTTTATGGAGTCATTTAAAGATTTGTTGAGCCATTCCGTTGCATTGCCAACATTAACGTGGCTGTAAAATTGCTCACTGAGAGAAAAATTGCCACTAGGTATAGAGTAATTGAGATGCAAGGACGCTGTTACTCAGTGACAGAACGCAACTTGTTTCGCCATGGAAAAATTGCATTGGCTTCCTCTTCTTTTTCACCAGTGTATATATATATATATATATATATATATATATATATATATATATATATATGTGTGTGTGTGTGTATCTGCAACAACTATACATTTTCTCCGCTACAGTGAAGCTAACTTATCCTCTCTCCTGCATAGTAATGACATAATGTAAATGATATTGATATTACGAAAAGAATCTTACAGTGAAAAGGAGGAGGCAAGATACGGTTGCTGTAAGTAGCAGACACCGCGATGAGGAAGCATAATAGCCAATAGATAGAATATGAAACTCAGGAGAGTTGGAAAGAAAATATACGTGATGTTTGAAAAGCTTTCAGCGAGTAAACACGTTGAAATCCCTGCAGAGTATCTCTCATTATGCCTTGATAACAAACGATGGCAAAAATGTATACATCATTACTCGCAGCTTCGAAATAATGGAAGCATATGGATTTTTTTTTTTCCTAGGGTGGACCCACCCCTAAGAGAATAGAGTTGTTGGTAGCCGGCATCAGCGCAGATTGTAATCCTTTGATATCGTATCAAGTCCATTTGTCAACGCTCCATTTTGTTGCAAAAACACTGACGTAATTGCAAGAGGGAAGGGAAAACAGGAAATGTATTTTAGGAAAGACTACAGCAGAGCCCTGTCCACGTCCATCAAAAAACTACTGCTTGAAGTCGGCGACCAAGATGTGCCCTAACTGAACGATCAAATTTCTCGAGAACGTGGTCAGGTAGAAGCGATACGTCAGGCTGCTAGCTGAGACCACTGCTTCTCGCCGCCACAACCATAAAAGATTTCATAATCCACGTGACGAAAGATTTCCCTTCACGTAAAGGATAGACACCATCTCCAGCGGATACCTCCGTGGCAAGGCAGCAATTTTGTTGCCATTATAAGTTTTACTCGAGCGAGGAGAGGAAGTCGCTGCTGTAATCTGCATTGTGAACCCACTCTTGAGCGTTCCTGGAAAAGAGATGATACCAGAAGAAGGGGGAAAGAAGAGCTCTTGAGCCAAAGCGGTGACAGTGTCTCCTGAGCGACCGTATTTGCTGAGGTTTTATTCTCTCGTCGTGGTCAAAGTTCGCAGCATTTACCACCTTTTTTAAGTTCAGTATTTTCTTGTGCTAACATTTCCTTCTGCTCTGCTTAAATCCGTCCTCGCATGGATATTTTCGGGTGTTGCTCTAGACTTGCTTTTTATAAGCATTTCGATTAGCAATATGTTAAGAAGGCTTACCAAAATGTATAAACACGCGCGCACACAACTAAGTTTTCTTAGGAACTTCCATAGGACATCTCTATCAACCGTATCATATATATGTATACATATATAATATTTGAATCATCGATACCACATACAAATCCTTCTGTTTCTCTACATATTTCTCACATGCTTTTTAAAGGAAACACCTGATCCACAAATCCTCTACCAATTCTAAAACCTCCTTCCATCCATATCTGATGTTCTGTACATGCCTTCCCCCTCTCAATCACTGCTTCTCTATACAACTTATGTTACACTCAAACTTATACCTCTGTTGTCTGAACACTCAACTTTATCCCACTTGCCTTTATACAGTGGCATTATTCGTGAATTCCACCAATCCTCTAGCACCTCACTATTGTCTATACATGCACTGAAAATCCTAACTAACCAATCCTCAACACAGCCACTGTCTTAAGCAGTTCATCTACAATATGATCCACCCTAGCCGCCTTGCCACATTTCATCTTGCACGAGCATTTTTTCCACCACTTGCCTCATCAAACCACTGTCAGTGACTCGCTTGGCATACTGCCCCAACCCAAACACCCTACATCTGCCACTCTGTCATCAAACACATTCAACAATCCTTCAAAATACTCACTCCATCTCCTCCTCATTTCATCACTACCTGATGCCACTCTCCCATTTGCCAACTTCACCGATGTTCTCGTTTGTTCTGATGTATTTCACACATTATTAACTTCGTTCTAAAACATCTTGTTCCCTCTGAAGTTTACTGATACTCACTCACCCCAACTCTCATTTGAACACTTTTTTCAATCCCTGCACCTTCCTCTTGACATCCTGCCGCTTTCTCTTGTACAGCTCCAAATTCCTATATATATATATATATATATATATATATATATATATATATATGAGAGAGAAATCACTGGGATAGTTTCCTAATCTTCCTACAAACAATAGTTTTGAAACTTTAGCATTTCATTGGTAATTCTACTTCAGTATATATATATATATATATATATATATATATATATATATATACTATAAGTATTTGAATGTGCAATAGCTAAATGCATAAACATGCTCCCCTTTCAGTATATAAATCTGATACTGCCCGTGCAATTCTATTTTGCCACTTTCCAATATCAAACATTTCGTGTTTTATAATCGTTCTGCTTAAAATATGAAGGTGTGGTGACTTATTGTTTATAAAGGTAAAAGTTCGTTTGAAACTATTTCGTGATAGGAAGATACTGTTATAACCAGAGGCTTATCATATGGCTCTGTATTTCAGCTTGATAATATCCTTGTTTAACGAAGTAATTTACTTGAAACAGATATCACAGTAATATATATATATAATCAATATTAGTCTTTCTCTAGGATCATTAGAATTATCATTATTTATTATCAATATATTTAGCGTTATTCTTGCGCATCGAAGACCTCTTTCACGAAGTGGTCTTGGGGGTTATAACCCTAGAACCCCTTATCCAGGGTTTATTGCAGCTCCAGGCCTGCGTTACCATCAGTAGCAGGGAAAGGATGAATTACTCTGAAGCAAAACATTCTTCATCGAGATTACACTTCCTTTCGAAAACTGACGATGTTTCAACCTCGACAGCCCGAGATAACTTTTCATACGTTGTCTAACCTCAAGCTAGAGGAGTATAGAGAGACACACACACACACACATTCATGTACTAGAGTTTGGCGTTAATCCTAGGTTGGATTTGGATAATCTTTTCATCTGTAGTTTAGGGATTATCGTTACTGACCATCAGGCGCTCACGGGCTGTCCGGGGTCGAGCCCACATAGGTTCGAGTCCTGGTATTCACGGCATTCGGTCCACAGCCAACTAAGGTGTGTTCATCCATCGTTCGGGGTCGGTCGATTAATTGGGCACCAGCCTTAAGCTTTGGTATGTGATTTCCTCCCATCCTCCTCCTCTTACCCCTGTAAACACGTCAAATACATCTAATTTCTGCCTTTGATTCACTGTCAGCGATACAAATCTTCCTCACCAACTTCACTATTGCTTCATGTCCGTCAATCAAACTTCTCTCGGTGTATCTCTATTGCTCACTTAGTGTCATTGTTCTTCCAATTGATCCTTCTCGCTTGGTATCATTCAGTTTCATTTCTCCCTTTCAGCAACCTCTACTCTCATGAACCTTAACACCTTTTCTTATTCTCATTAATCATCGTTTTTTTTTCGTCTTTCATTATGACACTATAATACAACGTGCGATCTAGAGGTGTATTAACCTTATCTAATCGTATCCTGGTTATCATGAATGTCTTCTCTATAATCTTGTCTTGTTTCATTACTTTTTTCAGTATTCTTTCACTTGTCCTATGCTGAGGTATGCTGCGTTGTCCCTTGAACTACCTAGGGACTGACCTATTCTCACATTCAAGAACAAATGGAAGTCATCCAGTAAAAAATATAACGATATTTTCATGTCCAGTATTCGCCTTGCCTGCGTGGCCCTTTTACTCCCTGATTCTGAAGGTCTCACTGTTCTAGATCGTATATCCAAACATACCGTTTAATTCGAAGCAGTTCCGAACTTCTTCAGTTCCGAACCTCTTCAGTTCCGAATCTCCTTACCCTGAGTCTACTGAACCGTAAGCATCATGCTGTCTGACCCTTGTCTCTATTTACGCACATTGTGGCGCTTTTTCTTGTCTCATCCGCAGGTCATTAAGTAATATTTGTTTTCTCACAGTTTGTCTTTGTGTTTTTCACCAAATGTTTGTCAAATGCAAACCCTAAAGACTTTGCATTTCCCTCGGACGTTGGGAGGTATCTATAACAAAAAAGACATGTTCGAAACGTTAGAAAAACAGATATTATCACAGAGCTTCCAGAATGTTTGCCACGCACGTCGAAAGTCTTTCTTGCTTCTGAGAGACAATTTGCTCGGGTCTGGTCTGGCACACTTGTAATGGTACCAGCCAAGGGCAGCGAACAAACACTGCGTCAGCGTCTCTCTCTGCCAGATGTCCCAAGCTGGAATAGAAGTGATCTTGTCTTCTGATGTGTTCGGGGAAGAAAATCTAAGACGTATATAATATGGTCAGTGTTAAATTAGAGAAGTGAATTACCGAGAAGACATTGATTTGATATATTTATGATTACCCCAGGACTAGTTTCTATGAAGGAGTTCTGGTCTTACCCAGGATTATTTTGAAAAAGGGTCATGCAGTCCAAGGCTGCGCTGCTTCCGGTAGGAGGGAAAGGCTAGAGTCCTTTGATGTGATAAGTTGTTTTGATGAGACTGTACTCCCAGTGATACAGCCTCGCTGAAGGAGACTTGTTACTCATGATGTAACCTCTTGCAGGCGGAGTCCGGTAACACCCCGAGGGGATATCACTATTAGAAATCCCTTTCATAAAGGAATATGAGTTTACTGATATTTGCTATTGCTTCAGCAACATGGGGACGTATTGTTTTACCACCGTCACAACACAGTTGGGCTTATCAATTACCTACTCGCATTTCGTCGCATATTTTTCTGTAACTTCCCTCTAGATTCCTTGTACTGTCCGGGGAGGGAGTTCTGCACTACTGGGGTCTAGTTTAGCACGAAGAGAGTTTTACACTCGTGTTGCCCTGTCCCTTTACCTTGTACATATACACCATGTTTTTAGACGTGTATACAACATAAATATACACGTATACACATCCCAGTCTTAGGCAGGTACTCGCATGTAGAACAATATCAAGGGGAGGATGAACAGTTGGGTTGGCTGTGGTCTGACAGCCTCGCCCAGGATTCGAAAATGGGCAGCTATGCCCATGAATCATCCTCTCCGACCATAACACCATGGAAGCCTGTGTGTGTGTGTGTGTGCGCGTGTGTGTGTGTGTGTGTGTGTGTGTGTGCTGCTGCTAACGACAAGGTTTAGCACAAAAGATTCTGACGAGGTATTGCCATGGCTATCGCAGTTATCGGCTTTCCATTGGACCTGCGTCATGGATCCTTGACATGCAGAAGGTATTGATATCAGCATAAAGCATTATGTCGACAGCCTCTGTAATGTGGATGGAAGTCGCTAGGTGGCGTTGCAGATAACTGATGGCATTGGTGTGTGTGTGTGTGGGGAGCACCGTCGAAGTCAAAATACGTCGGTAAGTGAACCGTTCGATGAAGAAGAACTCTGGGATTGATAGGTCGTACCTCCTGGTGTCGTAGAGGGCGTCGCAGTGACGGTGGTCACGACGACTTTGTATAGCTGAACAATTGGGGGTAGTTTGAAGTCTATGTGATGGGGCGTCTAGGGAGTCCTGGATGCCAGAGGAACCAAATGTAGATGTGGATGTATCACGGGTTTCGGGGGTTTTGACCGAGACATCAGGAATAGCTCGATGTTGATGCGTAGGACTTCCGCTTGAGGCTTGAACTCACCGTCACCCAGATATAAACGGAGATGAGACACATTTATCGGCTGTTAACGTCACATCCTCCATGAAATCAATCCCACAACTTTTTCCTTATCCATCAGGAATATCTCTGGCGAAGATTAATGATTTGATGGACGCCGTGGGAACTTGCCCCCCCTTCAGTACCATCTATGACTCCACCACAAGAATATTATTTTTCTTTTAAACTTTCTCAAGCTCCTCTCCTGTCCATCCTCTCTGGCATCTTCAGCTCCTCCCTCCTTCGTCATGCAAGCCGACTCTTACGTTAATGGCCGTAACTCGCCAGACTAAAGCCTCATAAACTTGGGTTAATGCACAAAAGCCTTGTAGCGAGAGGAGAGGTCGAGAGACGGTAAGCTGTTTCATAATCTCCGGTGTCGTGTTTGGCATCTCATCATTCACTGCTGGTATATCCTCGCTGCTTTCGTGTGCTACGTCGAATGACGAAAGTACGAACGTTAAATGTCTTGAGTTACTTAATAATGCCAAGGCATTTATATGATGGAATATACTTGTTTACAGAAGTCATGTAGGATTCGTTGATGGGTACGTGTGTCTACATCAGTCATGTTGGACTTGGAGATGGCTACTTTTCTCTATATCAATCCTCGTGTGGGACTCAGAAATGGGTACGTGTGTCTACGTCAGTCTTCATATAGGACTTGGTGATGCACATGAGCATCTACATTTGTCTTCATGTAGGACCCGATGAAGAATATACTTATCTACATCAACTTTCATGCTTCGACTTTCATATCTGGTCCAGTATTAGGTGTGTGTACACTACCTTTAAGCTGTCTTGTAGAACCCAGTCTTGGATACCTATATCATCATCTTTTATATGCAGCTCAATAGTGGATATTGATAGCTTATGTAAGTCAGCACATTTTGTATGACAGAACATTTTCAGAAAACCAGAGATGGGAAATGAATTACTCACGTACAAAACATCATGGAGTTGTCTCGTAGAATCTTATTCCTCGTAAAAGTTTTGTCATAATCCTCTCTCTCTCTCTCTCTCTCTCTCTCTCTCTCTCTCTCTCTCTCTATATATATATATATATATATATATATATATATATATATATATTCCTACGAGTCCACGGGGAATATGAAGCACGATAAGTTCCCAAGTGCACTTTCGTGTAATAATCACATCATCAGGGGAGATGCAAGAAAGAAATAAAAGTCGGCTGATATACAACGAAGAGACGTAGCTAGGATCTTGGAGATAGGGGATAAAGTACACTATCCACATACCTTCTACGTTTCGTTGAGAGCTACTGAGCGAGGCGGGAGCCTGAGGCTGGAGAACCTTCCTTATTGTATCATTTTCCTAAAGAAAGAACAGAGAAGAGGACCAAGTGAGGATATTCCCTCTAAGGCTGTCCTCTGTTCTTAACGCGCGAAAGGGCGATTATGTATGAAATACTACTACTAATGTTAGTAATGATGATAATTAAAATATTGACAACAATGATCATGTTAGATAATAATATTGATACTACTACTATTACTCGATAGATAAAGATTAAAGTAAATTTTGTTCATTTATCTTTCTCCTTGGTGTCGGAGTTGCCACTGTTGGTGGGGTCTGATGCGACAGGCTTAGGGAAGAAACCACATAACCTGCTGCTCCCGCGCCAGGTTGTAGACATGGCTTTATTATAAGACACTTTGTCTCGGGTCACGACCAAGTGCAGGTGGTCAGGTTAGGTGGTTTAGCCATGTCACGACCATGACTGACGTATACCAGAGCTGGGATACATTGTTTTTAGACTTGATTCCATGATATAGATTAATCCACTGATAAAGGGAATGAGAATACTTATCAGTGTATGTTTAAGGTGTGTTTTTGCTGTGATGTACTAGTCTGTATAGATTCGAGAACGGAGGAGTACATAAGTAAAAACAATAACAGGAGGCCTGATAATCGTGGCTATAATTATTCTGAAGGACAGTAATAGTGCCTTAAATTCTTTATCTACAGAACTACTGAAAGGCGAGAGTAAATTACAAAGTTCCCGTTCAGTTCTGTTGAACAATTTTTCGCAAGGAATGTGCGAGACTTGTTAGCTTGAGTGAGGAATATTACAACTACTCATTAAGACATAAAAGGCCAACACGGGAGGGAGGACACAGGCCTCAAGATTACACAGAATTATCGCCCAGTACGTCAGTTTTTCCCTGGCCTCACTAGCCAGCCACTAATGGCTGCACAGTGTGTCTCACTCCTACGTACATTACAATAACCTCATCGCCTTGGCTCCATAACGGTGTGTCCAATGTCTGAGTTGATGATTATAATGATTTATTCGAATAGTTTTATGTCTTTTAAGTATTGAAATATGACTTGATATACAGAAAGGGTAGACGGTACGGTGACAAGCATGAATCTACGAGAATACATCATTCGATCTCCTCTTATATGTACGAGGCTGCTTCGTTAAGAGGAGTGTTCGTTTTCTTAATGTGTTCCGAAGTCTGTGTTCCCTTAGGGAATGACACTCATTCGTACTCCTTCCATGTGGCTTCGAGCGCTCGGTCGTAAAAGACAAAATAATTACTTCTTGTCAGGGGGGGGGGAAGCTGTCTGGAATCGGCCAACGACACCTGGTTCTTCACTGACCCTGTCTGAAATTCAATCCTCGGAAGAAATTATTCTTTTATTTTCCTTCAGATCTTACGTGGTCAGAGCCTCATGTGAGTGGGTCAGGTTACAATAGACATATCTTGAAATGTTTGTTTTAGGATCTTAGTACGTCTCAGAAATGGGGGTATCATATATATATATTTATATATGATACCCCCATTTATATATGATACCCCCATATATATATATATATATATATATATATATATATATATATATATATATATATATATATATATATATATTCAAAGGTAAACGACTGTTTCATTCTATATAAAAAAGATTTTTTCTGAATCCATGCGACTGGAAATATTGATAATGATTTTAGTTTTTCATTTTTGTTTCCCGTGGAAGCGAGATAGCGCTAGGAACAGACGAAGGAATAGTTTCGCTTGCACACAGCCACACTCTAGTTGTCATGCATAACGCACCGGAACCAGTGCCCCTACCCACAGGCAAGCCCCGAAAGACACTCTTCTTGTCTCCTCTCACCCTTCAGAATGTCCAGGCTTAGATTACTCAAAACTTCTTTTACCTCATCCTTCCATCTCTTTCTTCGTCTCCTCCTCGCCCTTGCTCCCTGCTGCGCTTTTGGCATGTAGATCCTCTTTGTAAGCCACTCCTTGTTTAAAATAATGTATCCAAACCACTTGCCACAACCTGCTCAGCTCTCTTAATCATACTCTGCTCACTACCACACACTTCTCTGACAGGACCATTCCTTGTACGATTAACCCACCTTACATCATATAATGTTCTTAGGCATTTCATTTTGAAACTGTCTACTCTCCTCAGTTCTGTCGCATCCATAGCATCCATACAAAACCGTCTGGACTGCTTTACCATCAAACATGCTTATCACTTGCCCTTACAGACAGGGACCTCTACTTCCATACACGCACTCCTTTACGTGCCGTGAGAATTTGCCCCAACTCCCACCTAGACTCTTTCCAACACAGTTTCATCTGTTGCTATTGGTCTTTCTATTCAAACTCACACTCAAACCATCCTCTCACACTTTGGTAAACCTCTTTAAATTCATTTGAACACAAAACTCTCTCCATTTACACACTTATAAAAACGGACACCAACTTGCGGAGTTTCTCTTCTCGAGTCTGCCACCACAGCCGTGTCATCTGCAAACAGTAGATAGATCACATCTTATGCACCCCCATTCCCAGCATACTGTAACGCTTCCTTTCTCTTCAAGACCTTCGGATTTGCCTACTATGGCATCTCGTACCTAATCACATCAATCAACCAGGATGACATTACACGCCCTTGACGAAGACCTACCTTCTCTTGGAACAGCTCGTCCTCCTCCTGTCCTACTTATGCAATTCTTTTACTCTAAGAACCCTTCTCCTTAACTGCACCAAGTAGCTTTTTCTCCTTACCTTCCATATGGCCTCTTTCTTAGTCTTATCATACGCTTTTTTCAGATTCATAAATGCTACTCATAAACACCTTTTTTCCAAGTATTTCTCGCACAAATTCTTTGGTACAAACACTTGGCCCATGCATATCTTACCTCTCCTGAAGCCGCATGGCTCCTTCCCAGTCTGATGCTCTGTGCTTGATGCCACCTCCCTCTTAATCATTAGTCTCTCATAAGGCATACTAGGTTTACTTGTACCTCTATGATTCGAGCATTCACTTTAACCCTTCGTCTTCACATCATTGCACTACTGAGGCGTTCTGACAGTCCTCAGACACCACAGCTTTGGCCATACATGCACTGGAAATCCTTATCAACCAATCGACAATTCGGTCACCTCCTTTTCTAAGAAATTCAATTGCAATCCCATCTACTGTAGTGGCTTTGCCACAATTCATCTTATCCAACGCTGTTTTTCCCTCTCTTTACACAAACCCATTCGCTGTATCTCTGCAAGACCACCACCTACCAAACACCCTACACCGGCCATCATATAACATCCAACAATCCTTCACAACCTTCACCACATCTTTACTTCACCTCTCATTTGCCTGTTACCATTTCCATGTTTGTTCTCCTTACTGATGTTCCCATCAGCTCATCTGTTCTCGTTAAATTATCCTCCTCCTTCCTAATCAGTTTCTTATTCCACCTAAATGATGATAATGATCATGATAGAGATTTTAGCATTAGTATGAATTGTATCAGTAATGATAGAAATAACAATGATAATACTAATATAAAATGATAATGGTAATGATGATCATGATAAAAATGATAATAGTAATGATAATAATGTTTCTAATAAGAAAAAGATGTTCAGTATCTTTAAGGAATACAGGACTCCCTACAGGTAATGGAATTAGGAGGATCCGAATCTTCATCGGCAACCAATTTATTTTATTTACTTGCAGAGATACGGATACACCTCGCCGCTTCGTCTGCGGAATACATAAATGTATTCTCCGGTGTTAAAATCACAGAAGCATTTCTACCATTGTTTCTCTCTTGTTGTTTTATTCATTGTTTGTTGTACCACTTTTGATTAATTTCTTGCATCTCCAAACCTTTTATAATCTATTCATTATATAGTATCATATATATATATATATATATATATATATATATATATATATATATATATATATATATTTTTTTTTTTTTTTTGCTTTGTCGCTGTCTCCCGCGTTTGCGAGGTAGCGCAAGGAAACAGACAAAAGAAATGGCCCAACCCACCCCCATACACATGTATATGCATACGTCCACACACGCAAATATACATACCTACACAGCTTTCCATGGTTTACCCCACACGCTTCACACGCCTTGATTCAATCCACTGACAGCACGTCAACCCCGGTATACCACATCGCTCCAATTCACTCTATTCCTTGCCCTCCTTTCACCCTCCTGCATGTTCAGGCCCCGATCACACAAAATCTTTTTCACTCCATCTTTCCACCTCCAACTTGGTCTCCCTCTTCTCCTCGTTCCCTCCACCTCCGACACATATATCCTCTTGGTCAATCTTTCCTCACTCATTTTCTCCATGTGCCCAAACCATTTCAAAACACCCTCTTCTGCTCTCTCAACCACGCTCTTTTTATTTCCACACATCTCTCTTACCCTTACGTTACTTACTCGATCAAACCACCTCACACCACACATTGTCCTCAAACATCTCATTTCCAGCACATCCATCCTCCTGCGCACAACTCTATCCATAGTCCACGCCTCGCAACCATACAACATTGTTGGAACCACTATTCCTTCAAACATACCCATTTTTGCTTTCCGAGATAATGTTCTCGACTTCCACACATTCTTCAAGGCTCCCAGAATTTTGGCCCCCTCCCCCACCCTATGATCCACTTCCGCTTCCATGGTTCCATCCGCTGCCAGATCCACTCCCAGATATCTAAAACACTTCACTTCCTCCAGTTTTTCTCCATTCAAACTCACCTCCCAATTGACTTGACCCTCAACCCTACTGTACCTAATAACCTTGCTCTTATTCACATTTACTCTTAACTTTCTTCTTTCACACACTTTACCAAACTCAGTCACCAGCTTCTACAGTTTCTCACATGAATCAGCCACCAGCGCTGTATCATCAGCGAACAACAACTGACTCACTTCCCAAGCTCTCTCATCCCCAACAGACTTCATACTTGCCCCTCTTTCCAAAACTCTTGCATTCACCACCCTAACAACCCCATCCATAAACAAATTAAACAACCATGGAGACATCACACACCCCTGCCGCAAACCTACATTAACTGAGAACCAATCACTTTCCTCTCTTCCTACACGTACACATGCCTTACATCCTCGATAAAAACTTTTCACCTGCTTATATATATATATATATATATATATATATATATATATATATATATATATAAATATATATATATAAATATATATATATATATATATATATATATATATATATATATATATAATATATCATTTGCCCTATATGTTTGATTTTTCCATATTCTATAAGGTATATGTCATATACATCGTCATATCATACCAGAGCACAACGGCGTCCTGTTCCCTCGCTAGAGAGTAAATATTAACTTTTCCCTTTTCCCCAGCTCCTTCCCCCCAGTACCTGTGATCTTATGCTCTCCTGCGCTGTATTGAAAAACTTCTCTTCATTTGTCAAACTTTTATCTCCTCAAAGACACCATCTGTTTCTAATCTTTCATCCCATTCGAAAAAAGAATCTCCTCAGTATCAAAAAGTTTTCAACTCCCTTCCTACTCTGAATTCTCAAAGGCAAGGAGGATCCAAAATATAGCTCCTCAGAGTTTCAAAGGCACCTTTAGTCTGGACTCCTGTCCAGCTTTAATTGCTCACTTCTCCTTTGGCAAATAAACCAAAAAGGATTATTATTTCACTTGAGAAGGCTGATGACTCTCAGCCAGGTGGTGTCTGTTCGATACGACGTATGAAGATTGTTGTTTAATATGCTGTGTGTAACGTCGAGCGTAGAATATATATATGTATATATATATATATATATATATATATATATATATATATATATATATATATATATATATATATATTTTTTTTTTTTTATACTTTGTCGCTGTCTCCCGCGTTTGCGAGGTAGCGCAAGGAAACAGACGAAAGAAATGGCCCAACCCCCCCCCATACACATGTACATACACACGTCCACACACGGAAATATACATACCTACACAGCTTTCCATGGTTTACCCCGGACGCTTCACATGCCTTGATTCAATCCACTGACAGCACGTCAACCCCTGTATACCACATCGCTCCAATTCACTCTATTCCTTGCCCTCCTTTCACCCTCCTGCATGTTCAGGCCCCGATCACACAAAATCCTTTTCACTCCATCTTTCCACCTCCAATTTGGTCTCCCTCTTCTCCTCGTTCCCTCCACCTCCGACACATATATCCTCTTGGTCAATCTTTCCTCACTCATTCTCTCCATGTGCCCAAACCATTTCAAAACACCCTCTTCTGCTCTCTCAAACACGCTCTTTTTATTTCCACACATCTCTCTTACCCTTACGTTACTTACTCGATCAAACCACCTCACACCACACATTGTCCTCAAACATCTCATTTCCAGCACATCCATCCTCCTGCGCACAACTCTATCCATAGCCCACGCCTCGCAACCATACAACATTGTTGGAACTACTATTCCTTCAAACATACCCATTTTTGCTTTCCGAGATAATGTTCTCGACTTCCACACATTTTTCAAGGCTCCCAAAATTTTCGCCCCCTCCCCCACCCTATGATCCACTTCCGCTTCCATGGTTCCATCCGCTGACAGATCCACTCCCAGATATCTAAAACACTTCACTTCCTCCAGTTTTTCACCATTCAAACTCACCTCCCAATTGACTTGACCCTCAACCCTACTGTACCTAATAACCTTGCTCTTATTCACATTTACTCTTAACTTTCTTCTTCCACACACTTTACCAAACTCCGTCACCAGCTTCTGCAGTTTCTCACATGAATCCGCCACCAGCGCTGTATCATCAGCGAACAACAACTGACTCACTTCCCAAGCTCTCTTATCCCCAACAGACTTCATACTTGCCCCTCTTTCCAAGACTCTTGCATTTACCTCCCTAACAACCCCATCCATAAACAAATTAAACAACCATGGAGACATCACACACCCCTGCCGCAAACCTACATTCACTGAGAACCAATCACTTTCCTCTCTTCCTACACGTACACATGCCTTACATCCTCGATAAAAACTTTTCACTGCTTCTAACAACTTGCCTCCCACACCATATATTCTTAATACCTTCCACAGAGCATCTCTATCAACTCTATCATATGCCTTCTCCAGATCCATAAATGCTACATACAAATCCATTTGCTTTTCTAAGTATTTCTCACATACATTCTTCAAAGCAAACACCTGATCCACACATCCTCTACCACTTCTGAAACCACACTGCTCTTCCCCAATCTGATGCTCTGTACATGCCTTCACCCTCTCAATCAATACCCTCCCATATAATTTACCAGGAATACTCAAATTACATATATATATATATATATATATATATATATATATATATATATATATATATATATATATATATATATGTATATATATATATATATATATATATATATATGTATATATAAGGTGAGTATTCAAATTAGAGGTATACGTTGAGTACTTCTGGGAAATTAGATGGGAGGATATTGAAGGAAAGGGTGAAGGAATGTACAGGGCATCCGATTGGGGAAGAGCAGTGTGGTTTTAGAAGTAGTAGAGAATGTGTGGTTCAGGTGTTTGCTTTGAAGAATGTACATGAGAAACAGAAACAGATGGATTTGTATGTAGCGTTTATGGATCTGGAGAAGGCATATGATAGTTGATAGAGATGCTCTGTGGAAGGTATTAAGAGTATATGATGTGGGATGTAAGTTGCTAGAAGCAAAGGTGGGCCTTTAGTGTTCAGTATCATTAATGTGAACCTCTTGTGGAGTTGTGGGCTGGAAAAGGACTGGTGATTGGGAATACCTGGCTTAAGGAATAGTGACATACGCAACTGCAAACTAGGCCATTTGACGCATCCGGGGCGGGTGAAGACGAGGTCCATGTCGGGGAGGATGGATGTGAGCAGATGTGGAAAGGCAATCATCGCAGGTTCCTCGCTCTTTCGTTAAATGGTAAGAGATTTAGCCATTGATGTGATGTTTCTTTCTAATGAGGTGTGAGTATTCTGAATCTTAGGAGTAATCAAGCACCTGTTCTTATTTCCTAGCTACAATTGTGAGTAATGGTTGGCTGATGATTCTCTTATGGTCTTGGACAGTTGGTCTTTAAGTTTTGTGGGCTTTAAGTCTGTCAGCTACCAGGTGTCATTAAGGGAATGTCAAGCTACTGTTACATCCACAAATCAAATATATAAAAAAGAAATGTTTTAACACTTTCTTTGGGTGTTAAAAAGATATTTCTAAAACAGTATACGTTCTGTATGAATCTGGGTCTAAGGTTATGATCTCCTTACGGAGAGTAATACCTTTCACTGCAAGTTGCAGACTCGTGATTCCATAGCAACTGCCATTGCAAGAGACACTCAGATTCCATAGCAACTTTATCACTGCAAGTTGCAGAGAGACTCCTTATTCCAAAGCAACTTTCACTGCAAGTTGCAGACACCTCTCCATAGCAATTTTCACCCCAAGTTGCAGAAACACTTGATTCCATAGCAACTTTCACTGCAAGTCCCCGAGAGACCTGTCGTCCCAGAAGGTGTTCTGTCCACCACAGTTGTTATCAAGAGGAGGCAATGCATGACGAGGTGAGGAGTGAACGAACTAACGAGACAACGTGGAACGGAAGGAGAGAATGAAACGCTCCGGGTAATTAGCAGAACTCATTAAAGTTGAAATTTGTTGTTTTGCTTGTTGCCCGGACGTGATATTCGTAGTGTGAGCGTTGACCTACTTTGCTATGCAAGTACTTTCGTGTTACGTAATTCATGATGATGGACATACAGGACGTAAAGGGAAAATTGGTTGCATAAAGTTGTTTAAAAGAGGAGAAAAGGAGAGATTCTACCGAGAAAAAAAACGGTGGCCAATCGGACAGCTAAATGAAAAATCGTGCTAATTTATTTAGAATCTATTTCTGCGTCGCTCCTCTCACAAATAAAATCAGATGAAAATGGATTTTTCTCGTTCACACGAACAGTAGGAGATCCATGACCTCTTTAATCCTTCTTGCCTTATGCTAACACAATGACGCAGTGCGGGAAAGACTCCAAAAGCCATTTTTTTGTTGTTGTAAATAACTGTGCTGTGTAGTAGAAGACGACACAGTGATGTCACCACCATCTCGCAGTATAAAGTACAGTCCAGACGACTGAGGAAAGTGATCATCTATTGGAAGCTAAGAAAGTATGGTAAACACACTTGTGATTCACGCCGTAAAGGCGGGTATAGGTATACGGAACGGGTAGAAAATGAAAAAAAAAATCACTAAACACTTCAGAATCTCTCAGGCGCGGGAGGCCAAAGAGCGAAGCCACTCCACGTTTTGTTACAGGGTGAGGAGGAGAGGGGATAGGTGGAGGTTGGAAATGACAGAGGATCAAAGGGGAACCTAAATATTTGATCGCGGTGGGCGGAAAGGGTGAGCAAAGACAGGCTATTGATCATCGCTTAGGAAGGGCAAGAGGTTCAGGTGCAAACAGCAGCCCATGCAGAGGCTATGATACAGGACATAATAATAATAAAAAGACAAGAGAAAAAAAAAAAGCAAGCCTTGAGTTGAGGGCCACACCCGTCTTGAACGGTGAGCGAGATAGTAGACGACGGCGTGGAAAGCAAACAGTGCCCAGGGGATAGAGAGAGAGAGAGAGAGAGAGAGAGAGAGAGAGAGAGAGAGAGAGAGAGAGAGAGAGAGAGAAATATCAGTTCACCATGGAAACTTCCGTGTGGGTTGAGATTCCATCCTCCCTTGGTGTTACAAGGATATATATATCGTTGCAATAGCCCCTGAGACTCGGCCTTTTGATCACCAGACCCACAACACTCGGGCTGATATCTTTATATGTTGTTCGCGGTGGAAATCCACGGTAGGAGCAGCTCACTGACTGACCTGAAGTTCTCCATGCACGCAAATGATCGCCTTCCACGTCCTAGGTACCTGATTGTCAGCCAAGCTCTCAAAAAGAGTATAGCCTTTGATTCTCAATTCATTTTCTTTTTCTTTCAATTTCTCCAAGGGTATTGCCACCTCACCCGAGATTAAAACACATCATATGTTTTGAAGATGTATTTATATACGATTTTTATATCTATACCAACCAAAAAGGGAACTAGGGTTAGGGAACAACTCAGAACTTTCAAAATATGCATCAACTTGGGTGAGCTGCTGCCGACACTGGTGTTAGATATATTCTTTATAGTCTTGCAGAAGTCCGGATGACTTCAAGACTCTTAAGATGAAATGTTCTGGCGACCATTAAGGATCAGAACCTCCACCGTATGTGGAATGCTATGATGTATCTCATCAGTCATTCGTCAGAGTTGTGAAAAGTATTGTCCATAGAATTTATGAATATTTAGCGTTTTAGTCAATGGGATTATGTTGTGATCAGTGACTTTACCCACAACTTGTCTCTTTCTCACATTATCATCATAGCGACTTGAGGAACAAGATAATTGGTACTATTTGCTACTTGGCGAAATGCAAAGTAGTTTCCAACATCCTCTTACATTTATCTGCCTCCTCTTCATCGAGAATATAAGTCAAAAGAAGGATACCCGAAACGTCTCTCATATGTGAAAAAAATGTTCAGGATACCTTAAGATTTGAGAAGCAGCTGATCCTAAACTTGTCGACGATACATGGTGTGTAGGAGACGCCGTTCAGCAAAATAGGATCGACATGACATGAAGTAGCTTGATGATTCCCAGCGTCCAGCTGACGAATATGCCACCTGGCCAGGACGCGTGTGGACATCATCATGATACCTGCAGCAGGAAAAGAAAAGACTCGATTGAGAAATCACCATCATGTCTACTCTAAATGTTCATTTATGAGAATAACCGACCATTAAAAGAAAATCAAAGGGTAAGCCATAAATGAGGAAATGAAAATTGTCAAATGCTTCTTGCATATCACAAAATCTCTGTGTACGATGGACGCTAAGCGATGGCTCGTTCCTCCGTTATGCGCCTCTCTGGGCAGGAAGTGATGACCAGATGAATGTACAATTACTAGATTTAATATATAACTTCCTGCTGATGTGCTCTTCTTATGGAGTGATAATTTTCAGGTGAAAAGATTGAAGGTGATTAAACCTGGCGACCGTCAGACAAGCCCCAAGGGAGGATATCTTGTCCTTGGAGACGACCAGGACGAAGTCATCTTTACTTTGATCACGTCTGGTGACGAGGTGTTCGGGGTTTTTGATCCTCCCCAGCAAGGCCGTCAGGGAACGGCTTTGAGCTAATAAGGTCAGAGGTGAAGGTTATATCTGGTCACTGCTCGCTCTGGGTCCGGGGGAGGTCGTGTGTGTGTGTGTGTGTGTGTGTGTGTGTGTGTGTGTATTCAAATCGGTCATAATTCTTAACAATGACTGGTTGAGACATTTGTTATGTTGATATATTCACGTTTTCTACTGAGGCCACGAGAACCCTAAATCATTATTACTATTTACTGTCATTGAAGTCATGCATGATTTATGAAGAGTGGCTGGACTTGCTGATATAATGTGTGTATCGAGCAGTTTGAGGTTTACCGAGTGGCAAAGAGAAGGAAAAAAAAAAAAAAGGAAAGTATATGAAAATTATGATAGATGAGTCTCTCCTCCAGACTATACCAAGACGCACAAGGAATTGAATGGTTTTTTTTTTTTTTCCTAATGAAAACTGACGTCGTATATGTTGCCTCGCTGCCTTGACCTCTTGTGAACAGGAAGCAATTCAACGAATTCAACGACAAGCCTTGGTGTGCAGTCAGTCATATGATTAAGTATGAAGGTCACATGTGAGTCTTCTAAAATAATATCAATAAAAGCTATGGGATTCTTATTACACACACACACAGTTAATGAAGACACCATGCATGAGTTTAAGGATAAAGAACGTCCTAGCTACGTCTCTTCGTTGTATATCAACGGACTGTTATATTTTTCGTGTATCTTCCCTGATGATGTGATTATTACACGAAAGTGCACTTGGGAACTTAGCGTGTTTCATTTCCCCGTGCATTACAAGGAACTTAACTGACCATGCGCTCAATTGTGATCTTTGCCATAAGCTTGGAGGCTCTGATCTTAGCCATTGTCCAAAAGAATATTTCTCTCGTACGTTGACTATCTCTGATGTGGACATATAGTATTTATTACAATGCATGTGGCTCAAAGGTTTTCTAGCAGTACTTGGTATTTCTAGCTCTCCCTGCACCGTTGAAACATCGATCCGCTGATTTCATGTCGATATTCATTCACTCTCCACCGTTCTTCACTTCTTCATCCTCATCCAGCGTTCTTGTATTACCACAATCCCATCATTAGAATTTTTTTCATTTTTTCCTCCAGTGTGCATCTGTCCATGTATTTTTCCCCACATGGAATTGCAACAAACTGTCTTCTCGACCACTGGCTTCGAACCCAGAATCTTTTGCGTGGTATTCGCAAAAGATAACCTCTAAGCTATGATCGCTTCGAATGGGGAGATAACTATTCTATCATGAGTAATCGAAGGCTCTTCGTCTCGCATTCATGAGCAACGGGGTCTACACCGTTCACATCCCATCAGGCTCACATTACTAGCAGCGAGCATTTTACAGAACCTTACTGTACAAACGCGGAGGTATATGAGCACGAACATAGTGCATATGAACGCGCACCTTTATAGAAAACATGGCTGGCCCTGACTAGGGCATTCAATTGCCCTAGCCGTCTCTGCTAACAAAAAATAACATAATTGGGATTTTCCTTACGTTCAAATATGTGGGCTAGATTTTTTCCCTCTGAACGGGATAAGTCTGTGCTAATTAATTGCAAGCGTTTCATAATGTATCATATATTCCCTTTGACACTTTTATCGGTCAGAGGGAGAGAAGCCAAGCGGATGCAACGAACGGAACGAGTTCAACCTTACGGAAAAGTTTAAAAATCTCGCTTAAATGCTATATATTTTGACTTATTTAGGAGACTTCCAGCATTGGTAATGAGGTATGACGCTGGTCATACACATCACTTATTGACCACAGGTTTTTGATGAGATAAAAACCGTAGGTAAGATAGGGGAAAAAAAGATAGTGATGAAAGCGATTGGCGAGACGTATAAATAGAAGTATAGGAATCGCTTACACGTCAGGAAAAGATACTGAGAGAGACTGTGAGATCAGAATATCTGACACGGAGTATTGAGATGTCTTTGTTAGGATCAAGAAGACCTTAAGAGGTCTTTGTTAGGATCAAGAAGACCTTAAGAGGTCTTCGTTAGGATCAAGAAGACCTTAAGAGGTCTTCGTTAGGATCAAGAAGACCTTAAGAGGTCTTCGTTAGGATCAAGAAGACCTTAAGAGGTCTTCGTTAGGATCAAGAAGACCTTAAGATGTCTTCGTTAGGATCAAGAAGACCTTAAGAGGTCTTCGTTAGGATCAAGAAGACCTTAAGAGGTCTTCGTTAGGATCAAGAAGACCTTAAGAGGTCTTCGTTAGGATCAAGAAGACCTTAAGAGGTCTTCGTTAGGATCAAGAAGACCTTAAGAGGTCTTCGTTAGGATCAAGAAGACCTTAAGAGGTCTTTGTTAGGATCAAGAAGACCTTAAGAGGTCTTTGTTAGGATCAAGAAGACCTTAAGAGGTCTTTGTTAGGATCAAGAAGACCTTAAGAGGTCTTTGTTAGGATCAAGAAGACCTTAAGAGGTCTTTGTTAGGATCAAGAAGACCTTAAGAGGTCTTTGTTAGGATCAAGAAGACCTTAAGAGGTCTTTGTTAGGATCAAGAAGACCTTAAGAGGTCTTTGTTAGGATCAAGAAGACCTTAAGAGGTCTTTGTTAGGATCAAGAAGACCTTAAGGTGTCTTTGTTAGGATCAAGAAGACCTTAAGATGTCTTAATGCTTCCGTGAGCGGCGACTGGCTTCAATCCTGGTAACTTCATCTAAGCGCTGCTATAACACGCCTAGTCATAACTTCACAGACGAGTGTGTTGGCCAGGCGCAATATTTGTCGGAAATTTTTCCTGTCATCGACACATATCCCACAGTGTAACATTATGGCCTGTACAGTTCAACGTTGGTCATATGATTATCCATTCACACGTTCAGTTTTAACTTTGCAAGTCAAATTATCCATTATGACTCAATATATGCTTGTTCAGGATAAAGAGGACATTTTTTATGGCTATTTACTTCAGAAATTTCAACTGGTATCCTAAAGATAAGGTCACTGCAGACAGCATAGATAGATCCAGCTGCAAGAATCAAGTTTAGGGATGACTTCCCGTAAATCATTAAGATCAAATTGATAGATACTGCCAGTGAATGTGAATTATGACCGAAAGAATAAATGATTTTAAGGTAAGCTGCGTAATGATTAAATGAACAAATAATTTTTGGCGTGTTGTGTAATACTTAAAGCAAATTTTTCCAGATAAGTTGCATACTGGTTATAAGAAAAAATTTTTAATTAAAATGCATAATGGTTAAATGAACATATAATTCTATGTAAGCTGCATAATGGTTAAAAGAAGAATAATGATTTTAGGTAAGCTGCGTAATGCTTAAAATACAATTGCTATTAAGGTAAGCTGCATTAACAGTGGTACAGAGGTGGTGGTTAATGACTGATTATCCCAGTCACCGTGTGGCACAGTCTCCCTTCATTTCCCATCGTCCGTCCCATGACTATGGAGATACACACACACGACCCACCATCATCCAGTATCTCGTACAATTCTATGAACGAGACTACCATCGTCCACACACACACAGTAGGACGAACACGTAGTTATGAAGACAAATCGGAGCTTTAGATCGTTGTTAAGTACTTTTAAGGTAAAATAGTCTAGAAGAGTCTTTCAAGATTACGAGAAAATACGACATGGAAAACGGGAATTCATCCATTA
Organism: Panulirus ornatus; assembly: GCF_036320965.1. Lineage (NCBI taxonomy): Eukaryota > Metazoa > Arthropoda > Malacostraca > Decapoda > Palinuridae > Panulirus > Panulirus ornatus. The sequence continues at coordinate 64,482,531 of NC_092243.1, read as the reverse complement.
AATAAGTTAACTTAATTCAGGTGTATTACTACGTCGACTGTGTCCGAAACTATTGAGTTGACCGAGCAACTCAACAGCGCTTCATATCGAGCTGAAATTTCGCAAGAGTGGCAACAGGCCTGACACAGAGGTCCTCTGCATTCAGGTTCTTGTTGATGGCCAGAATGTGACGTACAATTGTTTTCATGCCATCAGGCAGCAACAGGTCTGACGAGTGGGATCTCCATAATTGCACGAGTCAGTTCCTCGCTTCTGGGTAAATTCAGCTCTGAACCATAATTTCTCTCTGGCTTGGGGGATCAGGAGGGGGTGAGGAGATGTGTTTAGCGGTGGGTGCCTAGCCATTTCAGTGGCTTGTCAGAAGTCACTTCTCTGACCCAGGTAGCTAGCTGTCTTTTCATACTGCCTCACAAGATACCCTGGGCTGCTGGTTTCCAGTCCACAAACATAAACTCTCGCCTTTTCACACACAGAGCACATTTGTCGTAACGTAATTCTCACAACTCGTTCGTTCTTCATGACTTTCTAACCCAGGTACCGTGTGTACTTGTGCGGGGAGTGAATATCAAACTCGTAAGGCCTCATCTCTGGACCATCACGTGTGTGTGTAGAGAATATTTGAGCGTCATCACACCATTTAGCACGAGCGTGAATGATGGCCAGACGATAATGTATCGTTCATGTTAGAAGTCAAATCACTTGGTATCGCTCACGACAGCTCACGGTACGTTAACTAATCTATTCTGTCAGTTTGAGGAAATCCCATAATGATGTGTGGATTAACCAACACATCCTCACATAATGTCCGGACGATATCGTCTGAATAAGATATGCAAATTTCTGGATACCTTGAGTGTGATAGCAGGTTGTTTCATTGATCGATTGACTTCCTTATGATTCACGATAGCAGCTGGATCATTTTCTATCGTGGGTTGTCGATACAGAAACGTGATTAAAGTACAAAAAAATAAAAGCCTGAAAAGGATAGAAATTTTCACTACAGTAACCACCATTATGATTAAAACATAAATCCAAGTTAAATCGTGCTGATGAATACTGGATTAAAGTGCTAATCTTCTTCATGAAACATTGTACTACCAACCAATTAGTTTCTATCTTAAAAATACTTTATATTTTTATTAGAATTTCAGTTGGATACTCTATTTTTTTTTTCTATATTTCTTTTCACGTTGATATCAACTGCCTTTTGTACCGGTTGATCATTAAGATTTCAGAAGGTCATGTCATTCGAGACGATCAACACACTGAAATAAATCAGCATAATCAACATTGAAGGGGAAGGTTGGGCTGACCGTGAGTAACTTCTTGTCCTTTAGAATAGATTAACATTACAAGCCTCATTAGAGACTGGTACTACATATCATACTACAGAAAAGGCGAACATATTCCTCGTCTATACTGGAGAGGCACATTCGTGACGCCTTTACGTATTATGTAGAGCAATATACAAAACTGACATTCGTATGTGAAAATAACGTACAAATTGCACTGACACACACACACACATACAGGGGTCACTGTATGCATCGTGCAAAGTTTGTTTCTTTGATGTTAGCAGAAGAATGGGAAGCTGACACACTGAACATTGGTAGATTTATGAGTAAATTTCAAGCCAATATCACGAGAAAAATTTATATATATATATATATATATATATATATATATATATATATATATATAGCCCCTTCTGATGCCCAATGGCTATCTAATTCATGGTTCCATTCGATGCCATATCCACTCCCATGAGTCTAAAACACCCCACATACAATGAACACAAAAGAATTCAAAATGAAACAGGCCGATGGGTGCCTGCAAGGCTGATTGTGACAACAGACGATATCAAAAACTCCGAATAACCTGCCTGTCTTCAAAGCTTATATTCACATTTACTCCCAACATCATTCACAGACTTTCTTGGAGTCGGACACCGGCTTCTGACGTTTCTCACTCAAATCTGCCATTAGCGCAGCGTCATCAGCAAACAACAACTTACTCACCTCCCCCAACACCCCCAACTCTTCCCCTTTCTCCCTCCCCATAAAAGAGAAATGAGACAGCGTTCCTGTTCTTTCCAAGATCCTTGCATTAATCTCTCTCAGCTACCATATATATATACACTCGATCAGAACGGTCAAACATAATGTCAGAGAAGAAAAAGACATTTATGTTGCTTTGCTGTAGTGTACGATAGACTAATTTCGACAGAAGTGTGATTCAAGACACAACGAAGTCATTAAAGGCAATGATTTCTTCGGTGAATGATAAACCAACATGAAATACGAGGGTAGGAATTAGAGGTCGTGTTTGATGAACTTCGTCCGTTACTTGGAAAATATGGATTCTCTCTCTCTCTCTCTCTCTCTCTCTCTCTCTCTCTCTCTCTCTCTCTCTCTCTCTCTCTCTCTCTCTCTCTCTCTCTCCTGTATCTAGACACCACCAGACCCCATGCAGGGGTAGTGGATAGGAAAAAAGAGTTCATGTCGGACAATAGTAACCTTGGGATTGGGGAGAAGGTAAATAAAATCATGTTTGTCCCTTATTTCTGTTTTCCACGGTTCGTATACCATCATCGAGGGAGCTACTGGAAGGGCTCAGGGGAACGGAGGAGGAGTACATGGATTTCAAGTCGAGTAATACTATATAAATCTCAGGTGTTGATGGATGGTTAGAATTAGTGTGTAGATGATATTGTATACATATATATATATATATATATATATATATGGGGATGAGGATTTTGAGAGGATATGGGGCTCATCCTCGAATCCATGATGTATATATAACCACAAGGAGACACTCTATCTCCTGGTTCTTCTATTATCAATCCTTCGATATTTCGGGTCTCAGCTTCTCCTCCCTCTGTCGTATGTACTCCCCAATGTGTGTCCGGCTTCTTGACCCCATGTTGTCACACTAGCGGCATTTACAGTCAAGGTGTTGCCATCACATAGTCCTGGAACTCCCCCTTTCGTCAGACAGATTGTGACCTGAAGGAGGAGATATCGTAAGACAAGAGACTCGTACCAGAATGATTTTATTGAAAGTTCTCCTAGCCTTCCTCATCACGTTTACGTGGTTCGTCCCTCTTTTTTAACTGTCCAGATCATAGAACAACACAGCTGATGACACAAACAGGCCAACGTCAACAACTGATGGCACAGGCAGACCAACACTAGCAACAAGCGATGGCATAGGCAGCCAACACCATTCATGAATGCCAGGAAACTACTTCATTCCTACCTTACCTTTTTAAGATGTTTCTTTTCCTTTTATCTTAATATTTCTTAACCCTAAACAAGCGCTCATCTGACTTTCACCTCCATCCTTCGTCTTTTTATATTCATTTTCACACCAGTAAGAACTCCAGAGTCTTTGGGTATTTATTGTCTATGGATTCTTGTGGAGAGTCCATATACAAGGTCACACACATGCCAGGTGTGAGAGATTAAAAGTACAAGGAGGCAACTTTCATTTAGAATGCAAATAATCTTTAAATATTTTTTTTCCTAAGCTTACAACACTCCAGAGAAAATGCTAATATGATTGATATAAACATTTTTCTTTTTTCCCATCCTTGTTCAGTTTATTTCATTTATCCCCCACTCATATGCTATAGAAGTACACCTTTACTTTTCTTTTAACATGTTTCTCCCTAAATGTCATGTTATATCTTCTGGTTTCTCTATCCTTCCCTCTTTCGAAGAACTCTTCACTATGAACTTTATCAACTTAGCTTAAAACTCGTAGTCAGGTCAACTCTCACTCTTTTGTATTCCATGGTGGGTATGTTTAAGACCTCTGCCCATCCCCTATAACTTGATTCTTAAAATTGTTACCCTCTATTTGTTGCCTTCGTCCGGACTTACTTCATTAGCTCTTTTTGCATCTATAGGTATGGAGACCAAACATGTAGTCGTATTCTAGTTTTGGCCTTATGTAGGATGTGAACAGCTTGCTGAATACTTCCCTCTCCATGTTCTTGAAAGCAATTCTAGCATATGCCAATAGACAGTTTCTCTCCTTTACTCTGCTCCAAATGTAACCACGTGTGCTGGCTGACATGTCCACTCCCAAGTATATAAAACATTCCACTTCCTCCAGGTCTTCTCCATTCAGACTGTCACTCCAGCCAACCATTCTCTCTCCACTCTTGAACTTAATAAGCTTAACTTCAACTCACGTTAGCTCTCAAACTTCTCCTCTCACACATTACAGCAATAGGCTAGCATAGACACAGACGGATAGAATGAGATGAAGATGGCAAGTGAAATTCGGTATCGGTCAGTTCAAGGAAAGTTTCTGCATCGGCAGTAAGATCAAAAAGAAAAAAGTTGTAGTAAGACTTCTGTTGGGATGGAAGATGCAAATGATTTCTGATAGCCTAAAGTATGTTAGCAGTGCGCAGTAGCGGTGCAAAATTACTATAATTTCAAGCTTAGTAGGCAGGACATTAGAACAAGAGACTTCGGCTCTTGGGATGCAAACATTGTCTAAGTTGGTTTTCTAGGATAGAGTGGAGGATATGATGAGGCTTAACTTGATGTTAGTGCACACACATACTTATACCTCCGTATTCTCTGCGTGTCATGGAGGGCGACTAAATAGAGCGGGAACGGGGATGGAAGCCCGTCTTCTTGTATCTGAAATTCTAAAGGATGGAATAAAAGAAGCCAAGCGAGGAGCAGTCACCCATCTCGAAATTTCAGGTTGGGGTGTCCGAATGTGTGTAGTTGTAACCAAGATGAGAAAAAAAAGTAAAGATAAGTTGTACATGAGGAAAGAAACCTGAATGATGTTGCTCTCAATGAAACAAAGCTCAGTGTTAAAGGAAGAAAAATGGTCTGAAAGTGTCTTAGGAGTAAAGTCAAGAGTTAGTGTGAGGACCAAAGCTTGGGAAGCAGTAGCAATACTGCTGAAGTAGGAGTTGTGGTAGTGTGTCAGTAAAGACGTGAGCTCCAGAATGATGTGAATGAAGATGAAAATAGATAACGAAAAATGGGTATTTATTGATGCTTATGCTCCTAGCTATGAGAAGATTGAGTGAGTGTTTCAGCAGTTTTGATGCAAGAAACCGGCAATTATGATAAAGGTATACAATAAAGGAATACAGTGGAACTCGAACAGCAACAAACCATTGGATCCTTTCGAGGCTATGTTTGATAGTGGAGGATATCGGAAACTCAGATTAGTGTAGTAAAAGTTAGAAGCTATACAGATAAGAGAATAACCTGCAAATTGTCAGTGTAACTTGAGGGGGCAAATAATGTAAGACGCGGACTTGAAGTGAAGTTTTTATTAAGTCTGTTATCAAACGTATAGTCCTTCTTTGACCACTCCAACTGGTAAATTGTTCCGTACGTTAACAATCCTGTCAGAAAGTACTTCGCTTCTTTCGAAGTAAAACGTTTGCCCACGAGTTTGAGTCCATCACTACGAGTAAAATCGGACGAATTAAGTCTTGGGTAACTTGATAGACCAAGACTACAAAAGCTCTTGATAATCATGAATGCCTTAATTAGAGATCCTCTTAACCTACTCTTTTCTAAGCTAAATATATTCAAGTCCTTTAATCTGTTCTCGTAGGATTTGGTTCCTAGTCCCGAAACTATATTGGCAGCCCGACGCTGTACTCTCCCTGTTCTGTCCATGTCTTATTTTAGGTGGGTTGACACAATTTTCAAGATGGGGACGAACCAGTGAACTGTAAAGAGTATGGATGATTTCCCTGGACTGGTATTCAAAGGCCCTGCTGTTGAATCCAAGAATTTTGTTCGCTTTTTTCACCTGCCTCTGTGCACTGTATATTTTGTTTTATGCCACCAGAGATAGACTTTTACCTCATTTGTCTTTCGCACTTCAAAGAATTCTGACTGTAGCTTGCCTTTTCGATTCTGCTACCGATATGTCAAACCTTGCTCTTTCTGATATGAAAATTCATTTGCCACTTATAAGCCTAGTTCATCGGTTTCCCTATATCAGTATGAAGCTGTAGATGTTCATGTTTGTAGATTTATTTCTCAGGTTTTTATTATCAGCGAATTTTGATATCTTGCAATGCAGCTATTATCAGCATCATTTATATATATGGTAGAGAGAATCGGTCCCAAGACTGATCCTTGTGGCACTCCACTTCTTACGTCTAACCATTCTAAGGCTTGACCACTGATAGATACAACTCTCTGTTTAAGGTCAGTTATCCAGTAGAGTACATCATTGCCTTGTGACTTAATTTTCAATAATCTTTGATGTGGGACCCTCTCGAAAGCTTTTTGAAAATATGGATAGTTTTAACTGCTTTTCTTTCGTCATACGTGTTGATTGTGTTCACAGAAATCAAGCAGATTTGTCAGACATGAGCGATTTCGTCGAAAACCATACCAAGTATCGTTCATTAAGTGGTGGTTCTCTAAATGGTTTACAGTTCTATCTCGAATGATGGTTCCCTATAAGTTTTTTCAACTACAAACGCTAAGCTAATAGGACTATACTTTCCGGGCAGTGATTATGAACTTTTCTGAATATCGGCGTTACATTGGCAAACTTCCAATGATCTGGAACTTTTCCTGTAGCGAGTGACTCGTTGAAAAGGGCAGGCAGTCAGGGTCTTAACTATCTCATTTATCACCTCTTTCATTTCTCTCGGATAAACGTATCAGGACCTGCCGTTTTATTCATCTTCAATCCGTTTATTACTGAAAACATGTCTTAGTGTCTTAGGCTTTTATATCACTTTGGTGAAGAACGTTCTCCTCTCTTGTCAATGAGACTAGATTCATCACATGGGTTGTGTCTTCGATCGTAAATACAAATGCAAAAGGTCTCTTAATATCTTTGGCAGGGCTTCGTTGTCCTGATCCAAGTCACTGTTTTCTGTAATAGATAGATCTATTGACTGGGTTATGACTCTAGTACCTCTAACATGAATGTAAAACTCCTTTGGGTTTCTCTTGCTGATATCAACAACGTACACTTCACATTGATAATGAAGGTAGAACCAGTTTACGTTGTCTTAGTTTTATTATAACATACTGCCTGGGGTTAATGCAGAATAAAACACTAATCAGACAAAACTACATTTACTCAGAAAATTTATATTTTCATGAGGAATGATTTTTTTCACGGAAGAAACACACAGTAATACAAGACTGAAAAATTGAAAAATGTGACTATGTAAAATGAGGATATGAGAAGATAGATATCTAACATATCTACATAAGATATCTAACATCATCTCGGAAGAAAACGCAAGACTCGGAGAGAGAGAGAGAGAGAGAGAGGATCATGTGTCCAGGTGAGGTCAGGTCTTGCGTGATGGTGCGGTGTTGAGGCCCAGGTTCTGAGGAGGAGGAGGAGGAGGGGTGGCGAGACATGGGAATAAGGCGGCTCGCCTTGTCAGACGCTGGAACCGGTTGTGTGGGTGATCCATAGCTACTTGAGGCGAGGCGTGGCGGCGAGAAAAGGTGTATGTTGGCTTCCTCGCCTCAGCAGGAACTGGGACCTGTTTTTTGGGTGATCCAGTTGATGTACGTGGACACACGGGTGTATACGCCAGGGGCATTCTCCTTGGCACATTCATCTCCATGGCTCACTATGCCCACCTGCACCCAGCGGCCAGGGCACAGGTTCGCTACCAGAGGACCCCCGCTGTCTCCCTGGAGGAGGGAAGAAGAGGCCATTACATCGCTCATCGCTCCCTCACCTTGATAGTAATATGGGGCCACAAGCGGCCATCCATGTAGGGGATATATATTATCCCACTGACCATCTTGAGGCCAGATAAAGATATAAGAAGTGATATCATTCATTCGAGCTACGCCCTCTGTCACATTTTCTTTTTCCTACAGAATGTCAGACACATTGGATTGCCAGGAAAAATCAATGTTTATGACACATAAGATTGCCAGGAAAAATTAGATTTTTTATAAAGTCAAGATAAATGTACGAAAAGCATATGGTGTACCAAGGTATGTCACTCTCGTAATTGTACTCCAAGATGTCACAAACTTGGTCAGCAGGTAACATGTAAACCATCCTCTCCAGGTAACACATGAAGCTAATAGATGACACGTAAAGCTAACCATGAATATTCGCGGATTCAAAGACATGAGGTTAACAAGAGACGTAAGGCAACACCATCAGTAACCTGTCATTTCCCAGTCAACAGTAAAGTCTGTGTGATGGTTCTATATCTGTGTATCGGATCGAGTTGCTGGATGGATGCATCCCTGTTAACAGTCGTCGTCTTTCTAACCGTTGTCATCCTCCTGTTGAATAATTGTTATCATGTAACAGGACAGTCACAAAGTAGGTACCTACAGCCGAACCAAAAATTTTTACCACTTTCATTATTTAGATGTTATTTGAAGCGCCATTTATCAAGTAACATTATCCTTTGTTACTGTGTTGGTCCTGCCTGAATGACTGGTCAAAAGAGAACAAAAAATTGAATATCTGATAAAGCGCTTACCACTGAGCTATAGTATATGATTATCACCTTAACCAAAGGATGATTGTTAGTGTTGCAATTGTACACTTTATCCAGAGACTTAAGACAGATGTTCATACGGAACCGAAGCAATATGCCCTTGTAACAGTTAGGTCAATAAATAATAGTTATATAGCCTAGAATTTACGTAAAGTGGTAATATTGTACAGAAAAAAATATATAGCCTTTACATAAACTAGTGATATTGCGCTGGGAAAAATATATATGGCCAGTATAGTATGAAAACTGGTAATTCTATACTGAAGTTATACGGTCTATAACTTGCATGATCTGGTTGTAGTACACTGAAACAACACGGCCTGTACCAAAGTAGGTAAGTAACACTGGAATCAGAAACTAGTGACTTAGGATGGATCTTCTCACTACTTCAAAACAACGTACCATAACGTGGGTGAAAAATTAGTAGCTGGTAATGAGAAAATGATACAGCTAATTAATGATACAGCTAACTAACTAATGGTGATACAGCTAACTAAAAGTTGTTCTGTGCCTGTACTGAAACGGTCCAGAGCATGCTTAATATAGCCAATATTGAAATTTCAACATAATGGTGTTGAGTGAAATATAATGTCAGTTATAAATTCATGAAATAATTCTATGGCCTTCTGTGATAATTCTAGCTCAGTGGATTCATAAGCACATGAGATAATGGCCTTTTTTGTTGCAATTGCAGATTGATGTACATATAGATGACCTTTTTTTTTTTAGCCTACTTAGATATATAGATAATCTTTTTTACTCTAGTTATACGCCATATTGTCACACTTGTATTACTAATATCTAAATGTATCTAAAGGAGGGTCTAATGATAAAATCAACACAATATGGCTAAGGAAAACTGTTGCTACTAAACTGCAACAATATGTCTTTTTGAGTGAGGCTCTTGGTAATGATCAGCAATATGATAGGTAGTGACTTGGTCAAGGAAGGCTGTGCCTGCCAGTACTGAAGCTGCAACAATATGCAGAACAGCTTAACTATAAAAGGATACTGACATTCAGCTGCAAAACAATATGCCCTACAACCTAGCTAAAGATGGCTATTACCGTGGAAATGCAACAATATGGCTTAGAAATGAACCATCGAAAGATATTGATGTAGAACAATATGGCGTATGAGTAGACCATGAAAGGTATATTTACATTTAGGTGCAGCACAATGAACTATTACAGCAAAGGAAGGATATTAACTGTGAAGTGTACTATCAAACAACTTATGGTTCTCCTGAGGTAGAATTATCACGGGACGCCAAAGAATGGGATTTCAAAAATGAATAACTAACATTATCGACCATTTGAAGGCTAATTGGTATATGATTGATCTCTTCTGCTCACTGCCTCCTCAAAAACAAGTTGACCATATTACTCACATTTCAATATCAGATCGATTGGACGAATTAGTTTGTGCTCGACTTTTCGTTGGAATCTTAGCATGATTTTCGTACTGGTTTTTCGAAGCCAGAGGCTTCTTAGAGTAAAGGAACCCACCTGACATGTGTCTTTCAAAGGGGTCAAAGCGCAAATAAACTTGGATGGGTCAGCCGAGGCCAGTAATTTGCACAGGTCTTCCGAAATCATGTTAAGTTCCACCTCTTGTAACTTCTTCGGATGGTTGCTGGTTCCTGTAGATGATGGAGTGTGTTAGACTGTGTGGGTGAAGAGGCCACTTGAATAAGGGATTCTGTTCCTACACCTTGAATAATGTATTGTTTTGGTCACCTTGCTTGAAAAAAAGATATATTGATAAGATGGAGAAAGTCCAGCCACTTGCAAATAACATGAGTTGTGATCAAGTGTTTGTGTGTGTGCGCTATTTGTGTGTCACGGGGAGAGAATTTTACTCTTCGTGTTGTCCCATCTCTGAAGCTCGTAAGAGCATCGTATCATTACTATGTGTACACACACACACACACACTTATTTGTACCGTATGGGGAGTAAGATTTACATTCGTGTTATCCATCTACCAAACATTCTCTGCTATCACACAACTTCTTAAATTCATGTATGTTGTCTGCATTAACCATGTCCTCCGTCACTCCATTTCATCCGCCATTTTTTTTCCATTAAAAAACTTTTTGCATCTTAACTTTTTCTTGCAGAATTTTGTCATCTAGTTGCGCTATACCCACATCTCTCGAAGAATTTCTCATTATTTGCCTCGTCATACTTCTTTAAAAGCTTGTAGGTTGCGATTAAGTCACCCCACACTCTTCTCTCATCGAAAGTTGGCAAATTTTAGCTCTAGCCTTTCCCTGAAACTCGCTTTTCTTAATCTAGCACCACCCTGTATGTCATGACACTCTTTGTACTGTACGGGGAGTGAGTTTTACACGTGTGTGTATGTCCTTTGTGTAGTAAATGATCTCCAAGTGATGGTACGCATGTACGAGAGAGTTCTCCAACTGGTGGTGTACCAGGAGAGAAGGTCTCAATTACTGTACCCTAAATCTGATACAATTGTGCCTCAGAATGGAATAGGTTAGGATCAGCGCTGCTCTACATTACTCCGGTCACAACTGACAAGTACATCTCTCTCCCTGAGAGTCTGACTTACCCAACTGTAAGGTGCCCCAGCCCGTAGCCACGACTCTTCCTCCAAAGGGGATGTCCTCGTTCTTTGCCAGACAGATGGGCCTGATCTTATCTGTGAATGTCACCTCTTGCGAAAGCTCGATCAGTGCGATGTCGTTCTCCTGTTGATAAGGTCTGATAAGGTAGAGTTGCTGAAACTTTCGTGAAGTTGGCGGGAGGAGTCCAAGAGCACAAACAGAAAGGGGTATAGGAACTGATAATGTGACGCAAGGTGAAGGGGGAGAAGCTATAGAGTTATGCACCGAATGGAATGAGAGTGAAGCGTCTCGTCTGTGGTGGGATGAAGAAGACTGAAATACTGGTGATTGGACTGTGATTGGACAAAGTGATGTGGTGTTACTTCTAATGGGGCGAAGAAGGATGAGCCTTATTGCTGATTGGATGGGGAATGAAAGGTCTTATTGCTGATGGTGAAGAATGATAAGTCTTACTGTGGACTGGATGAGGAATGAGGGGCATTACTAATGGAATGGGGTATAGTAACTGTTCCTACAGATGGAATGGAGGGAGGTGGATGAAGTGCCATACTACTGATGAGGTAAGGAGTGAGGGAGAGGTCTTGACTGCTTTTGGAATGAGAAGTAAGACCTCTTCTTGCTGATGGGTGAAGAGTGACGGATCGTAACTACTCGTTGGGATGGGAAATCTTGCAATTACAGCTGATGGAGTGGAAGGATGACTGGGTTACGCTTAGTAATGGATGGAGTTGTGCAAGGTCTCATCTCTGATCAGTGGATAGAATTGACTCGTGGATGATTGAATTCCAGATAGAAAGTTTATCAATTGCTATAATGAACTAACAAAGCTACATTATCATAATGGATTTTGAAATATATATACATTATGATGAATTTACTGATATTCCTTGACTGCTATTAATACTTTTTTTGCCGAATTCATCATAGAACACCGTAAACATGAGCACAAATTTTGTTCGTTGAATGCGAGTTTTTTTTTTATTAAATTCAGTTTCAATAGAAAGCCCGTGAACTCTGCAAGTTACCCTTAGGAAACCATATATTAGATTGCACTTTCATTACCTTTCTCTACATACAGCGGGAACATCTTTGTGAAAATGAAAAGGAAAAAATCACGTCAACTGAATAATTGTAGAAAATCTCTCCTTCATATGTCGATTAGAAGTGTCTTTATTTTTCCCAGTGAGCCATTACTGAGCTCACTTTATAATTCTATTTAGCAGAAGTCTGTAACTGAATAAAATAAATAGAATAAGTAACATCATCACAGTAACTACAGACTCCTTATATTCAATCGCATCCGGTATCCTTATTAATTGAATCTTTACTGATATTCTCCTTTGATTCGTGAATGATCTCTGGTATCCAAGAAGCGTTTCAGGGTTTCTAGAAATGACTAGCCTCCTGAATCCGGTTCATTTTCAGAAAGAATCATTCGGTCTAGGTGGGTTGCGCGCTTTATCTGGGAACCACAAGTAGCCTCTGTTCCTAATGTAGATTACTGCTAATGCTAATGAAATAATCCCTGTGATTTGCTTTATCCCCTGTTATACTTGGCTGCGTTGGGTGGGCTATAGAGTGTACCACCTACCACGGTTATTAAGGATGTTACAGTAAAGCTATTGCATCCACCAGCCGCAGAATCTTCAACAATCTTTGTTGAACCTTGTGGGTGGTAGTTGAAAGACCACAGAAACTCTCACTGTGTATGTGGTTCCTGGCGCCACTGTTGTATGGGAGGTGTCTCTCTTGTGACGAAGAACTATAGGCTGCTATTTCTAAGGGCACCAGTATCCTGTGTGGTTCATAAGAGCATATCGATATCTAATTATTTGACTACCATTGTGAATATTAGCCACTTTTGCGTGGCTCCTGCACCATCAAGGCTGCGCTACCGTCAAAAACAGGGAAAGGAAGGATTCTATTGAAGGGAGATGATGTTCGTTATAATGGTTCTCCTTTTAATGCAGTGACGATGACGCAGTTTCGCCCAAGGTGACTCTTCGCTCCCGGCGTAAACCACATTCGGGCGAAGTCCAGCACCGCGTTGAGGATAGACTGAATAATATGAACCATTATCACAAAAAGCGTCATCATATACAGTATCTCATTTTTTTAGCTCGTGTTTTGAGATCGAAGTTAAAGGGAGTTTTTTTTTTTATTTCAATGTATTCTTCACATCCCGTAATATCCTGATCTAGAATCACAAAATCTCCCATTTACGAGCAAATTTTGGTATCCGCCACAATGACCTTTTTTTTTTTCAGTGGCTCTTCAAGAGTCTCGGAATGTTCTTGTTGGCCAGCTAATGTCCTCTACATATAAAGTTACTCCTGTTGATTTTCTGAATAGAAACCTGACGGAAGGTTAAGGGAAATATCAAATGAAAGTATTGCTGGGCGTGTAACGCCACGGGGAAAGCTGGGTTCTGATGATGTGTCCACTGCGCGTGGAGTGGCAGTAAGGACAAGCTGTTGCGTGCCTTGATTATGTTCCTCAGTCTGTGTGACTGGTAACATCTGGTGTGGGCGGTGAGACCAGCACAGAATTCGCTGACAGCAGATGGTATTTTCCTTTCATGGCTAAGGTACCAGTCACGGTGCAGATGTCGCTCAAATGTAACAGAAAATGTTGGGCTAGAGAGAGAGAGTTAATAGGAACAATAGTCTAAGGACTTTTGAGAAATCGGAAAAACAAAACCTTGCCATTCTTTCCTAAGAAGGGAAAGATGTTGGAAAAGACATTGGAAGGTTAGGGCTTTCCGAAGTTTAGCTGTATACGAAAAGAAACCAGCATCACAACCACTCTCGCTTGGATTGCTAGCAGCTAAGCATTCACCGTGCTATGTAGTGGTTTGTCCAGTGTTACTTGAATTAGCTAATGGTGGCGAGGGCACTCGAGAAACATGCTTTCAGGATCAGAAACCAACACTGTACTTGAAGAATGGGTCAAGTAGCTCGTTTTTAAGGTCTAACTGCAAGAGTTTTACTTTTTTTTCTTCCATCCGAGATGGTACGAGCAACAGAAAGCCCTAGTCGAGGCCATATTGTTTACATGTGCATACATACCTTAGTGGAAGCCAGGTGTCCAATCTATCGACCATCCTCGTGAAGATGGATGAATTGGGGGTTGACTGTCCGCAACTAGGATTCGAATCTATGAGGGCGGCCAGTGAATGAGTCACGGCCAGCAACTCTAACCACCATACCACAGAGTTCCTTAACACTGTTATGGTCCCGAATCTATAAAGGAAGCTTGTAAAGCTGAAACCTCCCTAGATAAGAAATCGGTTTACCTTTTAAGGATAGATAAACCTTCGTTTAATCTGTACACCCGCTTTGAAGGAAGGAATATTTGGCATCCGAACAATTCTCCTTCTAGTTATTCAGCATTCTGTGCAGTATAGAGGTTCCAGATGTTACTGTGATACCAAGGATCTTTATCGGCTTGAGTGATGGACATATAGATCCATCAAAGGAGATTGGAAACTTGCGAGCTGTTATAGAATGAAAAATGGGGAAAACAAATTGGATTTTGGAGGCACTGAGGATGACTAATAAGCTAAGTCTGTTCCACTGGGGAAGTCTTGTCCAAATGAGAGTCTTTGAAGGTGGTTGTATAGAGGTGAGACGTAGAAAAAGGAAGAGAAAATAGAACAAATGTAAAGGTAGAGGAAGAAAGGTTGCAACACAGTTGATAGAAATGGATCGTCAGCCTATGAGTGCACTTGGTTAACTTGTTGAAGAAAGGATACAATCGAAAAAAAAAAAAAGAAGGAACAGCTTAGGAGACGTGGCAAAAGAACCTTGAGGAACACGGCTGTTGATAGGATGAGAGGAAGAACTTGAGACGTCAACGATCACAGGGACAGACCGGCTGGACAGAGGTTTGTGGTGAATATGATAAAACACACTGACGGTGGAAAACCAGGGAAGAGAATATTGGAGATCACATCTTGATGTCACCACCATGCGATAAACATTCCGGATATCAACGTCTGCAATGTGTAGTTCCCCATACTCTTGCAGTGGATGACCAGATATTACTAAGACAGGGAGGGATGATAACGGTGGATGTCGTCTTAGAAGAGCCATAAGGAATGGTTCGAAAGAAGACTGTGTGTTTCAAGTGGGATAAAGCAACGGGAGTAGAGATGAATTTCAAAAACAGGCTTAGGCATATATGATTATACTGCTTTTGATCAGCTGTTTTTATGATTTTCTATGAAATTAAGTCCGTCCTATCATTATCATTATTATATCATTATCAATTTGATTTTCATTATTATATTCATTATCATTCTATCATTATTATCACCAATATCATTACGATTATTACCACAATCATCACAAATTTAATCATTATCATTATGATATCTTTCGTATCACAAGCAAGTTTCTTCTAAATAAAGTGGCTTTTGAAAGTCAGATGGAAATATGAATATGAACCATTTCATCAGTCCACCTGATGCAACAGCTCGTCCTCAACTTACAAAGGTGAAGTCGTTATAATCTTCATGTCTGATGATCCTGCGGGCGCTGAGGGTCAGACTGCCAGCTTCCTGTCTGTCTAAACGGAGCGACCCTAGCCTCAGGGTCAGACTTGCTGGGCTTTCCCTGACAATGAGAAGTCGAGGGAAAATGTCAGTGAAAGAAATCGATATTCGTTTTCTTTGTCTATCGTGTTCATCGTCTCTTCTATCTACATATTTTTTTCTCTTCGTCTTTATTGGTATCATAATGAAAATAATGATAATGTTAATTATGATCTTATTGTAATCATTATTATCTTTATCATTATTATATTCTCTCCTCTCCGATCTCCTCTCCTCTTCCTCCTGTGGTTACGATCTTACTTGCCAGTGAAGCAGTGTGCAGCTGTCAGGACCCACGTCTTACTGATGAGGGAGCCGCCACAGAAGCCTCCTACGGACACCTGGTACGGGTACTCCCCAAGAGAGGCGTCCACACCGTTTACGATCTTGGAATCTATCAGTGATATGGGCGCCGCCCCACACCCGCCTGCAGGAGATAGTGGAGCGGTTGAGTCACGTCCAGAGGACCTTCTGGCGTGGCTTGGGTTGGCTGTGATTAAGGTGGGTGAGGAGTTGCCTTGTACCCGTCGCTGTTAGAGGCTTGGGTATGGAAAAGCTTCCTCACTCAGCCTGGGGAATAGTAGAGGCTGGGGTATAGAGGGCCTTCCTCACTGAACCTTGGGACTAGATAAAGGCTAGGGTATGGAAGGACCACCTCAATCAACCTGGGGACTAAACAGGGACTAGGGCATGGAAGGGGCTCCTCTCCACTCAGCTTGGGGAGTACATCGAGAATAGAGCACAGGAGGAGGTTGGTTAGGTTAGGTTAGGGTCCTGTATTTTTTTCTTTTGAGGTCTTGAAGAAGAAATAGTGGTTCATTCATGTCAGAGAAAGATACAACTCTTTAGGGAATGTATGTGTGTATGTCAGACACGGATCAAACACTCACTATTTTGCGTTGGAATTTGCATTAGTTTGATCTGCTGATAAACTGTTTTGGCTGACCTTTAGCAGAGATGATGTCAATCATGTTAAACTCTATTAGTTTAAACATTGTCTCTTGAATGTGAAGTGTGACTAAAATTGAAATATTTCTAAAGCATGGTTATTTCAAAAGTTTTCATTTGGTAAGAGACATAATAAAAACTTCAAGCCTTATATATATATATATATATATATATATATATATATATATATATATATATATATATAATAATAATAATAAATCAATATCTATTTATCTGAGTCTATATATATTTATGGGTGGGTTGGGCCGTTCTTTTGTCTGTTTCCTTGTGCTACCTCGCTAAGACGGGAGACAGTGACGAAGTACAATATATATATATATATATATATATATATATATATATATATATATATATATATATATATATATATTTTTCAATTTATCTGTTCATATATCTATTCATTCATCTATCTATCTCTTATCTATCATCAGAAGACATAGCTCACGTACTACATAAGGGCCTCGTAATATTGCAGACAGCCGTTGTTGTCTTCATCGAGGTGGTCGTGGACGTTGTCGACTTAGTGGTAGTCTTGGTCGTCGTCGTAGTTGTCGTTGGCGCGGGAGTCGTTGTCGTTGGTGAGGGAGTCGTAGTGGTTGTCGTTGGCGCGGGAGTCGTCGTAGTTGTCGTTGGTGCAGGAGTCGTGGTTGTTGTAACTGGTGCAGTTTTTGTCGTTATCACGCTAGTTGTACTCGTTGTGCTCACAGGAGACAGGGTTGACTCAGCTCTTGTAGTGCTGGTCGTCTTCGCTGTAGTTGTCGTGGGTGTCGTTGCTTTTGCAGTTGTCGTACTGGTTGTAGTCATTGCCGCTGTAGTGGTCAGGTACTACTATTATTACCGTTATGATCAATAATATCATTATTTTTATCATTATCAATAATACTATTATTATTACTACTATTAATACTATTATTATCATGAGTATTATCTTCTCAGACAGTTTACGGCCAACCTTCAACCTAGCTTATGCCATTATCTTAACACATCTTTAGTACATCACCTACATCCCTCCAACCATATGCTTGATACAAACTTATTTTCATTTTTTCTCCATCTTAACCACACATCCCCACACACAAGGGACAGACGAAGCCACCCTCTTAGACAATGACATAAAGTGGGATGGCTCCTTCCACATCTGGTCTTCTGTTGTATAACATCTCCCTGTCATTACCTTCTGCTGTGGTCACTGGAGGCACTGTCAGTGGAGGAGGAACAGCACCTCCAAGCTTCTTGATTTCTTTACGTAATTCCGAAGTTCCTCTTCGGCGATTTCCCTCACCGAGGACAAGACTGAGGTCGACGATTCTATTTTGTGCATTACTTCTTCTGCTGCCTCCTTCAGTGCCCCTACGTTGTCACCAGAGGCAACATCGGCCATGACCTCTACCACAAGCATACTCACGATGTCCGTGAGAGCCGATATCTGCCCCAGGAGCTGATCTATCAGTGTGATGTCTCTGTTGGTCGCCGCTTCGGATGCCTTTTTGATAAATTTGGCCAGCATGTTCAGTGTCTTTGCGCCTCGCCTTCGCCCTAGCCTGGCGTTATCTTCCCGAATTTCTATGAGTGAGACTACAGATAACTGAGCTGAGAAGATTTCATCATCTAGTAGACGCAATTTATATAGAAAGATCTGCAGGGTTTTGTATCTGTCTTGCAACATGACCAGCATGGCGGTGGGAGAGTCTGAAAAGGAAGGAGAGAAACTGAGTAAACTTTTCGTTTTGTGGGAAACCCCAAAATAGTTTTTGTCTAATCTGCATAAGATACCGCTTTTGATTACAGATGTTAGGTGTTTTCATTTCTTTTCTTTCATACTTATTCGCCGTTTCCCCCGTTGGCAAGGTAACGCTCGGGACAGAACAATAGAGGCAGCATTAGCTCGCAACCCTTCTCTTGTTGTCATATGTAATGCACAGAAGCCACGACTCTGAGTCAACAAAGAGATCCAACAGGTCTTTCCATGGTTTCCCCACGGCCGCTTCACATGTCCTGGTTCAGTCCGGTGACAGCACGTCGACCCCGCGAAAATCCTTACAGTTCACGTTATGACGAGCAGCCTCTGACCCTTCTGCATGTTCTGGCCCCGATCATTCAAAATTCTTTTCACTCTACCTTCCATCTCGAATCTGGTCTCCTGTTCTCCTTGTTCCCTCCACTTCTGACACGTATATCCTTTTTCAACTTCTCATTACTCATTATCTCGATATATCCAGACCGTTTCACCACATCCTTTCCAACTCTCTTATATATACTTCTCACTATCACGCCTCTCTCTCTCTCTCTCTCTCTCTACCATTCCTTACTCGAGCAACCCTCTTCGTCACATATCGTCCCCAAACGTTTCATTTACACCACATTCACCCTCTCCTTTACATCTTGCCTCGGGCCTACTCCCCTCATCCATCCAGCACCGACGGAACTGCTATACCATTGAACATTCCCATATTTGCCCTTCAAAACATTGACGTATCTTTCCACTCTTTCCTCACTGCGAACAGGACCTTTTTGTCCCCCTTACACACCCTACAGCTCACTGCAGCTCCACCTTTGCTCTGCGACGGCTGTCATATTGACAGATTAATGGAATCTTTAAAGCAAAATAAATTTTCATTATAGATTTAAACGATTTCTATTGTATATTGTGTAGGCGTGCATGTGTATATGTATCTGTGTATGTATGTGTTTGTCTATGTATGTATCTGTGTTTGTATGCGTATATGTATGTATCTGTGTTTGTATGTGTATATGTATGTATATTTTTTTTGATAGACTATTTTGATCTGTATTACGAGCGCTGAATAGCCTGAGAAGCTCCAGTGTTTGCCTTATAAACCTAAGTTCAATAATCCAATCCAACCAACGTCCCCGTAGCCACCACTATCAAAGTCGTCTGCGGAAACTTATACACCCGCCCAGCAGGCCACAGCACCTTCTGAAAGCCTGCACCACACACGCCTCGTTCCGACACATAGACGGCACCCTGTACCACCAGGTAGGAGTGGCCATGATCTTACCACTAAGGGGAACCTTCTTCGCATTCTACATGTGCCACCTTGAGATCAGTGTTCTTCGGGAAGACTCACTACACCCATCTACAGATACGTCGATAACATCTACGCAGTCGTCAGAGATGAAACGCTCCTCAACCACCTTAAGACAACAATGGAAGCGAACTCGGTCATATTATTCGCTCATCACCAGAGCGTCAACAACAAGATGCTATTTTTGGAAGTTGTGGTGAATGGCAACACAAGAAACCCACAGACCTTGGACGATGTTTACGTCTAGTGAATGTCCCCAACGCCACAAGACCGGAGTCATAAGCGGTATTTTCCACTAGTATCTGGACATTTTGAAAGTTATATTGGTCCCTTAGTTGTTGTATGGGTGCAAGGCGTAGGGTGTATATGAGGATGTGAGGAGGAGGGTGGATGTGTTGGAAATGAAGAGCTTCAGGACAAAATGTGGATTCAGGTGGTTTAATCAAGTAATAAAAGGGTAAGAAACAGAGGTAAGGTAACAAAATGAGTATAGTAGAGACAGCTATAGGGGGCGTTCTGAAGTCGTGTAAACATATGGAAAAAATAAGCAAGGAGAGGTTGACAAGAGGATGTATATATATATATGTCGGAAGTGGAGGAGAAAAGAAGGGGAAAACCGAATTTGAGAGGGAAGGATGTGATAAAAAAAAAAAAAAAAAACCTTGACCAGTCGGGACCTAAGCGTGCAGGAGGGTG
Organism: Panulirus ornatus; assembly: GCF_036320965.1. NCBI lineage: Eukaryota > Metazoa > Arthropoda > Malacostraca > Decapoda > Palinuridae > Panulirus > Panulirus ornatus. The sequence goes on along the minus strand of NC_092243.1, from coordinate 64,462,128 downwards.
AAAGGTGTGCGCAGTATGGGGTGAGTTGGAGTGACGTGATATACAGAGGGCGACGTGCTGTCACTGGACAAAACCAGTGCATGTGAAACTACCGGGGGAAACCATGAAAAGGCCTGTGGAGCCTGGTTGTGGATAAGAGGCTGCAGTTTCAGTGCGCTACACATGACAGCTAGAGAATGGATGTGAGCGAATAAGGCCTTTTCTTTGGTCATGATGTTACTTCGCTAACTCGAAGAACTGTGGAAAAGTACGAAAACTTTACTTAGAATATATATATATATATATATATATATATATATATATATATATATATATATATATATATATATATATATATATAATGAGACAGAGATACATACTTCCAGTGGCAGTGACCACACACAGGAACCCGTTGGAGCGCTCGTCTCTCTTCTGTCGTTTACTTTTGTACTTCATCTGTAGTTCGTTTTCGTCGATGCGCACTTTACTGGGTCCGTTCCTCCCACAGTACTTCATCCTGTGGTGAAAAACAAAGGAGAGAGGGTAGCTCAGTACGTCTAAACAGAGATTGGTAGATGGTTTATTCTTTCCTACTGTAACATTGTTTCTAGCTTTCTTGGTCATAGATATATGGCACACAAACAAACACACACACACACACATACACACACATGAAACAATAGATTTCTGATAGCGTCTGATATCTGGACAAAAAATACGACTAGAGATTCAAATTGAGATAGTTTTTAGGTTTGGTATTACCTTACCAACTGAACGGAGAGTAGCTTACCAGATGACTAAGAACTCATACAGCTTGTATGATATTCTGTATATTCGTCTGTAATTAGAGAATATTACTTGTGCATTGATGGTATTCTCGAAAACGAAGAATGATGTGAGCAGTTCATGAGAATGACTTGTGCACTGAAGGGGTTCCTATATACGAAGAATGACATGGACAGTTCATGAAAATATATGATGAAAATATATTCCATTGTGAAGTCGTCTATCTTACTTTTTCATGTTCCCTCTGACGGAGCCGATGACTGTTATCTGCTCAGTCTTACAGCCTTTTGGGCTGAGGTTGAACTGCGGGCATGATAAGATCATCTGCGTTCCAGCCGGGCTCTGCAACAGAAGGGTAGTGTGTGGCCAGTTTGAGACAGTACTTTAAAAGAGAAAAAAAGACTGCAATCGAAAGAAAAATCTCAGTTGTAGGTTATACACTACTTATATACAACATGAGATTGTGAGTAGTAATGCCTGCGATGATTGAAAATTTCATTTTCTTATTTTTGCTGAGACGGCAATGGCAGCTAAATGCCCTTATCAAGGCCATCTCATTTGCGGTACACACACACAGACAAACTCAATTCACATTGAAGGTGTAAGAACATGGGTGAGTTTACGCCTCAAATACAGAAGGATGGTCGAGAAAGAGAGACTTCAGGGAAAGATGTCAGAAAACGAAAGAACTTTGCAATGCGCTGTGACGAATATATAGGCAACACTTCAGCCAGACAGCAGTTATAAGGTATAAGAGAGCAAGGAACAAATACAGCAAGCTAAGAAAAGAATAACAGAAAAAAACTCAGAAATTGAGATATGGGATAAGGCAGCACAAGACAAGCTCATAAGGCTAAGCTATTTTGAAGGATGAGTTACAGAGGAAGAACTGAGGATATGCAACGAACTGAACTACGGGGTTCAAAAGCATTTCCTCCAGTGAGATGAAATGGGGAGGAGATCTTGGAGAGTCCTGAGGTATCTTCAGAGGAACATAAACAGAATACTAAAGGACCTTAAATCCATTTCGAGCTCATGGGCCCTCAATGAAGTATCTTTATGTTGAAGATGTGTGCGGATACTCTTTACACACCACTTGAAATAGGGTTTAGCTTGTCACTAAGTATATAAGGGAGAAGGTCTAAGGGCGATGGACGAGGCCAAACGTCATGCCCATCTTTAAGAAAAGAGACAGGGAGGAGGCGCTGCATTTGGAATTTATCGTGTCAATCATAAATGCGTTAAATGATGAACTCCCAGCCGAAAAACTGATATGGAGTAATGAATTATTTCTCGAAATTCTAGTGACGGGACGACCCAATCGGTGACATTGCCTTGTAGAACTCGCTAGTTAGATACTTAGATGATGCAGCGCAGCTCAAGCCCGCAGACTATAACTGTAGAGAGAAATTAGAAAAGATGGAAAGAGGACAAATGGTTTATTTCTCAGAGGCACATTCTACCAGGAGCAAAGAAAAAGTAGAATCATTGGCCTACATTGCAATTTTTTCCTAATAAAAGTTTTAGCTCGCGACGTTCTAACCAAATTGCTCCAAAGAATATAATCAGATCAACAAAACCAATCACGAAAAGTTTTTTTTTCCCTCCATGTACACAGAGACATTCACGGGAACCATTTTCAAGCTACATTTCAAAGTGAAACAGATGATCCGGTCGAGACATGGAAAAATATTTTGTTGCAGCGAAGCATATCGAACATTTGATCGAGTTACGTGCACATGTAATAAACTTAGCGAAGCGTTAAATGCATTACACAAAGTCGGATACGCAGTTGATATATGTATACGCAGACATACGAATCTAATTCGGTAGAAATTCTATACAAACTCTTCAATCTTATGTTAGATCTAATTCAAATGTAGGTGTCGACTTAAGATTCCCTCTACATTAATTGGAGTTTGGACTAGGATGGTCTGCTTGTATATCCACACCATCCTAGTCACACAAATGAGTTGAAGTGTTTACCTGATTTAAACGGGATAAACTTACAGTAGTGTCATCTATGAAGTAGAGAGTGAAGCTAGTGAACGTGTCATCTATGAAGTAGAGAGTGAAGCTAGTAAATTTACAGTAGTGTCACCTATGAGGTAGACAGTGACGCTACTGATCATCACATTGCGAATTTAACATGAAAAATTACTAGGTAGAGTATTTCTGCTACCCTGCCAACCAGAGTAGCTGGTCTACCCATGTAGGAATCAGTCGACCCCTGCTTGTTCCAGCGTTCGGGACTGGGGGTTCACAACCCCCAACTCTGCAACATTGTTTATAACCCCATGTAGATAGTATTGGAATACACACACACACACCCACACACCAAAATTAGAATATCATACCCAAACGCAAACCCATGAGATCCCTCTAGTATTCATACAAGGTTTCATGTTTCTTGCATTCATCGTCAGGGAGTTATGACAATCTCACACACACACACACACACACACACACACACGATCTATTATCATTATTGATATATGCGAAAAGCAGCAGGCAGATGCGTGCCTCGGATCCAAGCCTTGAGGGGCCGGGTACAAATGCAGACAGCCCACGGGACCAGAGGCGAAAATAATACTGAGAGAGAGAGAGAGAGAGAGAGAGAGAGAGAGAGAGAGAGAGAGAGAGAGAGAGACTGCGTACAGAGAGGGATGGCTGAAGAGGTGATGGCCCCGAAGATTAGCGAGACGCAAGGCTAGTGGCTCACGAGGAAAATAATTACTGGACCTCTACATATTTTCCAGCTTTTGGGATAACGACCTTTGTGATATTGAGTATGCGGGCTTCCAGGATAGAGTCGAGGGTTGAATTATGGTGTCGTGAGACTGAAGACATGGAAACGAATGAATTTTAATGATATAATGGGGAGAAATTGCGTTTAAACAGTATTGATATTAACCAGATTACATAATTTCCAATTCTGAGATGCTGCAGAGGTCGGAACTGATAAAGGAAAAAAAATGTTCAGTATGAGAAAGAGAACGGAAGTTAGAGAGGAGTGATAGAAAGAGTTGAAGTTTGAAAGTGGAATCATCAGCATACAAGTGAATGTGGTCAAAAGTACGTTAGAAAAGATAATTTACTGAGAAGAGAAAGTGTGTGTGTGTTAGGTCAGAAGTCTGCGGAACACCGCCAATGGCAGGGACAAGAAGGTTAAGTCCTTCCATCAATCACTACTGCAATGGAACGGCCAGAGAGGTTACTAAGCAATGGCGAACACACAGAAGCAGCAAGACCAAAGAGCAGCAGCTCTGAATAGCCTTAGAAGCTACAGTGCTTGGCTTAAATGGCCTAAATTGTATAATCCAGTCCAAGACCAAAGAAGGGACTTTAGAAAGCAAAGAACTATGCTACACTGTCAAATGCTTTGGAGAAGTCTGGAGTTACGACGAAAGATTAAGCAAAATCCCGAAGAGAGGAGGACCAAAGGTGTCACAAAAGAGAGATCACTAACAGACCAAACACTGCGATATCGATACAGGTGATAAGACAAAAAGGAATGGGATTCTACGTGTAAGAGTTAAGGAGATCTACAAAAACTTTGGAGACAGCAGAAGTGAGAGCAACGAAGCTATAGTTTGAGAGAATAGAATCTACTTTTCCAGGGATGGGTTACACAAAGGCGTAACTAAGAGTAGGGAGAAGTCTAGTTACTTAAACTGCTACGTAATAGATGAGCAAAGATCGGAATCTACAGTAGCTCAGAGGCATACTCCTGTAGGACTCGAGGATGTATACCGCCTGGAGGTGAAGGTACCTTCACCTGGAGAACACAGATGACGTAGGTTCAGTGGGAGTAAAGTGAATGATCAAGTCAGAAGAGAGGAAGGAAAAGGAATAATAGTTGCCGTGTTGGCGAAGTAACGGCAGGAACTGACGAAGAAATGCCATATTTTTTCTTTTTCACTTCCACATCCACTCTCTAGCTCTCATGTATAATGCACCGCAACCACAGACCCCTACCCAAAGAAGTTACTGGAGATGTTTTTGTTAAGGACCAGAGAGTTTGGTCAGCAACAAAGGTCAAGTGAGCTCAATTTCTTATATCAAGGTGAGCTTGACCTTACGAAGAACGGCTTTGCCGTGATTCTGATAAAAAATGAAAGTTGAATGGGTTTCTGAGAAGTTAGAGGAGTTCCATGGCCCGATACGCTCCGTACCTGATTCGAAAAGCATCGGAGAGGGAGCGATGAAACGGCGACTTTGGCTAGAAAGATTTGTTAGAAAATGGACGTAGGGTAACGAATCAATATCCGTATCGGGGAAAGTCGGTAAAAAGCCGTTCAGGGATGACCGCTCAGGTCTCCCAAAAGTACCAAAGTTGGCATTACGAGGCGGGGATGGATTATCGATAGGTAGGTAGGCTTGCCAGCTAAGATTGATACGAGACAGTGGTCAGAGGACACCCCCCCCCCCCCCCCATAGCAGAGCAGAAAGACTGTAACTGTAAGATCAGGGTTAATGAATACAGAAACATGTGTTGGAAGAATTGAAGTGCTTGGTGTCTGATTATCTGTTTCAGATCATTAAGGAAAAAAAAAAAAGGGGAATGATTCCGGAAAGGACTTGCCAGCCAAACGTTGTGGTATGTACTGAAATCCCTGCCTAAAGGATTATAGTGTTATGAGACGACAAGACTTGTACATAGAGGACGAGAGAGAGAGAGAGCTAGCTTATGAATACTTTGGCATTACACACAAACCTAAATCTTACCTTGAAAGTAGCTTTGCATTTCTTCTTGCTGTTGTCGTTGGAGAATATGACGATGTGTTGACCATAGCCCAGGGTGTGGGTGTCAGCCTGGCAGAACTTCATGGGCGCTGGTGAGGGAGGAGATTGTGAGGAGGAGGACAGAGGTCACAAGGAGTTACGGTCTGGTCTATTGTCATCTTAACCCATTAGGAGTTACACACACACACACACACACACACACACACAAGGAGACGAAAACGTACACATATACTCATGAAAACACATATCTATATAGAAACAGAAAATTATATAATTTTTTTAACCGAATGAGACGGATCATTTTTATTATGGATCTCGCAGAAGAAATATGAATCTGCATTATCAATATATGAAAATATCATCATATGACAGTTGAGTATGACATTACATAGTTGTATAGGCAATTGTTCTTGTAGATAATGCAATTATCTAATTATGCAACAGTACCGGTAAATCATGTATTAGTATAATGCAGCGACAACTGTAGATCATACAGTGATAGAATCGTGCAACATCATCCAAAATACCATGATTTAATCATGCATAATGATGAAATCATGCAACAAGAGCTGTAGATCACATAATGATATACAACAGTTGTAGACCACATATACTAATTTAATCGTACATCATAGTTTGATTAGGTCATCAGGTAATCTAAGGAACTACGGGTGTGTATCATATGATGACCACCGTGGTGTAGATATCAGCGTTGCTGACCATGAAGCACTTGTGGGCTGCCCGGGGTTGAGCCTGCACAAGTTCGAATCCTTGTCGTGACAGTCGATCCACTGTCAAACCAGCTGTTCATCCTTCCTTAGGGGCTGGTCGATGAATTGGATGCCTGGCTTAGGTTATATATATATATATATATATATATATATATATATATATATTGTTTTGAGCGATCGGGGCCTAAACATACAGGAGGGTAAAAGGCGTACAAGGAATAGAGTAAATTGGAACGATGTAGTATACCAGGGTCAATGGATTTAACCAGGCCATGTGAAGCGTCTGGGGTAAACCATGGAAAGTTTTGTGGGGCCTGGATGTGGAAAGGGAGCTGTGGTTTCGGTGCATTATACATGCTAGCTAGAGACTGAGTGTGAACGAATGTGGCTTTTGTTGTCTTTTCCTAGTGCTATCTCGCGCGCACGCGGGGGGAAGGGGGTGCCATTTCATGTGTGGCGGCGAGAATGGATGAAGGCAGCAGTATGAATATGTACATGTGCATATATGTATATGTCTGTGTGTATATGTATATATACGTTGAAATGTATAGGCATGTATATGTGCATGTGTGGGCGTTTATGTATATACATGTGTATGTGGGTGGGTTGGGCCATTCTTTCGTCTGTTTCCTTGCGCTACCTCGCTAACGCGAGAGACAGCGATAAAGTATGATAAACATATATATATCATTCTTTTGTTATACTTGATCGCCATTTCCCGCGTCAGCGAGGTAGCGGCAGGAAACAGACGAAGAATGGCCCATCCAGTCATATACACGTGTACATTATATATCGCATTATCAAGATGGCCTTGATCAGAACCGTCCAATTAAACGTGTAGTCTCGACTAACAAAATTTACGCTAATACAACACCACCTTTAACAATACTGGCATTGCTCACTGCTCATAACCTACAACTGTAGCGGACGTTTCAGCACACAGTTATATGTATCGTGTTATTTCACGACCGCTTACAGCTTATAGAGTTCAGATAAACTACAAATCCCCATTGACGACTATAGGTATTGCCAGAGCCGTTGCCACTGGTTGATGTCAGAACCAGATACCATTCTCAAATCTCTCTAAATAGAATCCAACACCGACTGTAACAATGACGTTTTTTTTTTTTTTTTTCTTAATTCCAACAGTTTTATTAGTGGGTACGGTATGCTGTATACTCGTATTTGTGATACTGCAGTAGGTAGTTTATATGAAGCTGCATGGGGCTGTGTGCTGAGGTTTACAGTCATCCTAGGTGTTCATCCTCCTCTAAGGGTTGGTCGATAAATTAGGTACCTGGCTTAAAGTAGGATATATATATATATATATATATACATATATATATATATATATATATATATATATATATATATATATATATATATATATTTTTTTTTTTTTTATACTTTGTCGCTG
>NC_092243.1:64261969-64449469 GCF_036320965.1 Panulirus ornatus | reverse complement strand
AGGGTGGGGGAGGGGGCGAAAATCCTGGGAGCCTTGAAGAATGTGTGGAAGTCGAGAACATTATCTCGGAAAGCAAAAAAGGGTATGTTTGAAGGAATAGTGGTTCCAACAATGTTGTATGGTTGCGAGGCGTGGGCTATGGATAGAGTTGTGCGCAGGAGGGTGAATGTGCTGGAAATGAGATGTTTGAGGACAATGTGTGAAGTGAGGTGGTTTGATAGAGTAAGTAATCTAAGGGTAAGAGAGATGTGTGGAAATAAAAAGAGCGTGGTTGAGAGAGCAGAAGAGGGTGTTTTGAAATGGTTTGGGCACATGGAGAGAATGAGTGAGGAAAGATTGACCAACGAGGAGATGTGGGAGACCAAATTGGAGGTGGAAAGATGGAGTGAAAAAGATTTTGAGTGATCGGGGCCTGAACATGCAGGAGGGTGAAAGGAGGGCAAGATATAGAGTGAATTGGATCGATGTGGTATACCGGGTTTGACGTGCTGTCAGTGGATTGAATCAGGGCATGTGAAGCGTCTGGGGTAAATCATGGAAAGTTGTGTGGGGCCTGGATGTGGAAAGGGAGCTGTGGTTTCGGGCATTACTGCATGACAGCTAGAGACTGAGTGTGAACGAACTGGGCCTTTGTTGTCTTTTCCTAGTGCTACCTCGCACTCATGAGGGGGGAGGGGGATGGTATTCCATGTGTGGCGAGGTGGCGATGGGAATGAATAAAGGCAGACAGTGTGAATTGTGTGCATGGGTATATATGTGTGTCTGTGTGTGTGTATATATGTGTACATTGAGATGTATAGGTATGTATATTTGCGTGTGTGGACGTGTATGTATATACATTGTGTATGGGGGTGGGTTGGGCCATTTCTTTCGTCTGTTTCCTTGCGCTACCTTGCAAACGCGGGAGACAGCGACAAAGCAAAATAAATTAATATATAGATAAATATATATATATAGAATATTTTGATGTTTCTCGCAGTAGTAAGGCAGCGCCAGGAACGCACGACGAAGAAAAGCCACATCCGATCACATCCACTCTAGCGGTCATGCGTAATGCACAGCAAACAAAGCTTCCTATCCAAATCCAGGCCCCACAGACCTTTCCATGGTTTACCCCGGACGCTTCACATGTCATTGTTCAGTCCACTGACAGCCCGTCGACACCCGTATACAACATCGTTCCAATTCATTCTATCCCGTGCACGCCTTTCACCTTCCTACATGTTCAGGCCCCGATCGTTCAAAATCTTTTTTACTCCATCATACTGTCTTCAATTTGGTCTTCCGGTTTTCCTCCTTCCCTACACATCAGACACATATATCCTCTTTGTCAATCTTTCCTCGTTCATTCTCTCCCTATGTCCTAATCATTTCAACACATCCTCCTCTGCCCTCGCAACCACTCTCATTTTGTTACCACATGTCTCTCTTACTCTTTCATTACTTGATCGAACCACCTCACACCACATACAGTTCTCAAATATTTAATTCCCAACACATCCACCCTCTTCCGTACAACCCTACCTATAGCCCACGCCTCGAAACCATATAGTTTTGTTGAAACTACTATTCCTTCAAACATACCCATCTTAACCCTCCCGCATAATGGTGTCTGTTTCCAAACCTTCTTCAGCTCTCTCAGAATTTAGCTCAAAATCACCTAAACTGGTGTATAATATTTGAGTTAGTCTTCAAACCTGTACTTTTTTTTTTGTCTTATTCTAACTTTCTTAAAAAAAAAAAAATTGTATTTACATCTCTACGCCCAAATACTGTTATCCATTTGCAACTTCATGTATCTTTACATACAGGATTCACATGACTACTGACTTGAGTTTGTCAATTAAAGACATCCAAATGAAACTCTCACCACTGAATGTAGAGCAACACTACCATTGTGATGGAAGTGTGTGTGTGTGTTCTCGTTGTGGCTAGAACCATCGCACATCCTCTATGTCAAAATTGTTGGTTTTTTGCGTTTAGCTTCGTCAGAACTAAGCTACAGGGATATTCTCAACATCTTTTTCTTTCCCTTCTTCGTGTAATACCATTCACATAACTCTTTTTTTTTCTTTTCCCTAATCCTCTTCTATCGCTCTTTCTCTTCCCCTTCCCTCTATATTTTTTTTCTTTCTTTTTCATAGTGAATAGAAACATTCAAAATGAATTAGGGTGACGGCGTGGGGCGCATGGGGAGTGGAATCAAGAGGTTTTAAGATTTTTTTCGTTTCCATCACTACATTTACGTTTCTGGGCTTACGTTTTCTTTCTTATCCTCTACCTCTTCTTTCAAGTCCATTTTCCTCGTTAAAAATGAGGCAGCAGAAGGGGAGAAGAAAGTTCTCCTTTCTTCTTAAAATATTTTGGTCATTTTTCTGTTTCATTTAAAGTCAGGCCTCCATGAGGACTTTCGCCTGTGATTGGGGAAGTTTAGGGAAAAGAAAATATTGACTAAAAAGAGAACATGCTGAGAGATTTTGATTCTATACTGTTACTTTTCTTTATTCGCAGCGTATCCTTCCCTGCGTCTCTCTCTCTCTCTCTCTCTCTCTCTCTCTCTCTCTCTCTGTCTCTCTCTGTCTCTGCCTGTCTGTCTGTCTCTCTCTGTCTGTCTGTATCTCTCTCTCTCTCTCTCTCTCTCTCTCTCTCTCTCTCTCTCTCTCTCTGTCTCTGCCTGTCTGTCTGTCTCTCTCTGTCTGTCTGTATCTCTCTCTCTCTCTCTCTCTCTCTCTCTCTCTCTCTCTCTCTCTCTCTGTCTCTGCCTGTCTGTCTGTCTCTCTCTGTCTGTCTGTATCTCTCTCTCTCTCTCTCTCTCTCTCTCTCTCTCTCTCTCTCTCTCTCTCTCTCTCTCTCTCTCTCTCCGTGTCTCGACTGTGGTGGAATAAAACTGAAAATCGGTACCATAAACTTGTTCTTTTGCTCTTCGCAGCTCTGTATGACATTTCTGGAGAAGAAAAGAAGAAAAAACACAACTTTTTGACCACACATTATCCAAAACGAGGCAGAGGATCAGTCTGAAAGTTTTAAAGGTCGAATCCTGAAGTTATATTACTTCTATGACTCGTTTTCAGGAACGGCCGTCTCACCTGGCCTTTCCTGCCACTTTCTGAAGAATTTTTTTTCTTTCAGGTTTGGTCTGAGACCGCACGAGACGAATATATATATATATATATATATATATATATATATATATATATATATATATATATATATATATGTATATAACCGCGGGAAATAGCGGTTAAGTATATTATAAATGTAATATAAAGTAAAAGTACCTTTGGACATGCAGATGTTTGTCAAATGACACTGCTTGTTCACCATTGCATTTCAGATGTGAGAGATAGAGGACTTGCACAAGCTTCCTTCAAAATGCATATTGGTACTGCTTGTATTATTCTTATGAAACACTTCAGAAACTATAGCCAGTTGTCACACTTGTGTTTGAAGATTAATTATGGATAGAGAATGATCTCAATAGGAACAGAACTGGCGTCCCCAACCCTACACTCTGGCAGCAGGGTGTGGATACTCATTTTCCTACCTTTTTTACCCAGTTTAGGCTTATGATTGTACAGAACATACGTACTTGTTGTGACTGAGGTTTTTATTAGTCATTCCTATGCTTTTGAGTGAGAATCTTCTTGAAGTTTATGTTCGTATATGTTGTGAATATGATGAAGTCTATGTAATTCTCTATCCAGAACATCACTGCCAGTTTGTGATATAGTCAGTAGATTTGCTAATCATAAATGATGTGTTTATTACATATACATATATATTTCTTTCTTTTAAACTATTTGCCATTTCCCGCGTTGGCGAGGTAGCGTTAAGAACAGAGGACTGGGCCTTTTTTGGAATATCCTCACCTGGCCCCCTCTGTTCCTTCTTTTGGAAAATTAAAAAAAAAATGAGAGGGGAGGATTTCCAGCCCCCCGCTCCCTCCCCTTTTAGTCGCCTTCTACGACACGCAGGGAATACGTGGGAAGTATTCTTAATCCCCTATCCCCAGGGATATATACATATATCATATAAACTCACTGGAAAATTAAACGCAGAAGCTCCAAGCTTTTGACTATGTTTCAAGCCATTTTCAAAATGGCTGAAATATAGTCAAAAGCTTGGTGCTTGTGTTAATTTTCCAGCGAGTTTACTTTATATCAGTGCTCCACCTGTGTATGTGATTTACTACAGTATATATATATATATATATATATATATATATATATATATATATATATATATATATATATATATATATATGATATGCATTACACATGACACTTAGAGAATGAGTGTGAACAAATGTGGCCTTTTCGAACGCTACCTCGCGCGCGGAGGGATGTGCTACTTCATGTGTAGCGGGGTGGCGACGAGAATGGATGAAGGCAGCAAGTATGAATATGTACATGTGTATATATGTATATGTCTGTGTGAGTATATGTATGTATACGTTTAAATGCATAGGTATGCATATGAGCGTGTGTGGGCGTTTATGTATATACATGTGTATGTGGGTGGATTGGGCCATTCTTTCGTCTGTTTCCTTGCGCTACCTCGCTAACGCGGGAGACAGCGACTAAGTATAATGATGATCAACTTACACTTGTATACTTATTTCGTCATTCTTATTTTCCCGTGATCCTTTTCCTTCGCATTTCAGTTTCACTATGTTGTGTTCTTTCGTATCAAGATATTTTGTTATATAGGCTAAAAAACTGATGCAGAATTGCATAGTCTTCTGACAATGTTCTGTCCTCTTCTATGAGTCCTCACTCCTTTCAGTGTTTCCCGATATTTCTTTAGTGTTGTGATGAACATTTTCTTGCTCTTTCTGAAATCCTAAGAGAGACGATCCTTGATAAAGTATGGCCTTAACTTTAGACTAGCTAGTTTAACGTATCAAAAAAACCCAACGCACGAAATCTAACCAAACTCGCTCGTAACTTCCTGTTAAGTTAGGTGATGTTAGATGATGTTGAGTTAACTTTGGGTGTTTTTTTCCTGTGTAAATCGTTAAAAGTTTGTTTTACATATATATATAAAGGAATAGAGGAATTCAGACAGCAGGAGATCACTCAGACTTGTCTGATATTTTCTGTAATAGTGCAAGATGTTAGAAACTAGCAGATGAGTGTGGTAAGAGAAGAAAGACATCCATGTGATTAAAACATAAAAAAGAGTTACATAACTAAGGAGGGGCAACTATTGTAATTCGTGGACTTGAAACGAAATGTCTTATCAAATCTATTCTTAAACGTATACATGTATGGTACTGCATTCAACTGCTTTGATATGGTAGACCATACCATACGTTAACAATCATGTTGAAGAGATAATACTTCGCCTCATTCGAGGTAAAAGGCTCGCTCACGAGTGCGATTCAAGCCTCTAGCACCTGCAAAGATCGAGATTATCGAAACCTTTTTGAGAATTCTCGATACCTGTTTTAAATCGCCTCCAAACCTCCTTTCTGATCTAACTTTATTCAGTTCGTTAAGTCGGCTCTTCATAAGAGTTTTTCCTTAATCCGCAAATCATCTACATCGCTCATTGACGTAATTACTACATATTGTTTGTCTTGTTTCTAGTTGGATGACCAAAACGTAAGACACTATTCAAGATGAGGACGCATCCACAAATTGTATGTTCCAAAGCATTACCTACAAAATCCCTGAATTCTGTTCATCCCTTCTCCTGCTTTCTGTACTGATTACTTCGCTTTAATATATCTCCAGAGATTATTGCATTCAAGCGCTTTTACGACCGATACGTAAAATCTTGCACTTAACGATATAAAGGCTCATTAGCCACGTATGAGCTCAGTCCATCAACTTGTAGATGCTCGTTTGAAGCTGCAGGTGTTCATTCTCGATTGTACTTTCATATCCTGGCTTAGTATCAACCGCGAATTTCGATATCATACAATACAGCCCATCATCAGTGACATTATCATATGCGAGAGAGAAAGAAGCGGTCCCAAGACTGATCCTTGTGGCACACCACTTGTTACGTCTAGCCATTATAAGGCCTGGCCATTTATCAACACACTGTTTAAGGCCAGTCAGCCAATGACTTTTGCAGTACAATCCAGTCCATGCCATGTGACTTAGGGGAGCAACCTTATATGGGAACTTAACCGAATGCTTTCTGAAAGTCTAGGTAGATGATATATTTTGACTCGCTTTTCTTATGCTTGTTGATAACATCACAAAAGAAATTAAGCAGATCTGTCAGACATGAGCGATAACGCCGACAACCATTCTTAGAATCGTTTAGCAAGTTCCAACCCTCTAAATGGTTTACAGTTTTGTTTCGGATGATGGTTTCCATAAATTTTCTAATTACAGACGTTAAGATAATTGGACAGCAATTTCCAGGCAATGACGTGTTGCCTTTTTTTGGATATTGGTGTTACTTTGGCAGACTTTCATTTCCCTTGAACTTTCCTATAGCAAAATTATATACTAAAGAGAACAGTCAAAGGCCTTAAATGTCTAATTTTTCGCTTTTTTTGATATCCTCGGGTTAAATTTATATCTTCTTATGGTAAGCTGTTTTATCTCCTTTCATCCCATTCATTGCTCATGGTATGTTCTCGGCTTTTATATCAATACTATGTTGAACGCTTTCTCGTCATAGCATTGCAACTGGATTCAGAATATGTTGTATCTTTAGTTGTAAATGCAGATAGAAAAAAAGCATTAAGATCTTTGCCATGGTTAGATTTCTTGAACCAAGTCGCAACGTTATCTGAAATTAATGGACCAACTGACTGGATAATGACTTCCTTGCCTTTAACACAGATATAAAACTCCTTTGGTTTCTTTTCCTATTTTCAGCATTATGTATTATCAAACTGGCTCATCTTTGCCCACACAGAAAGTGACCTCTCTTTCCACACACTTCTCAACCAACCCAGGACGTTCGTCCCCTCACCCACCATATGACTTTAGCTCTCACGGTTCAATACATTGCCATGTTCACACTCGGGTATCTAAAGTACCTCACCCCAGGGTCCCTCCATTCAAATCCACGCGCCATGTGACCTGGTAAACTTAATAACCTCACTATCATTGACATTTAACGGAATTTTTGTCCTTTTCCCACACTCTCCAAAACACAGCAATCACCTTTGGCAGTTTCTCACATGACTGCCACAAAACCCGTGTCATCAGCAAGCATCAACTGACTCACCTCCCATGCTCTCACCCCCTAGCAAACTCCAGATTCATCCCTATGTCGCTGAGGCCTTCGCACGTATTTTCTCTCGGGCGAAAAATGAATTTCGAGATTGATAATTACAAACTTTTTACGCATCGAAAGCAAAAAATGTGAAAAGACTCTCTACAGTATGAATTTTCTTCAACTGTAAAGGGAAAAGACTTGGGTTTAATATCTCTGGTGGCCTATGGCCAACAATAAAGCCATGCACAGAAGCCGTCAAAAGAACAGAATTCTTTGATGGATCGTAGGGCTTTTAAAGTCTTTCCTCACAAGTCGCCCGTGTGTTCCTACCATGAACACTTGTGTTCACTTCTGGTCGCCCTACTTGAATAAAGACAATATGGCTTGTAAACCTGAGTCTAGGAAAATGATCTCACTCAATAAAAGTCACCAGTTCGTCCCGATCATAAACATTATGTTCAATTTTGGTCACCTTACTTGAGAAAAGACATAATGGAAAGCGTACAGAGAGGAACGAATAACCAAAATGGCATGGAGCCAGACTGAGAAACAAATTTCATGCGAGCCATTTAAACGATCTAAATCTATTCGACTTTGAAATGAGAAGGGTAGGAGGGGATCTAATACAGGAATTCAAATTTATTATAGGCTTAGATAAGTTTGATCTGATGTACTACTTAGGGTTTGATTTATCTGATTTCACTTTTCTAAAGGCATTTTGGAATGATGCAGAAACTTATCTTAAACCCTCCACATCAGGAATGTAAAATTGTTGTGTAAGACTTAAAACCTTTTATACAGTAAGAATCGCACACGCATACTCTTTTACCTATATTCTTTACACTTCTTTCCTCACTCTTTTTTTTTTTTTTATCATTTTTCCTCTTATCAAAAATATTGTCAATATTTTCCTGTTGCTTTTATCCTCCCCCCCACCATTCGAGACCTGACCTCGATAAGGACTTTAGCCTGTGACTGTTGCCTTTGTCGTACAAAGGAAAACAAATACCGTACATAGAAAATGGGCTTTGTATAGGGAGCAAGAAACACAACGGCCAGCAACACAAACAACGTGATTAAGTGTTTGTTCTCAAGTTCAGACTCGCATGAAAGGTTAAGTTGCTAACGATTTGCTTACTAATGTCAACACGCCACATCACTGGTCTGTAATTAGGGAACCTCTTCATCTAAACTCTTTGATTGTGTGATAATGAGTGTCACACAATTAAGTTTAATGAAGAACGGTGACAATTAAGATCTTTCATTATACGTTTTCTTTTGGGAGGGGGGATTAATGTAAAGCCTCGCTGGGAGAAACTAAAGTGACATCAAAAGGCTATACGTACCTTTTGCTTACTCGCAAGACGCTCCTATGAAACTAGGAGCAAGGAATGCACGAGACGAAAACTGATTTAAATGAGAAAACTTTCATGTCTCACACAGTTGTACAGTTATTTCTTCTACATTGTATGAGATGGCACAGGAATCTAAGTGCCCCATTTAAGGCCATCTCATATTACCATCTAAAACTCTCTCTCTCTCTCTCTCTCTCTCTCTCTCTCTCTCTCTCTCTCTATATATATATATATATATATATATATATATATATATATTTTAGGTTACGCCCAGCCCTCTGTCCTTAGCGCTACCTCGCTGAGGCGGAAAATGGCGAATAGTATGAAAGAAATATATATATATATATATATATATATATATATATATATATATATATATATATATATATATATACACACACACCCTGGTATGGCGGTAACAAAATATACAAGCATTTGTGCTGGCGTTGGGATTTGAGACTTCATAAATCATTTACATCTGATAAGGTGGACTGTCTCTGCGAAGCGTATTGCGTATTGTAAAGTATTAATAAAAGAAAATTATCAATTCCTACAGAGGTGCGATTTCACCATCATTATGATTATCACAGTTGGGTTGAGTGTGGACCAATCACCATTATCATCACAGTTGGGGTGACTGTGGACCAACTGTCGCAACCAGGATTCGAGCGGATGCGCTCGACCCCTGGCCTCCTATACATGCTATACGGCGGGGAACGCTAACCCCTACACCACACACTCGCTCTCGAGGATTACCCTGGATTATCTTGATACAGAGTGTGGGTGGTGACGTCCAAGTAGGGAAGTCTTACCTCAGCCATACTGGAGGTGTGTGATATATGACGAAGGGTTGAAAACTGGAGATGGTCTGCATACACTGTACCTACGAGAGATAGGACAGGTGTTTGCGGTCTGTGGAAGCTACAGGGATAGTTTGAGCGGTAATATATATATACACACACACACACCACAGCTATGAATACACAGGTGTTAGCAGCACCAAATAGCATATGTGGTCAGCAAGAGGAACAGGTATTGACAAAAGTTAGAGAAAAGCTGATATGGAAGGAGCAATGAAAGTATTCTTCTCACAATATCCTCCTCAGCATTGGAGATGAAAGCGGCGGATTGATGATTTATAGATGGATGTTAAGGGCATTGTGTGCCAGGCCGGACACGATCCAGGTAATCAGCCTCTGTCCATCACACGAAGCTATCAAGATACATTCAGCTGCAGAGATGTCTTAATGTGCTCATCACCCATCCTGTCAGATCACGGGCATACAAAAGTTCGTTGTCCTTTCGCTTTTGGCTGAAAAGAAGTATATATATATATATATATATATATATATATATATATATATAATATATGAGAGAGAGGTACAGACATGGCGGCTGAAAGGAAAGAATTAATATGGACTGGAAATTTATCCTTTTCAGAATGTGTGTGAGGGTACGAATATTACTTCGGTTTTTCGACTAGGGAAAGAGCACTTGTGGTGTGGAGTGTAGCGGGTGGGTAGCATTACATGAGGCGTGGACTGCTGTGCGTGGGAAGCATTACATGAGGCGTGGACTGCTGTGCGTGGGAAACATTACGTGTGGCGTGGACTGCTGTGCGTGGGAAGCATTACGTGTGGCGTGGACTGCTGTGCGTGGGAAGCATTACACGAATGAGATCCAAGTGATGAAGATGTGTCCGTAATTCATTGCCTAACTGCAGTGCCAATTACCATGCCACTATACCTGAGGCTCGGGCAAGTCTGAAGGTCGAACAGGTCGCACTCAAGGGGTTAAACCTGAAGGTCGAACAGGTCGTGCTCAAGGGGGAAACCTGCAGGTAGAACTGGTCGTACTCAAGGGGTTAAACCTGGAGGTCGAACAGGTCGTACTCAAGGGGGAAACCTGTAGGTAGAACAGGTCGTACTCAAGGGGTTAACCCAGAAGGTCGAACAGGTCGTACTCAAGGGGTTAAACCTGAAGGTCGAACAGGTCGTGCTCAAGGGGGAAACCTGTAGGTAGAACAGGTCGTACTCAAGGTGTTAAACCAGAGGGTCGAGCAGGTCGTACTCAAGGGGTTAAACCTGGAGGTCGAACAGGTCGTACTCAAGGGGTTAAACCTGGAGGTCGAACAGGTCGTACTCAAGGGGTTAAACCTGGAGGTCGAACAGGTCTTGCGCAAGGGGGAAACCTGCAGGTAGAACAGGTCGTACTCAAGGGGTTAAACCTGAAGGTCGAACAGGTCGCACTCAAGGGGTTAAACCTGAAGGTCGAACAGGTCGTGCTCAAGGGGGAAACCTGCAGGTAGAACAGGTCGTACTCAAGGTGTTAAACCAGAGGGTCGAGCAGGTCGTACTCAAGGGGTTAAACCTGGAGGTCGAACAGGTCGTACTCAAGATGTTAAACCAGAAGGTCGAGCAGATCGTGCTCAAGGGGTTAAACCTGGAGGTCGAACAGGTCGTACTCAAGATGTTAAACCAGAAGGTCGAGCAGATCGTGCTCAAGGGGGAAACCTGAAAGTCGAGCAGGTCTTGCTCAAGAGGGCAAACTTGAAGGTCGAACAGGTCGTACTCAAGAGGGCCAACCAATCCAGTATACCGGGGTGTAGTTCAATACCGGGTGAGTGCGTGGGTGAATTAGGGTGCGTTGCCGTGAGCGGTTCGGAATGACGTCTCCCAAAGTGAAATTAATAACGCATGCGCGAGTTCGTGAGTATGTCACGTGTATCACCTTATAGTTTACCACTTACCGGCTGGTATCGCCAGGCGATGTTTATCCAAGGGGATCATTTCAGCATTACATATTTAAAGTTTATCTGATGGCGTCCTCTGGGCATGTCGCGTCAAGAAGTATATATATATATATATATATATATATATATATATATATATATATATATATATATATATATATTTATATATATATATTTATATATATATATACACACACACACACACACGTACAATTGCTGTAATGTTCAAAACGAGTTGTCTTCCTCTCCTTTTGAGTCAACATCGGAAAAAATATCATTTCTGTTGTGAAAGCTCTATGTAAATTCGTACCTTTATGTATTTTCTGTTGTCCATCACATATCAAAAGGTTGTGGAGGCCACCTCGCTGACAGAGCCAGACACAGTCGTACCGTCACGTTAGATGAAGAGCACCTGTGATGCCCCACATTACAAGTGAGGCAACGTTTCTTTTTCTGTTTCCTTCCTCCTTCTTCTTGATACTTGCGCTGCTTCTATTTGTTATTCTAGGTCAAAAGAGCTTCATTGATCCTAGACTTCTAAGTCTCATCTTTGACCACGTCCAGTTGGACGGGTTTTACTTCAGTCTCATCTCTATGGCCAGGTGGATGGGATTTACTTTAGTCTTCTTTGACCATGACTGGGTAGACTGGATTTACTTCAGTGTCCGCTCTGACTATGTCCAGGTAGACGGGATTTACTTTAGTCTCCTCTTTGACCACGTTCAGTTAGACAGGATGTTTTTCAGTGTCCTTTCAGACCACGTCCAGGTAAACGTGGTTTCGATGGCCACTACGCTCAAGTCGGATGTAAATGTGACATGTTAGGTTTGGTCATCTGATGCTCACCTTCTCACCAGCGCATAAAACTCGTAAACTGGACCACGACATCATATTTCCAAGGATTCTAATAACTTGCAAAGCAAAATTAGTTTAATGCATTCTGACGCAAGAAGCAAAGTATGAGCAAATATCATATGCTCTCACAAAGTAAATGAGAAAATTATCGGTTTCAGAAATATGGATGAATACGGAGGACAAATAGTTCCTCATCGTTACATAGTTAAAAAGTTTGCAAAGACAAGGAGGTCTATTCTTTTATGTGCAGTTGAAGTCCATATGTTCATTTCAGATACCCACATATTTACATTGATAAGATCAATGAAGATGGACGTATGTACTTTATAGTGTCCATATGTAGACCAACAAAGCCATAGGGAGAAGAAAACATGTGAAGAACAAGGAAATCATTATTGTAGGGAACTTCAACGATCCAAGGACAGACTGAAATATCATAACAGGAGACCAGAAGGGCTAGAGATTAATTGAAATGACTGAAGAATTATTTCTAAACCAGATCATCCAGTAACCTTTTGATCAAGATCTTAGCATCATCAACCTGGTGAACTCTGCGAGGTTTAGGTAAAGATCTGGGAAACAGTGACCACTACTTTGACTAGAAATTACAGAGAAATATGTTTTAAGAATTTTAAGCACGAAATTTGCAATAACTGCACGGAGTTCTTTTTATGTTCATGCAATGAAAAGGATTGAGAGTAATTCTAAAGACTAACGATATTTCGGAATGAAATCATACCAAAGAAAGTTGAAGGAACTAATGAGAATTGAAAGCCACCTTGAATGACTACGAAAACATGAACCAACTCCTCAAAGAAAGAAGGGAAAAGAAATGAAAGTCGACCTAAAACAATGCAGATCGGCAAGAAATCACGACGTTACAAACAGATTGTGTAGATATTTCTGAATCAACACAAACATCAAGAAAGAATTTCTGGAAATGCAAAAAGCAATAGTACCCGGAATTGTTCAGATACGTAAGACAGAAGAAAGGTTATATAAAGACAGAGAAAGAACATGATGAAACATGGTTGGAAATATAAGCAATGAAAATGAAGATCTAGTCTCTGTCTAATAATTACTTCAGGGATGTACTTAGTTTAAGAAACCAGAGGCATACCTCATCTACAGGAAATGTTTCCAGAATTAAATCGCAATAAATCAAAGCTGGTAGAGATTAAGACCCGAAAAGCATCGGTATATTTAGACCAAATAGAAAAGTTAAATCAGTTAAGCCATAAAAGATATATTCCATTATCATTATATTGAAAAAATTTAATAAGCAAAGGTAGAATACAAAAATGAACAAGGACATGGGAAAATTTACTGAGATCTAAAAAATGTACTACAAGCTTTTGACATGCAGAATAACTGGTAGAAAAATACCCTCTAATGTAATATACTTCGATTTTAAAATTCTTGAAGTACATTAAAAATCTTTGAATGAAATACACGAGAAACTGTTATGTAATTGAAAATGACAGTGGCTAAAGAGATGAAAAACATAAAGCTTAACATAAGCTCAGACGAACAGCACATTGCAACATAAAGCTCAACATCAAACAACATAAAGCTCGGACGAGCAAAATAAAGTAACACAAGCAACATAGAGCCACATAAAGTTCAGACGAGTAACATAAAGCAAAGTAAAGCTCAGACGAGCAAAATAAAGTAACAGAAGCAACATAAGGCTCAGACGAGCAACGTAAGGTTCAGACGAGCAACGTAAAGCAACGTAAGGTTCAGACGAGCAACGTAAAGCAACTTGTAGTTGATAATGGTGAAGTGTAGCAAGCGAGGGGCCACAGAGATCGGTCCTTGCCCTCTCCTCGCTCTCCCAGTCCTTTTATAATGCAAGTGAACGACCCAGCAATTGTGTCTTTGACATACGACACAAACGCTTGTACGGATGATGGAAAAATAAGAGGTAGCGCTATGTCATTGAGGAGGAATGTCAAATAACTCAAAGGGATATCAATCAATGAGGAAAAAAAGGTCAGAAAAATTGCCAGTGAAACTCTGTCGGCCTGTGTACTTAATTTCTCTCTCTCTCTCTCTCTCTCTCTCTCTCTCTCTCTCTCTCTCTCTCTCTCTCTCTCTCTCTTTCTCATCGGCACTCCATCCATTCCCAGTTCAGTAATAAGGCATAAACAACCCTTAACCCCTCTGGAGTTGAGAGAGAGAGAGAGAGAGAGAGAGAGAGAGAGAGAGAGAGAGAGAGAGATTTCAGTCATATGAATATAACATTTCTCTCGGTATAATAAACATGTGGTTTTCTACCGTGAAAAATACTTTTCCACCAAAGCTGTTTCCGGCAGCCAGCCACGGACGGGCGGGCGGGCGAGCGAGCGCGGCGCGTGTTCCAATATTCCTGTGTGTGTGTGTGTGTGTGTGTGTGTTGGGCAAGATAACGAACATCGTTTTCACTCATTATTTAACGAGATAATAACCATGCGACGGAGAGAGAGAGGAGAGACTAACGGTGGAGGGGCATTTTATGAAGGCATTTTTCCAGCGAGGCATTTTTGCTGGTAATCATTGTAATCAAGACCTTTATTTTCAGCTTTAGCTTGAGTTGGTGTGCCGGGAACACGATGATGCTATCGTCCACCTCTTTAAATCTGGTAAATATTTGTAACGTAACAAAGCATAGAAAAATAAATATTTCCCAGGATGAACATTTTATATTTTTTCCCCTTGGAAATGATAGGATTATGTATATTTTTTTTTTCCTACCATTACTCTGGACAACCTGTTATGGGGAGTTTTGGTCTATATTTCTACTGCACAGTTTTACCCTCCGTCTCTTGTGGACCGGCTGTCGCAACCAGGATTCGAACCTACGCCCTAGACACCGGGCGGCGTCGCGGTCAACAACGCTTACTTCTTCTTGACGGAGATCCATCTATACTCTCGTGGTCAATATTTCCTCAACAGTTTTTGTTTAGTTTTGTAGATTCAGATCCATCATTCAGGTGATCGAACACCTTATAATGTGGCTTCTCTCTCTCTCTCTCTCTCTCTCTCTCTCTCTCTCTCTCTCTCTCTCTCTCTCTCTCTCTCCCTCCCTCATCATTGTTTTTCTTTAGTATCACATTGCATCTGTGAGATATTGTGGGTTCTCATAACGTTCCCTCCGTCTGTGTTGTAGACATAGTACTTCAGCGTGAAGATCACATTACTCCGACTTCACGTCCCTTCTCCCTCGTTAAATCGCGCCCACACATATACATATGTACACATGAAGTTGCATTAATTACGCTACTCGTTGGTCCTCGTTTGCCTTAGTTTGACTGCTTCATATGGTACCTTCGCCATTCTACTCTATCTTTCCTCTTTGTACCGTACATTACCTACAAATGGCCACATCATCATCTGGTACCCTTTAAGTGTGCTCCATTGATTGATTATTTACACCGCTTCACTGCATACGACTTCCCTCTCATACTCGCACTTCCCATTTTGCTATACACAGCAGTCTCTAGATTCCCCCATAATGTAACTGCGTATACTCCACCGTATTAATCATTTGGCAGTCAGTCTAGCTTTGAGGTTATTATCTCACCCTATGTATGTCTTACCCATCTCATCCCTGACCTTCAGCGCTCTCTCTCTCTCTCTCTCTCTCTCTCTCTATATATATATATATATATATATATATATATATATATATATATATATATACACACACACATATATATCTGCATATATTGTAGGAAGAACCTATGAACTGTAACTTTTCCCTCGGTGTCTGGCAGGCCTCCATTAAGCCACCACACTTACGTTAATGTTGGACGTGCTTCTTCGGAGCGATATACGAAAAAGCACCCGTGAGCTGATGCGTCGTTCATGGAGTGTTATACATGATAATCCAGACCGGTCTAAAAGGTTCGTTCCATTACTTCATGAAATTCTCTCTCTCTCTCTCTCTCTCTCTCTCTCTCTCTCTCTCTCATATCACTAGGAGATTTCAATTCATTCACAACTGTTGTCAAATTTCTTTCTTCCTCATCAAGTCACATAAAGTCAACTTGGAAGTTCAGAAGCATCGTCTCGCCACCAGACCCGAAGGGCAAGTTTGTATACATGCCTTCTTCCACTTGTCCTTATACCAGTTGCTCGCATCTTTAAACTTGCACACACAGAAAAAAACTAGCTATTTTCATACACTGTCTTTTACCCTGTCTGTCAAACAAATGTGTGAAATACTTTTTTGCTTTTTGGTTTATTTCAGTTCTCGGTCTTCTCTTTCCAGTCCGTGTTCTTGTCTTTCCTATTCCAGTTTCTGGTCTTCTCTTACCCATTCCAGTTGCCTTTTTTTGCCTTTCCCATACCATTTCCCATTCTTCTTTTTCCCATTCCAGCACCCATTCTTGCCTTTCCCATCTTAGCTCACATCTTTCCTTTCCCATTAGTTACCATTTCTTTCCCATTCTTCTCTCTCTCATTCCAGATTTTGTTAGTGTTTTTTGAATTCCACTTCCCATTCTTCTTTCCCATTCCATTTACCATTCTCATTCCCATTAAGGTTACCATTCTCCTCTTTCCCACTCCAATTCTTCCCTTTCCCATTAGTTACCTTTCTTGTCTTTCCCATTTCGGTTCCCATTCCACCTACCATTCTTGTCTGTCATTCCCATTCTTCCCTTTCCCACTCCAGTATTCTCTCCTCTTCGAGGCTTCACTACACTGCCATTGAGCCAAAGTGTACCACTGTGCCACAGTATAACGTGCTGTGGCGGACCTGCCATGGTATACCATGAGACGAACGTTAGTAAACAGAGGCCACACATTTCTATACCAGGTATCAATATCAGCATATCAGGGACACACTTCATTATCCCTGGAGTAGGGAAGAAAGAATTCTACCTTCGTATTTACTACGTGTCGTAGGCGACTAAATGGGGCGCGAGGGGGCGGGATCAGGGTGGGTGGCTGGACACCAACCCTTCTTAGTCTATTTGTTTCTAAAAGAGGAAACACGGAGGAGCCAAGCCAGGTCTGCTCGTCCTCCTCGAAGGCTCATGTTCGGGTGTCTAAATGTGTGTGGATGTAACCAAGATGAGAAGAGAGGAGGGATAGGTACTGAATCTGACGAAAGAAATCTGGATATTCTGGCTTTGATTAACACAAAGCTCTAGGAAATGTCGAAAGTAATGTGTGTGGTTAGTGAGAGGACAAGAACTAAGGAAGGAGTAGCAATACCTCTGCAGCAAGAGTTGTGGGAGTGTGAAAGATTATAAGGAAGTGGATTCTAGACTACTGTAGGTAAAAAAGAAAGCTAATGGCGAGACAAGGGTGATTATCAGTGCTTATGTACCTAGTCACAAGTAAAACCATGAGAGGTAAGTGTTTTGTTAGCAGCTGAGTGTCAGCAGTTTTGATGTAGGAGACCGGATATTGGTGATGGGTGATTTGAATGCGAAGGAGAGTAATGTAAGGGCTGGGGTGTAACGGGAGGGGAATGGTGGTATTCAGTATTATGAATGGAAATAGTGAACAGCTCGTGGCGTTGTTTACTAGAAATGAGGCCGGTGATGAGCAATACATAATTATTTGTATGTAAGAGAAATGGTCAGTGGGTCTTATTGGATTATGTATCAATTGACGAGTGTGTAAAGGAGAGACTTCTGAATGCGAATTTGTTGAGAGGGGCAGCTGGTGGGACGTCTGATCACTCTTGTGGAGGCGAGGTTGAGCATTCGTAGTGGTTTTCGGAAAAGAGGGAACAATATCGGTGAGAAGAGAGTGGTAAGTCAGTTTGAAAGAAAAAATGTCAGGAGAGATTGAGTGTAGAATGGTGAAGGTTAGAGTACATGAAGCAAAATGGCATGTAGGAGGATTAGAAAGGGTAGTGAGTGATGGGATGAAATCAAATTGCTAGTGAAAGAGTAAAGAGAGACTTTTGTGCAGTGCTTACAGGGAAGGAGTGTGAATGATTGGGGGATCTACGCAAAAAAGCTGCAGGTGGTCAAAAGGAAGGTGCAAGGGCTGAAAAAGAGGGTAAATGAGAATTGGGATAAGCAAGCGTAAGTCAACTTTAGGGAGAATGAAGTGTTTTGGAAGGAGGTTATACCAGATCGCACTTCAGTATAGCGCGCCTCACTTCAGCACATTAGAGCCAAATTCCATACACTAAAGGCCAAACTTCAGCATACCATAGCCACAGTGTAGTGTATCATGGCCATGCTTCAACAGGCTTTATACAGTCCGCGAGCGGCAGCCGGGAGCTTAGTGCAAACACTACCTACTTTCCTAAGTCCCCAGAAATCCTTTCATGGTGTTGTATCTCCATGTAATAAGCTCCGTATCCGTGAGATTAATCTATAGGGTACATAAACCTCCAGCTGGGGATTACCGTGCAGGCGATGAACGCCTTAGGATTAAGGATTTACTGGTGTGCTGCCAGTTTCATACGATCACAGCCCCGGCAGAGCACCGCAGATGTTCGTATAATTGTATTCCCCTTGTGATATACCCTGACGATCAAGCTATCATTAAGGCGTCATTAGGCGGCAGGGATCTCTTGCAAGAGGTAGATGCTCTCTTTTCCTCCATTAGCAGTACAGGGAATTCGGTGGTGTTTTAAACACGAGTCGTAAGCGTCAAGGAGTTGTCTCATACGAGTCATGAGTGGTGTGAGGTGTGTGTGTGTGATTACTATTCATTACTGTTTGTGTGTTGCTGACGAGTCATTATATATATAACCACTTAGGTATTCATTCACCTAAGCCATCTCGCTCTGTACATTAGCGCAACGACCTGAGTGGCGGGGTGCCTTTGAGTGCCCTTGAGGAGAACACGTAAGACATCGGCTTATGACCAGATTTGCGCCGAAATCTGTAATAAGGTGTTCTTAAGACTAGGAGGACAAGAACGCCGATGCATGAGAGTTCTGGAGAGAGATTTACGGAGCTTTTCCGGGAGAAGAACCCAGCATCTATGAGAAGAAAGCCCTCCACGCTGGAGATCTACACTTGCCAGCACACATTCCGTGCAACAGTTCTCCCCCAACCTGCCGAGGGAGCCATCGTTTTGCCGACTTAAACAACGAACAATGGTCGTTTCCGATAGTGCTATTGCCAAGTTAAGGAAAAATGACTTTTCTTGTTTGGAGTTATAAAATCATCCCACTCCTATCGCAATTCCCGTCTCCCTGCCTTTAGAGTCTTTCATGACTGCTCTTTCACCCACTCTATTCGCGTTCTTCAACACCCGACACCTCCTCCTCCTCCTCCTCGATACACCTCCATCTATCGATAAACCTCTTCCTCTCGAGAGTTCTCATATATTTCTTTTTAGTTTCATTTCGTCTTGCAAATCATTTCCGCTTCCTCGTAACACATTTCTCCCCCTAGAGATACGGAGGTCAGACAAAACTCCATCCGAAACTCGCGAAATATGAAAAAAAAAAAGAAACGAAGAGCAATCAGAGATATGAAAGTTCATAAACTTTGGAAGCGAAATAAAAGCCTCTCTCTATGACTTTGTGATATCTGGGCTGCAGCATTCGGGCGCATCAGTCTTCCAGTGCTCGGTGCATCGTCGGTATTATTGCTCTGTTGATAACATAGAAATGGATGAATATTTCTCCTCCACGACAGGTAATAATAGTTAACCATGTACGTTCACCTTCCTCCAACCTCCCACCCCAGCCAACGATACTGAAATTTTGTAATAATGTTATTGTTGGTCCTTCGTATAGTCTACTTTTCATTGATTATATATAAGAGAGCATCTATTCTCTTTTCAATTTATACATGCTTTTCGAAATTCATCCATTGACATACTTCTGTTAGCTTGGGTAACGAGAATATTTGTTTGCTTCTGTTCATTACTCGGTACGATTCAGCCACGTAAACAGACCAGTATATTTTCATTCCCATCTTCGACTGTAAACAGAAACAGTCTCTGCGCAACATTACGTCCTGCCTTGCAAAATGAAAAGCAATTCGTATCGTAGAATTTGTCAGATAAATATGTACAAAATTCCAAGTATACGGTAACTCGCTGTATACGAGGTCGCTCTCTCTCTCTCTCTCTCTCTCTCTCTGCGTTATTGGCAATACTCGGATATACTGCTGCTTTCATCACCTTCGCTAGAATCATCACAGATGCTGAGCTCGTATTCTGTGCAGCGGCAGTTAATATTCAGGTTTGGAGGTGCCTCTTCCTAAGGGAGTTTAGACGGGCAGTTTCGTGCTGCATGAGAATGACGTGGGTCTGTTTCCAGCCGTTGGTCTGTCTTACCAACGATACCCGAACTCGATGAAGCCAATAGAGTCACAGCGAGGCGTCAGCTCCCTGTCGATCACAAGACTAAGTCCCGAGTGTGACGCGACCATGTTGGTATGCCACCTCCCTGTCGAACATGAGGCCACGTCCTGGGATGTGATCAAGCCGCTAGAATCACGACATGTCACCCGTCTATATGGTCTTCGTCGGTCCGAGGACCACATCCTGTATGTGACGAAGGGAGTCGTAGGGCCACGATATGTCAGATTCCTGTCGGTGTTGAGACCGACTCCTGAAGGTGGTGAAGCCGCTAGAACGATGGTATCTTGTTAACAACGTCGAGACCCGAGATCGGCATCTGGAGAGGCCAGGATGTAGAGCTTTATTGTGTCGTTTGATTGAGCGTTGAGGCGCCAGGTGGACGTTTAGACGTCGGGGCGTCTTTATGTGACGAAGCAATGACAACTATCAGCTGCGTTACTTCAAGAAAAGGCATTTCCCCTTCAGGGAGTTGTAGCCGAAGCTCAGAATAGGACTGAGAAACTCGGGGGGGAAAAATAGGGAAAAATAAGGGAAGATAAATCACAACGCTTGAAAGGAGGCAAAGATAATGTTGGGGAAGTGGTAGTTTTCATATTTCATATAGGATGGTTAGGGATAACTCTGAAAGATTGTCTATAAATAAAGAAATGGTTGATATATCTACAGTTAAAGACGAATAGCTGGTTACTAAAAGGTATGGGAGCGGGGATAGAAAAGAATCCTCTCTTGTATTTCAATTTCTGAAATATGGAACAGAAGTTAAAACCAAGCGAGGAGTGCTCATTCTCAAAGACTGAGGCTGGAGTGTATGAATGTGCACTGATATAACTAGGATGAGAAGAAGGGAGAGATAGGCGGTAAGTTTGGGCAAGAGAACCTGGATGTTCTAGCTCTGAGTGGAACTGTCTGAATGTATATGGATATACTCAAGCTGCGAAGAGGGAATTGACTGGTCTGTGGAGAGGAACTGTGGTGTTCTGGCCCTGGATGACACAAAGCTCACACGGATAAGGTAAAATCGTTGGTAAATGTCCGAGGGGCAAAGTCTGTGGTTATTGTGAAGGCAAGAGCAAAGGATGGTGTGCGCTTCGGTTGTGAGAATGTGACAGAGTATGAAAGTAGGTTCTATACTGATGTGGTGGAGAATGAGTGTAGATAACGAGGTGGACTACTATCAGTGTTTATGCATACTGTTAGTGGAAGGGGTGAGGAAGAGAGGCAGATCTTTTGAGAGAAGTTCAGTGCGTGTTTCAGCAATTTGGACGAGAAGAATTTTTGGTAGATTTGAATGCAAGAATGGTTGAAGTGGCAGTCAGCTCTATAGAGAAGCATGCAGTACCCGTTGTATATGAATGTGGTGAAAAGCTTTTCGAGTTGTGTATTCATGAAGGACTGGTGATTGGGAATACTGGTTCAAGAAAAATATGCATGTATTAGTATGCTTGGGTACATGGGTTTGGAGTGCAATGAGGATTATTGAATTACGTACTAGTTTACAGGTACAAAGTGGAGAGACTCTCAGATTTGAATATGCTGGCATTAAAGGCAAGTGTGAAAGTGTGTTGTGACTTTGGGAAAAGAGGAAGTGGCATGGGTTGGCACAGAATGGTGAAAGTGCGTGAGCTTGGAAAAGAGGCTTGTGAGTAGAGTTACGATGAAAGACTGGATGGAGAGTGACAAGAGGAGAGAGTAAATAAAACTAAAACAATAAGCGAGGATTAAAAAGTATCTCGAGAAGCATTGCCTTCATCTGCGGGTGAGGTGTGTGTTATAAGGATGTAGACGTTTGAGAAAGATACCGAGTTTTGGAATGAGGAAGTTAAGTTGCAAGGTAACAAGAAAAGATAGGTTTATGGGGGATACCTACAGTGAAGGAGTCCGAGTGATATGGAGATGTATAAAAGAAAATGGCAAGGGGTCAGGAGTAAAGTGCAGGGGCCTAAAAAGGGGGGTAAATGAGAAATGGACAAAGAAAGCATCTACAAAATTTAAGGAAAATAAGAAAATAGTTTTGGAGTTGAAATGGTATGTATAGATTGAGAGAACAAACAGGTGGGAAGCCTCAGTGATGGCAGCAGGAGGGGAAGTGGCAACACACAAAGATGAGGTAAGAGATAAATCGAGAATTTTGAAGGCCTCCAGAATGTATCAGGTGATAGGGTGGCAGATATAGGGGGAACTTAGGATGAAGTGGTATACGTGCGAAAGTCAGGGTAGATTGGTTTGCTGAACAGTGAAGAGCTGTTTCATATGTTTGCCGTGATCCGCCCCCAGTTAACGAGGTAGTGCTAGGAACAGACGAAGAAAGGCAGCATTCTCTCTCTCTCTCTCTCTCTCTCTCTCTCTCTCTCTCTCTCTCTCTCTCTCTCTCTCTCTCTCTCTCTCTCTCTCAATAAATATATATATATATATATATATATATATATATATAATGTGTGTTTGTGTGTATGAAGAATGAAATTCAAAGTAGTCTGTTCCGTCTTAATGTCTCTAGTGACAGGATCGTTAACCCTGTCGTCACAGGATCGTTAAGCTTGTCTTTATATCGCTTTATGTGCGAAGACTTTCTCAACTAGATCAAACATCTGACATTATCCACTGTTTGCTGAAGTGGGTGGGCTGTCAGTCACACTGGATAATGAATGATGCGCTTTGCACCTGAGAGAGAGAGAGAGAGAGAGAGAGAGAGAGAGAGAGAGAGAGAGAGAGAGAGAGAGAGAGAGAGACCACACAGTCCCAAGGTCCAAGCGAAGTAAGCCTTAATGCTACCAAAAAAAGAGCAGTCCTAATAAAAACAGTAGAAGAAAAGGATAGCAAAGCAAAGCCCCTCTCCCCACCATCCACTCCCTACGGCAACACGCTGGACGGAAAACAGGTAGAAAAAATAGAAATACCTTGCAGGATAAGTTGCCTGAAGGAAGTCTATATAGGAGAGGCGTAAGGTTGAATGGACATGAATACGTCATGCATTCCATCACCAAATGCATGCATCCCTTCACTTGTTGTTCTAAAGACGATAGTAAGGTTGAACTTGAGCTCCAGCCTCTCCTCGACTTATCATGCCTGTATCATTCCTGTTGTTAGAGAGAGAGAGAGAGAGAGAGAGAGAGAGAGAGAGAGAGAGAGAGAGAGAGAGAGAGAGAGAACGTCTGGTGGTTTCTAGTTCGACTGAAATATGGATGTTTTTTCCCTCCTGCTGAGAGTAGTAGTAGTAGTAGTAAGGGGAGGGCAAGTTGGTGCAGTCTCTTCAGTAGTGGACTTTGACCTTTACCTGATGCGACTTTGAAACTGTCCTCAACTTGCTGAAATATCAGCAATGACGTATAGCCACTGACGCCTGAGGCTTCATTCTAGTTTGGTGGGAGTTACGGGGTTCAGGCTAACATAGATAATATATGTTT
The DNA here is from genome assembly GCF_036320965.1 of Panulirus ornatus. Taxonomy (NCBI): domain Eukaryota; kingdom Metazoa; phylum Arthropoda; class Malacostraca; order Decapoda; family Palinuridae; genus Panulirus; species Panulirus ornatus. The sequence goes on along the minus strand of NC_092243.1, from coordinate 64,425,641 downwards.
ACAGTTCCCGGTGGCCCGGGTTCGATTCTAGGGCGTGCTGTCCAAAAATTGTTTAAATTGATATATATGTGTCCATTGCATATTGCGATATCTATCTATATTGTCAAAAGATATAGCTTGTGTATCATATATTAACAAATTGCAAGGAAAATGTAAGAGAGATCTTTCGAGTTCTGGCCCGTTATGATATTGTGTGGTGATGCTAACCAGCGCTCTGCTGAGACGTGTGTGCGGGTGTATGTGTTTTAGAAAATCACTTAATCTCCTAAGAATTCAATGTAAGCAAATATACTGATGTACTCCACCATGAGATCCGTAACAATGATGCGTAAAGCACTTGTGGGTCAGCAAGACCAGAGTCCAAGACGTCACAAACTGCGTTGGTCCCCCAATCTCGCGTCACGCTACTGGCCAGCAACACACGACTGTACCAGGACATAGAGTACGACTGGGCAAGCTCCCTTTACGCGCTCATTTGACCGATATAGCCATACGCTCTATTTGCGTTTACAAAGATATACAATATACGTTCTCGTAGAAGCTTTTGTTGAGTAAAAAACAAAAGCATGGAAAGGAGTCTTGATTTTTTTTTCGTTAGTGTAACAAGACATTGCAAAATATATGGTGCTGCTCCAGCTTTATTTTTGCGTGACTGTTGGACTTGGTCCGTTCAATGTCCATGAACAAATACATACGCGGATCATGTTAATATAGTACGAAAATATGTGCACAGTCCTCCTCTTTCATATTAGTGAACCATGTTTTCAAAAAATCCTGTGGGAGTTGTCATGTTGAGTATGTAACTATACGACTGTTCCATGAGATATGCTGGGAACATACATGTATCATCATTATGGAACATGGCTATGGGTTCGAATCCTTACGAATAAAGCAAATCATTGGCATTTGGCTCACACGAACAGCTAGCTAGCTAGCTACTTCTGGTCTCCCTTCAGTAACGAGTATGGACACAGATCTGATGCAATCATTTCCAGCAGGACCACTGACAGAACACTGGAAGGAGGTTAAGAGGCGAAACCCAAACAGCATTTGCTCAGTTGCCTTGTCCCATTCACCTGCCTCCCTCCCCAGCCCTCACGAACAATATCGTTGACAGCTACTGGGCACGAGTTGCCCATCCACCCCACCCACAACATACCTGACCACGCACACGCATTTAGGGAACAAGGCAGTGAGGGAAAATGGGAAGATAGGTCACCCAGCGCTGAATGGGAACGAGGTAAATGGGGTGGGAAAAAGGAGAAGAATAGGGAAGCTTGAGGTCGTTTCCCAGGTAGTGGCATGGAACAAGGCAGGGAGGGAATAGGGAGAGACAGGTCAACTGAGGTGACAGACCTAGAGAACAGGTAGATGAGCTGCTTCCTATGTTAGCAAAGAATGATACACTCACTGGTTATGATACATAATGGGTCTACACAACTGATTCCCAAAAACCTCATAAATTGCAGATCAAAATGATCTTAATAGACATAAATGCTAGGAGCATTACTTGAAAGCGAAATGAAGTATCATCAGAGGCTAACACGGAGAAACTAAATACTATTGTATTCTCAAATGATACATATATATATATATATATATATATATATATATATATATATATATATATATATATATATATATATATATATATATTATAATACGTAACACAATGACATCATCGAGAACTAATGAATATACATGTTAAAAGGTCATAGGGCGGAGTTAACGAGAGCATGAAAATACAAGGAATTCGTCCAATGAGCGATTACGTACAAGACACAGTGTGACCACTAACCATCCAACATGGTGAAATAACTGATGACCTGAAGAATCTTCAAAATCAATGAATCCTTCAATTCTATATATAATATAGAAAGATAAAACAAACATACTTGAACCTCAAATAATGTTTCGATCCTCTGATATGTTAAGGGTAACGAAAACCAAGTTATATGGAGTACTGAAGTACTCCATATAACCCAAACAGATTAACCCAAACAAATCGCCTTGCCATGATAATGTAGACGTCTTGAGTTTTTTGAAGCGGGTCAGACGACAGTTGTTCATTCCCCATAACTAAGATATTGAACAATTAGCGAAAGACTGTAAATTGGCAAAGGTCAACCGCATATATAAGAAAGGATATATATATAAATCTTCCTTCAGTTATGTCTCGACTAAACTTGCGCTAGTCTCGGGAAAACCAATGGAAAAATAGCGAGTCAGAATTGTAACAATTTTAGAAGCTTATGAAATAATCTTGGACAATCGGCATTGTTTGCGCAACAAGAAATCTTGGCTAAGAAAATTGTTAAAATCTTGCAATGTCGCGCATGCTATCGGGACTCAAAAGTACCTTCTGATGTAATGTATCTAGATTTTCAGGAGGCATTCGAGAAAGCAGCACAAAAGAGAATAAGGTACAAACTATGAGCATAGCTCACTGATAGAAAACAATGTGTTTTAAGTGGTGAAGCCTCAGTCTGGCTGAACGTGACAAGTGGTGTGCCACAGGGGTCGGTCCTTGACCCTACCAAGATCTTGAATTGGGCTTCGTATCTAAGAACTCCAAATTTTCTGATGGTTCAAAAGTATTGGGTAGAGTGATAAACGAGCAAAACTGTGAAGTATGTCAAAGATACATGTCTTACGTCACTAGCATAGTAGCCAAGACAAATGACACAGGATGTTGAACGTAGACGAGTGTAATGCTATGCGCTTTGAAGAGAAGAACACTTAACAAAAGTGTCAGTTATTCGGAAATTTAATATCAAAAGTTAATGAAGAGAAGGATCTAGGAGGTGTTACCAGTAAAAGTTGAAGTGTAATTAACATCGTCAAACATTAAGCGAAAATAAAAAGAGGCTGCTACTTTTCATAGCAAGGAACATCGACTATAATGATAGCAGAAACCAATACTGACACTTTATAGCGCTTTAGTAAAACTACAACTTGATTTTGCAGTTCATTTCTGGACCCCAGACTGCAAAAGGGACTATAAAGACTGGAACAAGTACAAAGACGAGCAACAAAACGGACTCTAAAGCCTGAGAAATCTAATACACGAAGAGATTAAAGATTGTCTCCCTCTCTCTCTTCGCTGGGGATTTGACACGAGTTTTAATGCAAGTTTTCAAAATCTGAAATAAATTCGATGACATTAATCACGAGGAACTTTTCGAAATGAATATAAAGAATACGGATATTAGGAAAAATAGAACACCACATGAAACTAAAAGATTTCATGTTGACGCGAAGTTTCTTCGCAAATAGTTGCGATGACTATGGGAATAAGCTACAGTCAAACGTTTTTAATACATAGATTATGAATACCATAAAGAATCTGATTGGACAAGTTCTTTATTTCACATATATGCTTACTAAATGCTAGAGAAAATAAACATCCAGGTATCTACTTAATGAATACAACAATTGATATAATTTCATATTAGTTCCATTTTCTCATTTCAAGCCTTAAGAATAAAGTAGAACGGTAGAGAATGGGACGGTGTTGTAAGATTTCATAGTAGAATTTCCCTTTTTATTCTATCCTGTTCGATTCTATGCAGGTTTACTTCACGAATGTTTGGTTTTCTTTCCATTCTTTATCATGCCGACTGTTGCCTGTCAGAGGGAGTGGAGGGTGGGGAAAGGCTTTCTTACTGTTCCGTTCTTACCTTATTCACTTAGCTAGAGGTTAGACATAGAAGTAAAGAAACAGATAACGTAAACATGGACCACTTGGTCCTTTGCTACACCTTTCCCATGCTCTACTATATGTAAGTATAAGTGTTACCGGGCTCCATCTGCTGGAAGTTACACCGCGAGTGATCACTCTCCTTTAGCAAGCATATGCCACTTAGAGTTCAGTCTTGTCAAAGAAGCTCTCACTCCAAAGGAATCCATGTTTCCCTAGTCCACGTTTCCCTACTACTGCTAGAAGTAGCGCAGACTTGGGCTGCAGGAGCCTCGGGGAAGACGTCCCGGGTTAACAGCAGGATCCTTCCTTAGAAACATATCTTAGAGTAGTTACGAAATGTATATTATTATCATTATTATTACTTGAACGCAGTTTTCCGCGTCAGCGAGACAGCGTCAGGAAACAGACGAATACACTCATATATACATACATACACATTCATATACATGCACACATATACATATTCGCCCATATTCACCTTCATCCATTCCCGGCGCCATCCCGCCTCACAGGAAACAACATCGCCAACCCCTGCGTCGGCGAGGTAGCGCCAGGAAACAGTCGGGGAAGACCACATCCACTCAGACTCGATCTCTACCTGTCGTGGGTACCGACACCGAAAACCACAGCTCCCTATCCACATCCAGACCCCACACACCTTCCATGATTTGTCCCAGACGTTCCACATGCCCAGGGTTCAGTCCATTGACAGCACCGTCAAGCCAGTATACCACGTCGTTCCAATTCACTCTATTCCGTGCTCACCTTTCACCCCCCTTCCTCCAATTTGGTTTCCCGCTTCTCCTTGTTCCCTCCACCTCTAACTCATATATCCTCTTTGTCATTCATTCTTCACTCATCCTCTCCATGTGACCAAACCATTTTAACACACCCTCTTCTGCTCTCCCAACCACTACTCTTTTTATCCTTTCATTACTTATTCGATCAAACCACCCCACACTTCACACACAGCATCTCTCTCTCTCTCTCTCTCTCTCTCTCTCTCTCTCTCTCTCTCTCTCTCTCTCTCTCTCTCTCTCTTCCCCTCCTTGTCGTAATGTAAAAGGTAACTAGAAAAACAAGCAGAACAAACGAAAAAAAAAAAACAAACCTTGGGGCTGCCTGTCTCAAATGGGTTTTCATATTTTCCCTGGGCGAGCATGGGCGCTTCGTGAACATCATATTTAAGTTGGAATATGTAAAGTAGATCTCCGGATCGCCTGGCCAGACAAGCGTAGCGGAGCTGCCGTTTGATGCCGGTGCTCTCGATCCTCCTGCTCCTCCTCCCTCCCGCGGGAGACGATCCTGAAAGGGAAAAATCAAAAGGACCCAGAATTCTTGAGCGGATACCGAAATGGTGTTTGCTAGGCAAGGCTAGGACCTGAATAGTTGAGGGGGGGAGTGATCTTTTTCATCATTAAATGATGGAAGGAGATACCCATGGTGATACAGCTTCATATATAATTGAATTGGTAAGTACGTACACACACTTATATGTATAGTTACACTTGCCTCTCCTGCCTTAGGTAGATAGTGCTAGGAAGCGACGAAAGATGGCCTCGTCTGCACAGATCCACACTGTAGCTGCCATATCTAATGCATCGAGAATGACAGCCTGTCGTCCACAGCGAAGCCCAACCGACTGTTCCACGATTCAGTTTGACAGCTTCATATACTTTACTTCAGCCTACTAACAGCACGTTGCCCCCCGTCTATCATATCGATCCAATTCATTCTGTTTCATGTACGCTTATCAGTCTCATGGATGTTCAGGCCTCTATATCCCTAATTCCTCCCTCATTCCATTCATCCATCCCATTTCAAATTCTCCGACTGCATCAGCTTACACCATGACAAAAAATGTCACCTTTGACGAGGATTATCATCAGGGATACATCAAACAATTTCTAATTTCAAGGGAGACCTTCCTTTCCCTGCTGTTGGAAGTAGCGCAGCCTAGGATTGCAGGAGCCTCTAGGAAAGATATACTGGGTAACCCAGTGACGAGTGGTAGTTGAATGAGAGCCTATACCCAACTGTTGGCAGGGTTGATGATGGGGGGGCCATTGGTCAAGAACTTCCTTGTACTTTTTCATAAACTGCCTTGTATTTTGTCAGGAACTTCTTGTCCCTGGACAAGAACTTGCTTATTCCTAGTCAAAAACTTCCTCGTTCCTGGTCGGGAACTTCCTCATCTCTGGTCAAGAGCTTCCTTGTTCCTGGACAAAAACTTCCTTGTTCCTAGTTGAAAACTTTGTCGTCTGTAAAGAACTTCCTCATTCCTGATCAAGAACCTTCTTGTCCCTAGTCAAAAAGTTCCTTATCCTCGGTCAAGAACTTCCTTGTCTCTGGCCAAGAACTTCTTCCTCTTCTGTCTTTACTAATCTCCCACTGTTTACATACCATCTCCAGCTTTACTTCTTCATCACATGACATGTGAGATTCGATCAGCCTATCCTGGCGATTTTCTTTGTCTTTTTCGTGATCTGGTGTTATTCGTAAGACTAAAGCCACACTTGTAGTCATTACTAAGACCATACACATCTATTCACCCACTGTGAGACATAAGCTGTCTCATCCTGGCATCTAATAGTCTTAAAGTTGCTACTTTGTGGATACATATCAACTTTGCTTCATATTTCTCGGCAATTGTGTTTGTAATCCCTACGCTGGTTCATGACGACCTCCACCTTCATGGTTTCTGCCGCCTTGCCTTGGGTACAGGCTAGGTCGGACTCTTTCACCCCAGGGTTACCTGAGGTCACATTTACCACGACCTCTGGGTACAAGTGTTCCCTTGTGGATATATATATTGGCTAATATACTTAACTCGTGTTGCTTTATTTGCCTGTTCTAATATGCGAGAGTTATGGCAAATTTTCTTTCTTGGCCTCTCTTGGTTTTGGTGTGTGTGTATATATATATATATATATATATATATATATGTATGTTTGTGTGTGTGTCCTGAGAAAATCTTGTCCTCTCTCTGTATTTTCAAAGTTTATGTCCTTTTAGTTCTTTATCATCTCTTCTTTGACCTTAATTACATTCTGCAGACGTCTGGGCTTGGAACTAGCAAGGCTCCTGAAGTATTCAAGGTCTATGTTTTAGGTCCATAGTGTCTTGATCTGCATGAGGCAAGGAAGGAAGAAACCTCCTGACGGTACGTTCTGACCGCCCAGTGCGCAAAGAATTGGGGCTTTCTCCTCCTTGAGAAGCAACCATCTTGAAACACAGATAGAAGGAATACAGTCTCCAGAAGCGAAACTCCTAAATGATTTGCACCGAAATCGTACCCTTTCCACAACGAGTCCACATTGATCTCTCCATGGTTTCCCCCAGCTTCATCGGCCCTTTTTCGGCCCATTGACTGCCCGTCCTCCCCTGTAGCCCACATAGTTTCAATATGCTCTATCCCTTGCACGCCTTACACCCTCCTGTATATCTCGGTCCGTAGACTTCAAAGTATCTTTCACTCCATCCTTCCACCACCTCTCTAGCTTCCCCCTTTTCCTTATTCTCTACTCTTCTGACATGTACACTATTTTAGTCATCCTCTCCACACTCGTCCTCTCCATATGTCCAAACCAATTCAGTACATCCTCTCTCTTACCTTGTCATTTCTAGTTCGATCAACCCCTCCCTTTTCTCCCTATATATACCCCCAGGGAAGAAAAATAGTACTGTTAAGCGAAAATACTCGATCTTCCTTTTCTGTTAGACTGTATAAAACATTTTCCTTTTTTTTTCTCTCCTTCGTATTTTTGGATTCAGTGTCGACGAGAAATACGATAAGCTGGATGAAACACCAGGACCTTGTCTTCAACTTGCATGCAACTGGGTTTCTCCTGCTCCTCATAGAGGATGTTCCAGGTGACAACAGAGTCAGGTTTTCTTACTCTATAGATACACTGACGTTAATGGATTTCTGGCTGGTTTTCTTTTCCACGGCTCATCATAGGATTAGATACTAAAAGTCATATGATAGTGGATGGTGTTTTTTTTTCCCAAAGGTTTTGCTTTCTCAGAAACAAGTGGAACAACGACGAAAAAAAAAAATGGAATTTTCTCCAGGATCCATAATTATTAAACAATTAACATGAAGATATTTCCCAATGCTGTATATAGTAGTCTCTTGTTATTACTTTAGTCTGTAGCGCCACCTTGATATGCTGTAGCCTGTAGTACAACCTCCATACCCTGTCATCCTTAACACCACTTCGATATCTCGTAGTGTGTGTGTGGCACCACTTTGATATCTTTTACTATGCTGGACTCCCTCGAGATCCTGTGGTCTGTATTACCACCTCGATATCCTGTAGTTTGTGGCACCACCGTGATACTGTTGTCTGTGGTGCCACTTTGATATCTTGTTGTCTTTAGCGTCACCTACATATTCCACAGTCTGTGGCTCCAACATATTCTGTAATCTGTAGTACCACCTTAACACTCTGAGCTCGTCTGAATGAATATCACGTATTGTGGACACGCACGTCTTCATAGTCTCGTACTAGCTCATTGTATCTCCTCTCTTCCTGGCTTATAATGTTACACCATCCGAGTGGTCGACAGCTGACGGAAGCGAGACCCTTTGAGATGAGGTCGCTAACCTTCTGAGATGATGTCGCTAGCCTCATTATGCAGGGTGAACCATCAGACAGAGAACCTCTCGAGATGTTGTCGCTAACTTCACTGTACCTGGCGAACCGTCAGGCAGAGCCCCTACTTCGTGTCAGAGCATGGAGGCCCTTAGTGGCCAACCAGTTTGTTTGCGCCCTAGATGTACCAATATTCAGCGTAGACAGGTCGACAACACAAATGCATAGAGATTTTATATTGTTACGCCGTTCTCGCGGGTCAAGATGTGTGTCGAGGGGATGATTTTGAGGCAGCAGGTAGCAAGTGCCCCTCCTCGCGTTAATGGATCATTACGGGTGATAGGCAGACTTCTAGCATGTGGGTTATGTAGCCTCATGCATTAAAAGCTGAAACTATTGTCTATAATATGAGGCAGTTCAGTGTGCTCTGTATGTTGCTCCAAGCTAAGTGGGGTCAAGTTGAGGTATATACGTATATATACATTTGCTGATAACCGCAAGCAAATATGAAAATCGATTAGTCCCAAGTGCACTTTCGTGTATATTGCATTCTTCTATATTTTTCCCTGCTTTGCATATCTCCTCTGATGATGTCATCATATACACAAAAGAGCACTCGGGACTTGTCGTGATTCATTTTTCCTCGTGGTTATCAGCAAATATTAGATCACGCACATCACTGTGACCCTATTTCTCTCTCATATATATATATATATATGTCTTCATTTGTCATATCCTTTATTTATATCACCAAATCGTAGAAACATCATTTCTGAAGCTTCCTTCTCGCCTTCTTCGACTGTCTTCATATAGCTCCTTGTCTCCCACCCTCGACCTTGGTGACTCTGGTTACTGGCACACGAGAACAAAACAGCCATCGACCGCCTCCACTCCTGCCTGGTTCCCGGAACTTCATCCAGCTTATGAAAGATAAATGTAACCAAAACCATCCGTATGTTTTGCGAAATTGACTTTCCTTCTCGATATGAAAAGAACGTAGAGTATTTCCGTGTTTATTTTTTTTCTTCCTTCGTTTCCATGGTTGATGTTAGAGTTTGTTAGACAGATAATTGTCTTGTTTTCCTGAGTAAATTTCTTATCTCTTACCTATTTTTTTTTCTTAATGAGTTTATTTTACACTCGTAGATGCACTATTTCGTAAACATTAAGTATAATACAACTTCTTCAACTTCTGTACGCTTTCTGCATCAACCATGTCTTAAGTCATTCTTTCTATTCATCTACCACTCGTATACAATAAAAGAAATATCTCACATTTTTTGCTGTAGTTTCTTGCTTGATTCCATGTTACATTCTATGGATCTTTTATTTTTACAGCTCTCGAAGAACTGTTCATTGTTGACGTCATCGGTCTTTCAGAATCTTAAATAAAGTTCTCAGGCCACCAAATCACACATTTTTTTTTTCTTCCAAGGGGGACAAATTTAATGGTTCAGCCTTTTCTCTGTAACCTATTTCTGTTATTTCTGATCCATTTTTTGGCTCTCCTTTGGACCTTCTTCATTAGCTAATTTTTTGCTTCTTTTGGTGTGGAGACCAAACATGGGAAACGCATCATAGTTTTGGCTCTATGTATGATATAACCTGCTAACTGAATGATATTCTTCTATCTGTGAACCTGAATGAAATTCTAACCAATGCTGACAGACAGTTGGCCTTCTGGATTCATTCTCCTTTGGTTGAACTATGGCAAAAGGTCAGGGACGATACCGACTCCCTAAGTCTGTCTCACACCCAGATTCCGACACGTATTTCACGGTAAGTGATAATTGGGTCGAGGCCTTCTTTCGCTGTAACACATCTTCCTTAACGTACATTTCCTCGAGCTGAACTTCGTCAGCCGTGTATAATACTAATTGTATCAAGGTTCCCCTTGTAAGTCTGTGCAATCCACCACTCTTTTTTACTTCTGTCATGGCTTTTGCTTCACCTGGAAATATATGCACGTAGCATTTCATTCCTTCGGGCAAGTCATTAGCACTGATCAAAAAAGAGTGGTGGTCTCGGAACAAAATCCTGCAGTACTCCGATGGTGGTGACCTCAACCCATCTTGAGATGGCTCCTCCAACTCTCGTCCTTTCTTTCCTTTCTCTAAGGTAATTCATCTGGTTGAGAGAGTCTCTACCTTGTATCTACTTGAGGATCCAGATTTTAAATCGGCCTCCCGTGAGGTTTAGTGTTGTATAGTGTGATACGCATAGTGGCAGTTTTGAATGAAGCAGTCCATTTTGCCTTCCTATTTGTCCACAAGTTCCTCCAGTTTGTTGGGTGGGTGATATTCGTTAGCGAAAGGGTGTGTGTGTGTGTGCACCCGCCAATTCATCTATTTCTTTACTTGTTCATTCATTGTCCACTCCTGTATTAACCTCGGCAGCCCACAGTTGCTACTCGCCTTTAGCGCACTAGCCTCTGTACCCAGACCCACTTCCCTCTCATTTCCCTTCCACATTAATCCCTTCTCTTCCATCCCATTGTTTTTTTCCTCCTCACCAAATCTTTATCTCCTCACGCCCTCAGGAGCCTCTCTCCCCCTCCCTCCCTTCCCACCTCCCCTCCTCCCTCCCTCCTTCTCTTCCAACCCCCCCCACCTCACTGATTCCCCTCTGCCTCACTCACCCACTTTCCTGCCTGCCGCAGCCCGGGTACCACTGCCTGGCCCACCGCAGGTGGCCGCCTGCCACATTGCAACAATCACCTCCTCCTCCTCCTCTTCCTCCTCCTCTTCCGCCTTTGAAGCGCGAAGGTAAATGAAACTGAATTTATTCATAGATTTGGGGCCTTTGCTTCTTTCTTTGGTACTTATAGGAAAAATAATCTGCAAAATATAAATGAGGGGGGTGTACAAGTGTGTCTGTGTGTGTGTGTGTGTGTGTAGGATGTAAGTAGCACGGAACCACCAGCCTGATAGGACCACCACCTGGGTGCTGCTGGGAGGTTAAGCTATGGTTGCTCAGCGAACCAACACTGCAGTAACTGTCACGTTCCCCTCCCAGGCCCAGGTTTGCTATCTTTTCTCTTTTCCTCTACCTACATGTGAATTTGCTCGCGCTCAACTAAAGTAAACCCCACTTTTTTTTTCTCTCTAGCTTACATATAACAACTAACAAGACGTAGCTTACACGATTATTTCTTCCTGATTTTCAGTTTTTTCACACTCTTTAGACACGCATAATCAGCCATGTCTGCGCAGTATGGTATCTCCGGCGACGTGTTCGAATATGCGTCAAGAGCAGAGGACAGCTAAATGGTTTCTAAGGCGCTGCTCTTCCTCCCTCCCTTGATCACTGTCACGCAAGTGAGACTCAACCTCACCACTATAGACACTGCTTCAGAATCAGTCTCTTTCTCTATTCATTTTTACAACATTCGGCAGTCCTACATCCGATCTCTTCTCTATTAAACCCTATTTCATCTGTTTCTTCATTGATTCATTATCTCCCTGAAGCCTAGTTATCCAAAGTTGCCTGTCATCTTCGCCATCGAATCTGTGTAATCTTTATGATCTTTCTTACTTGAACGGTGATGTTTATGCTATCTATAGTAAAAGAAAACATCTATTGCTCGCGTGGCGCATCTTCAGTCTCCTAAATGTCTTTACCTTGGACCTGTGGCACGCTTCCCATAACTTGTGTGTGAACACCATTCACAGTAGGATTAACCTTTATGACACCACTTTCTTTCCTCGTACAGAGAAACTGTTGCATTCCCTTCTTCCTTTCGTTTTTCTTTTCCTCTTCCTTCAACCTTTCCACCATTAACAGCCAAAGCTACAGACACTCAAGGTACTCTGATCTATCTGTTCATTCTTTTTCTCACACTCCTTAATTCTCCATTCATGAGAGGTGGCCATGAATACGATATGCTTTTGTTCGAGCCATGCCGATTACTCGAACAAAAAAGGAAAAAAAAAATGATGTACATTCGTTTATAACAACATTATAGACTCTAGTTGTTTGACACTTTCTAGGGTGTGTGTGGGTCCAGTGATACTTATAGCACACACGGTAGCTATCCCTGGTCACTATCACTTGCTCCTCCCCGACCACTGACAGTGGTAAGCGAGGCCAGTGTGGAGTTAGAAATGATTACTCCAAGCCATTGACACATCTGTAGGACAGTCAGTCCAGGCCACTGCCATACCTGGGCAGTGACGACTAATCCAGACTACACATCCACACCTTGGTATTAGTGACCAGACCAGACTTCCACACCTGTTTGGGTAGTGGTGGCGAGACCAGGACACAGCACCCTTACGGCGGCATTATCAGTGACCAGAGCTCGACGTTTCCACCCCTCCAAGAGCAGTAGTGTGAAGGAGTCACTACCAATGTACCACCAACACGGAAGTGCTCCAACGCTGAGCAAGTGGACGCTTTGAGTGGCTGGGGTTGCGAGTAAATACGATAAAGAGTTTGGGAAAAGGATTTCAATTACAGCAAAGACCTTAACTTTAGTTTGGTAATTGGTTTAAAAAAGTAAGACCAGATTTACAAAACTGGCAAAAGTGTGCATGATGGAGGAATAAAGTAAAAATATGATCCGTCTTCAATTTTCCTGATATACAGGGGAGAAAGAATACTTCCCACGTATTCCCTGAGTGTCGTACAAGGCGACTAAAAGGGAAGGGAGCGGAGGGCTGGAAATCCTCCCCTCTCGATTTTTTTTTTAATTTTCCAAAAGGAGGAACAGAGTAGGGGGCCAGGTGAGGATATTCCCTCAAAGGTCCAGTCCTCTGTTCTTAATGCTACCTTGCTAACGCGGGAAATGGCGATTAGTATGAAATAAAAAAATATATATAATTTTTTTTTTTTTTTCAGAGGACCATAAACTGTTAAGTTATGAATCTCTGTACTTGAACGGACTCAGGCATACATATGTCTGTCGAACACGCCTATAATCATGTAGTCCCTGACCGCAAACAAGATTCAAATGCATCGACAGCGTCCGTGAAGATGTAAATATCTCGGATATTTTTTTTCTTTGAAGACTCGGTGACATGACCTGCCAATATCACTCATCATTCCAGAAATATAATTGTTCTTGAGATTGTTCAAATGTGAGACTTAAATTTGTTAGTCCACCTTAGAGTAATAATATACGTATGAAAAAGATATCAATAATGGATCATCACGTAATATTGAGCTCAGGCTCCTCAAATCTGGGGCACCTCGCGCAGGTGGAAATAGTGGCGAACCAATATTTTTTTTCCCTGTAATACACACGAACATACCCGACTGTAAGTCTATGAAAATGACAAATCCATCAGAGAAGTCTGGACGATGACAAAATGGATTTTCAGCAACACACTGGAATTTCCAACGTTGCCTCTGAGAAAATGTCACTGGGGTAAGTCATTAATAATAATTAGATCGGACAGTCGATGCACTTCACAATATTCCAGAACTGAACGATAGGGAAATTGTTGACCACTTTAGTCTGTGCGAGGGAAGCTGTTGGCGATGCTCACTTCCCGCCTGTTCTAAAGTTTACGTGATGTAATTTGAATATGTAAAAAAAGTATTTATATACTTTCATTCACGTCTAGACAAGTATATTCATCTGTGTACGAGACGCAGAGTGTATCCATTGACGCTACATTATAAGCAGATGGGTGATTGAATCTTATGTGTGACGAATATAATTTCTTTATCGCGATCTTTTTTTTATGGCTGAACAGATCTTGTAAACATAACACATCTGTTTACCGTTGGTAAATACGAGTACGTAAAATGAATATAACATTTCTCCTGCTTGGCTCTTAATATTAAATGCTAATTTCATCTTTAACAATTAGCTGAAATATTTACGTAAAGAGCAAGTATAGCTTCGTACGACTTGTATCTGATGTCTTCCTTAACTTACGAGAAAAAAGAATGAAAAAAGAGCTTAGAAAATCACAACCCTTTACGAGTTGGCAACCTTCCGTCTTATGTAAATGTAGATAAATTAATTAGCTAATTCTCGCACTGCTCTATTACTATATAAATTAATACCATGCTCTGAGTTAGGCTCATCATCCACCAGGCTTCAAAGGTTATCGTGTGTGTGTGTGTGTGTGTGTGTGTGTGTGCAAATATTTGAAACAAGTTTATTTAGTGTTCTCAATTCCCAAGCTTTGAGGAAGTTAAATAGAGCGTCTCCATGACCTTATTTAACTTTCATAGTTTCCAAAACTTTTTCCTTCTCCTCCTTGTGCTAGAGGTGGTGTATAAACCCAGTGGTGGGGCTGCGCTACAGGGGGTGAATATACCCAGTGACAGGGCTGGGCTGCACGGGGTGTATGAACTCACTGGTAGGGATGTGCTACGGGGGTGTATGAATATATTCAGAGGTGGGAACGTGCTAAAGCAGGTGGTTGAGCTGTGGTAGAGTGAGTGTATGAACCCAGTGGCGGAGCTTTGATACAGTGGGTGCATGAACCCATTGGCGGAGCTATGCAGTGGGTGCATGAACCCGTGTCGAGGCTATGCTACGGTGGGCTCAGTGAACTCAGTGGATGGGGCGGTATTACAGGGAGGTTTATGAACTCAGTGGCGGTGCAGTGTTCCAGATGTAGAAACACAGTGGTGGGGCCGTACTAAAGCGGGGTGCATATTCTCAGTGGTGGGGTCGTGCTAAATGGGGATGTATGTTCCCAGTGGTGAGGGTGTAATACAGTGGATGTATCCGTTGAACGTGTGGGTCAGCTGCCCGCCCATGTTCCAGTGTTGGGTCTCCAGTGCTCACTCGCTCTGCTGATTCGTGTTTAGCTGAGCTGCGTAAGTAGATAATCCACTTAGGCTAAAGCTAATGTTACAGGCGAACTTTGCCTTAAAATGACATACAAATCTATCTATGCCAAAAATCAGTTTTTTTTTTTTTATGCATATACTAGATCGCACACACCCCTGTGACCTCTTGTGATATATATATATATATATATATATATATATATATATATATATATATATATATATATGAGAGGGTCAAGGCTTGTACCGAGCATCAGATTGAGGAAGAGTAGTGTGGTTTCAGAAGAGGTAGAGGATGAGTGGATCAGGTGTTTGCTTTGAAGAATGTATGTGAGAAATACTTAGAGAAGCAAATGGATTTGTATGTAGCATTTATGGATCTGGAGAAAGCATATGATAGAGGTGATAGAGATGCTCTGTGGAAGGTATTAAGAGTATAAGGTGTGGGAGATAAGTTGCTAGAAATAATGAAAAGCTTTTATCGAGGATGTAAGGCATGTGTACGTGTAGGAAGAGAGGAAAGTGATTGGTTTCCAGTGAATGTCGGTTTGCGGCGGGGGTGCGTGATGTCTCCATGGTTGTTTAATTTGATTATGAATGGTGTTGTTAGGGAGGTGAATGCAAGAGTTTTGGAGAGAGGGGGCAAGTATGCAGTCAGTTGGGGATGGGAGGGCTTGGGAAGTGCGTCGGTTGTTGTTAGCTGATGATACAGCGCTGGTGGCTGATTCGGGTGAGAAACTGCAGAAGTTGGTGTTTGAGTTTGGTAAAGTGTGTGAAAGAAGAAAGCTGAGAGTAAATGTTAATAAGAGCAAGGTTATTAGGTTCAGTAAGGTTGAGGGACAAGTCAGTTGGGAGGTAAGTTTGAATGGAGAAAAACTGGAGGAAGTGCAGTGATTCAGATATCTGGGAGTGGATTTGGCAGCAGATGGAACCATGGAAGCGGAAGTGTGTCGCAGGGTGGGGGAGGGGGTGAGGGTTCTGGGAACGTTGAAGAATGTGTCGAAGTCGAGAACATTATCTCGGAAAGCAAAAATGGGTATGTTTGAAGGAATAGTGGTTCCAACAATGTTATATGGTTGAGGCAAGGGCATATAGCCTCCCACCCACTTGTGTTGGGGTGAGGATCAGTGCGGTAGGTTCCACTGATGGACAGAAATGCTCCTCGAGACTTGGTCTTTAATAGAAAAGAGTGGAAGAATAGAAAAGACAGAAGTAAACAAACAAGATGAATAGTCATCTAACAACTTTGAAAGAGACTGTAAATCCGCTTTTTACCTTAGGTAAATAGATGAAGAGGAAAGATTCAAGAAGCCTTAAAAAATTTTTTCTGTACGTTAGAGACCGAGTCACTTGAAGCTATTCTAAACATTTTTTTCCTTGTTGATCGTATGATATGAACATATTGCCTTTACGATACCATTCAAAAGTTATTCTGAAATGGCTGTATTCATGATTTTATATATATATATATATATATATATATATATATATATATATATATATATATATATATATATATATATATATCCTTGGGGATAGGGGAGAAAGAATACTTCCCACGTGTTCCCTGCGTGTCGTAGAAGGCGACTAAAAGGGGAGGGAGCGGGGGGCTGGAAATCCTCCTCTCATCATTTTTTTTTTTTTTTTTTTAGTTTTCCAAAAGAAGGAACAGAGAAGAGGGCCAGGTGAGGATATTCCCTCAAAGGCCCAGTCCTCTGTTCTTAACGCTACCTCGCTAACGCGGGAAATGGCGAATAGTTTGAAAGAAAGAAAAAGATATATATATATATATATATATATATATATATATATATATATATATATATATATATATACATATTTCGTTTATTACATCCTCAGACAGAGTGAACTCTGAGGATGTAATAAAAGAAAGTACTCAACGTATCTTATTTTCTCTCTCCAGTGGTGATTGTGCATAGATCTCTTCTCAGTGAAGTGGATCCAAATTCACCATAGGATCAGCTTCCATATTCAAAAGGTCGCTCATTTATGAGAAAACGTCATTAAGACCAAAGGCTATTTGCTTGGTATAACATTGCATTATTTGTACTTCTATACGAACTATGCGCGTGACCTTTGCGGATATACGAATATAGATACACATGTACATTCATAACTACACTCCCCGTAAATGTTTCCTACAGTTTGGACGAAATTAAGATCACAGTTGAGCATCTTGGTGCTGTACAGACATATGCAGCCACTAGCAGACATGTATATTGACTACTTATTATAATATATTTTTCTCAGTCCACCATTTCGTCCCTACGATCCCAGTAACTCATGTGGCTAGTGCACCAATTCGTGCGACGAATATTTGAAACTCGTCCGTTGAGTCCTAGAACTCGTATGTCTAGTCCAACAACTCGTCCGGTGAGTCCAGGAAACTCGTGTGTCTAGTCCAACAACTCGTCCGATGAGTCCATGAAACTCGTGTGTTTAGTCCAACAACTCGTCCGATGAGTCCATGAAACTCGTGTGTCTAGTCCAACAACTCGTCCGGTGAGTCCAGGAAATTCGTGTGTCTAGTCGAACAACCCGTCCGGTGAGTCCAGGAACTCGTATGTCTAGTCCAACAACTCGTCCGGTGAGTCCAGGAAACTCGTATGTCTAGTCCAACAACTCGTCCAGCGAGTCCAGGAACCCCGTTGAACCAGCCAAGTCCTGGATAAAGTCTATGTAGCCTGTCATGTTGCAAAATACGAGATACGATTCATATTATGTTAATGTAATCATAAAAATTCTATGAAATTCCTGCGATAATGAGGAGCTAATTATAACTGCCAAAAAAAAAAATAGAAAAAAAATCTAATTGTGCCTCCATGTTTTACGAAACTTTTGTGGTACATTTTATTACTGGTTTACCCATAAACATTTTTTTTCAAGGAGGAATGTTATCACTAACATCGAAATATCGTTTATCATTGTGGATTAGCATCGTATCCGCTAAGGGGATTTCCCTATGTATTTCCATTCTTGCTTTTGTAGATTCTTCAGTTTATAATTTGATTCCATTTAATCTGTGTCTTGGGACAGATATTCCTCCTATCTCAGACGAAGAACAGAAACAAACATCCCTTTGGCAGAAACTTAATGAAATGAGTAATGATTATAAAACTTGATGAAATGAGTAATGATTATAATGTATAGTTTATCTTATATCGGTAAATGATAGGTAACATAATAAACCTCGTAATTATTTACTTAATAGAAAATTCTCCTCGAGACATTTTTCAGATTCATTTTAGCAAGTGTGCCAAAGATCTATCAAAAACGACTTTGAACAAAATGTCCATTTAAGAAGGGCAGTGAAAACAGAAATTCTAAGAAAAACGGCTGAAAATAATAATCTCTATTTGAAACATCAGAGAATATATAAACTATTTGACTGAACTTGCTCTTCTTTCCTCCCTCCTCATTGCCCTCCCTCCCGCCTCTCTCTCTGCCCTTCTCTTAAAAATCACCAGAGGAAACGAACTCTCGTTGCCTTCTGCCAATATGTGCTGGAACTCTTTCCTCCCTTACCCTAACACTACAGTGATAGCGTTTACCTCAAAGTATATCATGATATCAAAGCATACTGCCACACCTGTCATAAAATAACGATTTTGGGGGAAAAGTAATTAAATGAGCAGGAAAAAGATGTATACTCTTTAGGCAAGAGGGAATATTTAGAAAGGTTCCAGCCTCATACACCATGTAGGCGTTGTGGGTAAAGGGAACGTCTCTTGGTGCGCTCTGGGTTCTGGTAATGACCTATGTGTACTGTACGGGGAGGGAGTCTTACACTTGTGTGGCCCTCATCCCTTTAAACATGCTCTACTATCATATAGCCTCTTAAAGTTATACCTTGTGGGCATTGACCATCCCCTCACTCATTCTGTTCCATCCATTCACCACTCTAACCCTACAAATGTGTTTTTTACTTCATATCATGTTATGTTTTTTGGTTTCTCTATCCCCACATCTCTCGAAGAATTATTGACGTTCTATGTCATCGACCCGTTTCAAAAACTTAAAGGATATGATCTGATGACCCCCTGACTTTTCTCTCTTCCAAAACGGGCAAATTTATAGCCTTTACCCTTTGCCCGTAGCTCTGCTCTGGTGCATACCAGATTACCTCCCATCTCCCATACATGCCCACCTTTACCTTTTTAAACGATTTGGTGTTGACCTCACTCGTCCGGCATCACAATCAGTTTCAACAATGTAGACAGAATAAGCTAGCAATACTTGCCTAGAACCTTATCACTCGCTCAATTACCCTGGATGAAAGTTATGTTACCTCAGTATTTATTCTGTGTTGAACCACAGGTTTAGATGAATAGAAATGGGATAGGGAAAATAGTAATCACAATATACATATAAGGAAAGACCCTCGGAAGTCACGTACGTGTGAAGTTTTACCATACTCTCCGCTAGTCACTGAGCCCTGCATTGTGCTGACAAACCGTAGCAAAGTCATTGTTGTATCGGAGGTGCCTCCATTTGTTGGACTAGTACCGACTGAATGTCGTGGACACTTGAGGATATTCCCCTCTCAGAACATCGAGAGCAAGATACATAACTACACTAACATCTGATTCACTCCCAGTACAAAGAACTCCTCCATTCAGCCTCGTTCGGAAATTTCAGTATCCACGTGTCCACATCCTAACAAATCCTCCTAACTTCACCCCTCTGTACACACAACTCTCACACAGCTCCTCAGAACTCTGCCTTTCTTCTCGTCTCTGCAACTCTGTCAAAGTTACCGTCAATAAGAGGAGAAAGGGAGAGCATTTACAACATATCGCCGGTGTTAAGAGACGCGCAAAAGTTTCCATTATGGCCGAGATGGATGACTTTCTCACAGTGCAATACTGTGGAAGGTTATTTACTTAACGTTCACAACTTTACAATGGTCGTAGTATACAGGGGAAGAAAGGTACACACATACATCGCTCTCTATCACTTGCATGTGTGACTCGAGATAAGCAAATAGTTTTCACGTTTTTTGTTGGAATTTTGTTTTTTTTTTGATATCCAGGTCATTGTGCAGCCTCTCTCTCTCTCTCTCTCTCTCTCTCTCTCTCTCTCTCTCTATATATATATATATATATATATATATATATATATATATATATATATATAACATACAAACCTCCAACAGCCAGGATCGAACCCGGGACCCCTGTGCAACAGGCGGGAGTGCTACCGCTAGGCTATGATCGCCCCTATGGGGAAATGACTATTCAAATACTATGTACTCGAATACCCTTCGTCTCACGTTGGTGAGCAACGGGGTCTACACCGGTTATTTCCCATCAGGCTCGCAAAGCCAGCAGATAGCTCCCGCCTGTTGCACAGGGGTCTCGAATTCGATCCTGGCTGTTAGAGGTTTGTATGTTCTATGAAGGTACGCGTTCATATGCACTTTGTTCGTATTCATATACCTCCGCGTTTTACAGTTAGGTTCGGTAAAATATATAATATCTGAATTTGTAGTTGTGTATGCAGTGTGAAAGGACATATACCATTATGATGATGTATATCAATTTCCCATCTGGTCAGCCACTTTTCGAACAGTTTAGTGTGAAAATGAGAAAATAATCTACGACTAATTATACTAGTAACGATTCGGTTTACAGCCAAGGAGTCCTATGGCAGAACGTAGCTCAGGTGAGTGATGGGACAGTCAGTGTACAGTCATGCTGGATGATGGTTGAGTGTGGGTGATTACCACAAGTAAGACTATCTGTAAGAGGGATGAGGCTGGAAACATATACGAGGTGTTGTTGAACTGTGTAGGCTTCCCCTCCAAGGGCATTACTTTCCAAAATTTTTACAAGAAGGAGCAGCAGACGAAAGAGGAAAGCAATATTTTTTCTCCTCAGAAGCTCCGTCATCTGATCTAGACGCTACCTAGCTCACATGGGATATAGCGAACGTGTTTAAAAAGAAGTATACTGCTATTTCCAATGTCTTTCATTGTCTCCAAAATGGCTGATTGGCACCTTATGCTAGCCATAGTTTTATTCTTTTATTCTTTTTCATTTTAGTGGCGGTTTTCAGAGACTGTCGAGATAAGAGCATCTTACTGTATCACTTTGTGAAAAAATGGTCGGGTATTTCAAATCTACCTCTCCAGTCGTGACCCTTAGAGGAACATCTCTACATAAGTTGGTCAAAATTAAAGGACTCCGTATCTAAGGTGTTGATGGCAAAATGGTCAAGATGAAAGAGCTGGCGACCGAGATGATAAGAAGACGGTTGGACACAAGTTGATGATGGTGGCTAATGATGGCCGAACAATGGTCAAGATGCAATGGTTGGCGGCCGAGATATGGTGGGGATTGTTAGCTGGAAGTTGATGGCTAACGGTCATGACGGTGAAGATGGTGGTGGGTGGCCGAGATGTGACGACTGGTGGGAGAAGGATGACCCCTGGCGGTGGTGTAGACGCACCAGCTGAGGGTATGAGGAATGGTGGACAAGGGATACACGCATATAGTCAGGCGTATCTTCAAGACGTCTCAGTACCTGGATCTTCCTCCTGTAGAAGGAAAGGAAAAATAACCTGACATCCTACGGCATAGGAAGAACATGATCACTTAAGTAAAAAAAAAAAAAAGGGGGAATGATTTCCGATTAGAGAGAGAGAGAGAGAGAGAGAGAGAGAGAGAGAGAGAGAGAGAGAGAGAGAGAGAGACTAAAAGTTTTCTCAGACGAAGGCGATATATATATACATAGCTCGCACGTCCTATTCCGTTCCCTTTGGTGCTAACCTCAGACGCTTGTGGGGGAGCTACTTTATGGCATTGATTTTGCCGACACACACACACACACACACACACACACACACACTTACACCCTCCTCAGCTGACACAGCAACCCTTCGTCTGCCGCCTGTGACTCTCTGGCATCCGGATGACAGAAATCAAGCTAGAGTGGTGGTTGGCGGAGGCGGATCGACAGCACAGAAAACGTCCATCATGGACACGTCCATAAAGGCTATACATCTTTACTGGTGTCGGGAGCAGTGTTGAGAAAGAGTGCATACGAAAAAGAAATTCTTTTTTTTTCTGAGAAGCTGACCGACCTCATCAGCTCAGGAATGACAGGGTTGCGCAAGCCAGGGTTATACACCTCAGGAAGGAAGAGAGAGTGCAAGCGGGATGACGCTGAGGGTGGAGGGAGAACAGGACTTGAGGTGGGGTAGTCGAAGTGTGAGGTGATTTGAAACAGAGGGAGTTGGAAGGTGGCGCAAGATAGCTCTCGGAACTTATAGGTGGGGGAAGGAAGTTCTGTTCTGGGACAGAAGTAGATTGGAAAATGTATACAATTGGACGGAAACATAGAGTGTGTGTGTGTGTGTGTGAGAGAGAGAGAGAGAGAGAGAGAGAGAGAGAGAGAGAGAGAGAGAGAGGTGGAGACAGGTTGGCGTTGTGGCGATCGAAAAAAGATGATTGAATGTGATGATGGCATAGGAACGTGGGAGGGGGAAAAAATGGAAGGGACGAGAAGAGAGACAGAGATTGCACTCTGGGGAGAAAATCAGTTGCTGGAGTAGGAGGATGTGAGAACGAGAGGGGAAAAAAATGTTGGGGTATGAGAGTTGTCATGGGAAGTGTGTGGGATGGAGTGCTATGTTGAGGCAAAAAAAAGGATCGTTTCGTTATGTGAATGAGGAAGTGTGCGGCTCTGTTGGTGGTGGGTGAGGGGGAGGGAGACATGGTGATACAATGTAAAAATGTAATTTTGTCCCATGATGCCGAGTGGGACAGTATTGTGCTGTGAGACCAGGAATGAGAAGAAATCTGTTCCATGAAACAAAGAAAAAAAAAAAGATCACAAACGCGCATGTATAAGACAAGGAGAAAGAGAGAGAGAGAGAAAAAAAGAGAGTAACAGGTCTGAACATAAGCCTTTGAATATGCTCTTTATCAACTCGCTTCCAAAAATCATTTTCCTGTTACGGCAAAAGAAATGGAAAGGAAATGAAGTTCAAATCTCCTTAAGAGTTACGATGAGGAAGCCGGGGGAGAACAGAGTCCCCTGGTTCCTCCAATCAGTAAGAACCTTACGAGATAGACTCTCGCAGGGAGCCATGAGGAAATTAAGCCTTCGTGTCAACAGTTCCACCCGCTGCCGCACAGGAAATTTACAAATGTGTGGCTTGAAGGGGAATGATATGAGGGAGAGGAATATTGGCTGTTACAGACGTTCCTGTAGCTGATGATTTCCTCGTTCGACTTTCGAAGGTCACTAGTGCCCTCGGGAGCAACAAGCATTTCGGAACTCATGCAAGATGCTTCGTACAGTGATTTGTAACACGTTGCACTGGATCGGGACAACATAAGGGGGTTGAAGCTCATCAAGTTGCGGCATATGATTGTGTGAGTGAAGGCCAATATGTGGTATGTAGGATTCAGCAGTGGAAGACTTGAGATGAAAGTTTTGTGGGACTATTGATCGATGGATGAAGTGAAGATACGACAATAAGAAGGCGCAATCCCACACTTCCTCCAGCAACAACAGCCGCCAGGAAAGGAAGTGGTATGTCTTCACATAAGCCTCTTTTCTATGCGCGCTCACATTCACCACCCTCTTCCTACCCATACCATTTCCTGCTTTCGAAAACCTCTTTTCTAATCTATATCTTCGCCTCCACCAGGCAATGATCAGACATCCCACCAACTGCCCCACTCAGCACATTCACATCCAAGAGTCTTTCTCTCTCTCACGCTTGTCAATGAGCACATTCGCTTAACATCTACGTCCTCACCCACGTATACTTGTGTGTGTCCCTATTATCAAAACCAGGTGCTCCGATCACCAGTCCTTTTCCATCACAAAACTTCAATAGCTGCTCACCATTTCCATTCTCGTCACCGGGTACCCCATACCCCCTTAATTATATCCTCACTTGCTGCATTCCTCGCTCTCGCATTCAAATCACTCAACATTACGACCCGATCTCTCGCATCAAAATTGTTGAAACTCTTACTCAGCGCATCCTAGAACACTTTCCTCTCTTCCTCATTCCTCTCACTTCCGCTTTCATTTCTGAGAGTCAAATCATCTATTTTTTTTCTTAGGGCGAATTAGTTCAAAATTTCTGTTCATCCAGACCGTTTTGAGTTGGACTTTTTATCTTTGAGTACGTTTTCGAGAGAGAGAGAGAGAGAGAGAGAGAGAGAGAGAGAGAGAGAGAGAGAGAGAGAGAGAGAGAGAGTTTTAAAACAAGCTGAGGTACGGTCTTGGTGAGAAACTTGGGTGATATTTTCAGAGAGATTTAGTGGTTCCGGGAAGATTTATGTGCTGCACGGGGCCACCATTGTGGTAGCGGTGGTGGTGGTAGTAGTTGTGGTGGTTGAGGTGGTGGTTAATGTTGAGGAGGGAGAAACTCGGATGTTAGCAGAGCTCCAGATTAGTGAAGAGTATATGCCTGGAGGTGTTGGCGAATATCCCTCACTTAAGGGAAACTGAGGTGTTTATAAGTGACCCCTTGAAATGCCTGGTAGCCTACCAGGGTTTGGGGGTATCGACCAGGGTCTGGGGGTATCGACCAGGGTTTAGGTGGTATCGCTAATGTGATACATGGTTCTTCATAAATGTAAGGGAATGTTATAAGAGCATTTGTTCTTTTTCAGGCTCGTCTATCTGTATCTTGAATTCTCTTGAGTGCAATCGTATCGCAGAGTATTTGGAATGTGTGATCACTGGAATCATGTTAGTCATTCCTGCCTCACTGGGTGCACCTTGTTTTGTGTTAACGTTCAATGAAAAGACCAAAACATAACCCGAATCTGAAGTCGCAGTTTGAAGTCTGATGATTTCGCCAGAGGCAACTGGCGTTTTCTTTGATCCCTCAGGTTTGCTACCTTGCATAGGTTATCTCTCGTATAGATCATCTTTTGATATCATTCTCGTATACTCCGGGTTCCTAGAAATGATAATGTTCCTAGTCCATGATAATGTATGTAATAAAAGATGCAGAGGAATAAAGAGGAATTCAAACAGCAACAAAACATTGGATCCTTTCGAGGCTGTTTGTGGTAAGGAAACGTATGAAAACTCGCAGATTAGTGTGTTTAAAGTTAGATCCCATACAAATTATTCAAAGAAAATAATCTGTATATTGTTAGTGCGAACAAGGAGACGCGAATGATATAAGTCGTGAACTTGAAGCAAAATATTTATGAAGATTATTCTTTAGAATATTCATAGTGGTGCATTCAACCACACCTCCTGGCAAATCTTTCAGTGTGTTTATACAGTTGAAAAAGGACTTCGCCTCGTTAGAGGTAAAAAGGTTTGCCCATGAGTTTGGATCTGCTGCTACGAGTGAAATCATATGACTCAAGACTTAAGTAACTTGATAGATCAAGATTATCAAAGCCTTTGATCATTTTGAATACCTGCATCAGATCTCCTCTTACCCTCCTTTTTCCGGGTGTTTTTATTTGTTTTTGAGTCCGGGATTCATCTATGTAGCTCGTCGCTACACACACTCCATTATAAACGTGTGATTGGTTCTCAGTGAATGTAGGTTTGCGGCAGGGGTGTGTGATGTCTCCATGGTTGTTTAATTTGTTTATGGATGGGGTTGTTAGGGAGATGAATGCAAGAGTTTTGGAAAGAGGGGAAAGTATGAAGTCTGTTGTGGATGAGAGAGCTTGGGAAGTGAGTCAGTTGTTGTTCGCTGATGATACAGCGCTGGTGGCTGATTCATGTGAGAAACTGCAGAAGCTGGTGACTGAGTTTGGTAAAGTGTGTGAAAGAAGAAAGTTAAGAGTAAATGTGAATAAGAGCAAGGTTATTAGGTAGAGTAGGGTTGAGGGTCAAGTCAATTGGGAGGTAAGTTTGAATGGAGAAAAACTGGAGGAAGTAAAGTGTTTTAGATATCTGGGAGTGGATCTGGCAGCGGAAGGAACCACGGAAGCGGAAGTGGATCATAGGGTGGGGGAGGGGTCGAAAATCCTGGGGGGAGCCTTGAAGAATGTTTGGAAGTCGAAAACATTATCTCGGAAAGCAAAAATGGGTATGTTTGAAGGAATAGTGGTTCCAACAATTTTGTATGGTTGCGAGGCGTGGGCTATGGATAGAGTTGTGCGCAGGAGGATGGATGTGCTGGAAATGAGATGTTTGAGGACAATGTGTGGTGTGAGGTGGTTTGATCGAGTAAGTAACGTAAGGGTAAGAGAGATGTGTGGAAATAAAAAGAGCGTGGTTGAGAGAGCAGAAGAGGGTGTTTTGAAATGGTTTGGGCACATGGAGAGAATGAGTGAGGAAAGATTGACCAAGAGGATATATGTGTCGGAGGTGGAGGGAACGAGGAGAAGTGGGAGACCAAATTGGAGGTGGAAAGATGGAGTGAAAAAGATTTTGTGTGATCGGGGCCTGAACATGCAGGAGGGTGAAAGGAGGGCAAGGAATAGAGTGAATTGGATCGATGTGGTATACCGGGGTTGACGTGCTGTCAGTGGATTGAATCAGGGCATGTGAAGCGTCTGGGGTAAACCATGGAAAGCTGTGTAGGTATGTATATTTGCGTGTGTGGACGTGTGTGTGTATACATGTGTATGGCGGTGGGTTGGGCCATTTCTTTCATCTGTTTCCTTGCGCTACCTCGCAAACGCGGGAGACAGCGACAAAAAAAAAAGAAAATATATATATATATATATATATATATATATATATATATATATATATATATATATATATATTCTGATTTTCCAACAGAAGGAGTAGAGAAGGGAGCCAAGTGAGGATATTCCCTCTAAGTCTCATTCCTGTGTTTTCACTAAATTGCCTGATTCGCAGGATGGGGAACACGATTCAGTTTAGCACATGCAGACAATCCACCAATGTTTGTTCACGTCTTCATCATCATTCTACACAGTGTGATTGAGTTAAATCATGTAACTCAATCGTACTGATTATAATCAGTGCTTTAATTCCTTCGTGAATAACGTAAATGCATACAGTCCTTCATTCATGGGAAAGGAATTTGAGAAAATCTTTGATACTGGATATTAGTCAAAGCATCATAGATCTTTCAGACAAATCTCATAAAATGGAAAAAATAAAGATGTTTTACAGAGTTAACCCCAAGCCTTATCGTGACACCAAGAATCTTTTGCTTTTGTTCTTTAGTGATGATTTTACTTCAGTTCCCCATTGACACAACTGTGAATGTAGGCTTCAGCAACACCAACGCCGTTAAGAATACCTTCGTCAAAAACTAATCGGAGAATACAGTTGGCTGCGAGTCCAGAATGCACTGCAAAGA
Source organism: Panulirus ornatus (assembly GCF_036320965.1). Taxonomy (NCBI): domain Eukaryota; kingdom Metazoa; phylum Arthropoda; class Malacostraca; order Decapoda; family Palinuridae; genus Panulirus; species Panulirus ornatus. Next base: position 64,398,286 of record NC_092243.1, on the reverse strand, counting down.
ATGTGATATGTTTTATAAAAGACAGACAGGCAAGGATCTTTCTGATAGACTTAAACAGCTTGATTACTGGGTGAGGACAAGACAAAGTTTCCACTGCATTGTTTACACACGTTAGAAATAATGACCACGGTATTAACTGGAGAAATGTGTCGCCAGTAAGTCTGGCAACCTTCTCGTTCAGAGATTTTTCTTTTACGTTAGCTGAGTCGGCACGTGAACAGAAGACACTAATCAAGACTATCTAATTAATGCTCTCTCTCTCTCTCTCTCTCTCTCTCTCTCTCTCTCTCTCTCTCTCTCTCTCTCTCTCTCTCTCTCTCGGGAGACAGCGACAAAGTATAAAAAAATATAAAATATATATATATATATATATATATATATATATATATATATATATATATATGTATATGTACATGATGGAGACCAGCCCTTTGGGGAAGATGAATAGCTGGGTTGACTGTGGAGCGGCTGCTGTAACCTGGATTCGAACCTATGTAGCAGTCGACCTTAGGAGTTGCGAAAGCGTCCCGGAGTCAGCAACGCTAAACGCTACGCCACGGAGGTACTATCTGCCTTTATTCATTCCCATCGCCACCCCGCCACACATGAAATAACAACACCCTCCCACCATAAGAGACTTGTTACATGAATGTGATCAAAACTGGATAGCTTTGTTGTGGGCAAAATTTTTTTAAACAGCTTGATTCATTTTGATCAAATCATTAAATTTTCATGACATACGACTGGAAACAACACTTTTCTTCTTTGCGTTGGCAGTACTCTTTATCCACGCACAACATAGCTACACTAGGTCCTTTCCGGTGGAGTCGGAGTGATGTCGTATACGTGGGGCGACTTGCTGTCAATAAACTGAACCCGAACGGTCAGGGGAAACCACGGAGAGGTTTGTGGGCCTTGACTGTGGACAGGAGGGGCTCTGGTTCCGGTGCATTGAACATGATAGCAAGAGGGTGGATGTGAGCGAACGAGGCATTTCTTTGTCTGTTCCTGGAGCTACCTCTCTAACGCGGGAAACGGCAAACAAGTGTGGAAAAAAGATATATTGCAAGAGGTCACAGTGGTGTTCGTGATGTTGTATATGCCAAAAAACTATATATATATATATATATATATATATATATATATATATATATATATATATATATATATAATGAGAGGATAGAAATATGGAGAGAAAACATAATTATGATGCATGCAAGCAATCATTATGTGGAAAGAAGTAAATACGTTGAAAAACCATGTGTTTGAATGAAGGTGAACAAAAGATATTTTTCTTGAATAATTGAAGAAAAAACTTCTTACTGAGAACTCACGAAAGGTAAGAGGTGGGGAAAAAATGCCATAAACATGAAGGAAGAAGTAATGATTACTGAAAACTGAGGCGGACGTTTTTAAATTGCAGAAAACACAGGTGTGAGGAACCCAAAGTTTGGAAGTCTGGAAAGAGGAATGATTCTGGAGGAAATGTTGGTTTCCACCCGAGTCTCGATGCTGTACTGTATACTGGCATCGCTGGAACGCCTTGGCGAGACATGCTGGAGGAAGCCCGAGCTATTGACACTGGTCATAGAGATAGTCAGAACTACAGACGTAGAGAACTGAAAGAAAGGTAATGAAAGGCACCAGACGAGGATAGATACCTGAAGGGTGGTAAGAGAGTTGCTTAAGTATTGAAGTAAGTCAGAGGGCGAAAGTACAATGCTCAAAAAGACAGACAACAGGCGAAGAAAATGCTCTTTGAGTGGAAGAGACAGTGAATCAGTCCAAGAGATCTCTGGGGATTAGCTGCTGCTTGTGGGGAAAATTTCCCGGGATCTGCGAGCCCCAGGGAGAAAGAAAATGGAATAAGGGGAATATATATATATATATATATATATATATATATATATATATATATATATATATATATATGATATGAAAGGGAGCCTGACACCATCTGGAGAGGGGTGAAGCTGACACCTGGAGGGCAAAAATAGGAAGGCTGACACTTTACAAACAACAGGAAGGAAGGGTTACAGATGGAGCGTAAAAGGAAGGAAAGCTAATGGACAGAATACAACAGGTAGAGAACAACAGGAAGGGAGAAGGCTACAAGACAGGGGACAATAGAAAGTGAGTACAACAGTTAGATAACAATAGGAAGGCAGATTAACAACGAGGGGGGGCAACAAGAAGGGATTGGTCAGTGATAGAGGCCCAACAGGAAAGAGGGCTAATAGTTAGGGGGCAACAGGAAGTGAGGCTAGTACCAGGAGGGCAGCAGGAAGGGAGACAGCTAGAGAGGAAGGAGGGAGTGAGTCTGAGATTAGGAGGGTAGTAGGAAAGGAGGAGGCAGGAGCGTCGACCTTCGTCGCTGGAAAGCAGTTACAGATAGAAAACGGAAGCGAGATTCGTGAGGTCTCTACAAATTCTCAGACAGCTACCGGGGGGTCTGGCTGCTTCCAGAGTGCAGGTGAAATGCTTGAGGAGGTGATGCCTCTTACAAGACGTGTGGGTCTTGGCAGGCTGCCCGCGATATACAGTATTAAGAGATGTCGAGTCAGGTGGCGTTGCTGATTGCGGTAAAAGCTTTGCAACAGACAGGTTTCAGGCGAGCTAGTGGTGGTGGTTCCCTTGCACACGTGCGGCGGCGAGGGAGTTAAGAATCTGGAAATCTTGTTTTGGTTGATGTATCCTTACTATTTAAGATGGGAAGTGCTTCAAATTTCAGGCATAACTGATAACGCGTCTCTCTCTCTCTCTCTCTCTCTCTCTCTCTCTCTCTCTCTCTCTCTCTCTCTCTCTCTCTCTCTCTCTCTCTCTATGTATGTATACATATGTAAATTATAAAAGGACTTCGTTCTAAGAGAGGGTACTGGTGTTTCCAGGAGCTCCTGTAGCTCTAAGGCTGCGCTGCTTTCAGTGGCAGGAAAATGATGGACTCCTTGAGAGTGAGGATTTCCTTACAAGCCTGTACCTCTGATGATACAGCTTTGCCAATAGTAACTTTCCATTCTTGGTGTAACCCTATGTATTCGACTTGCCATCCTCCAGCTTTCAGTAACATAAGCATGGACCGAGAGCCTAACGGCTCCATCAACTAACTCGTCCTTTCTGAACACTTGACCATCAGTTCCCGTCTCTACTAATCACCTCTTGATCACGTATTCTATCAAGCTATCAAGGCGTTCCAGCCTTTGGCAGACACCACCATCTGTGCAGTAGTCAACAAACACGATTGGAGTCGTTGTCTTTCCCTTTTAGAGGCAGCTAATCTTCCTCTTACGTATCAGTATTGAAGATAACTCTATATTCAGGCATTAACTAAATCTCAGTTCTACATCACTTCCCAACACTATAAACCTATCACTTGTCACCGTTGTAGTCCAAACACTGTCGCTGTACTCCCAGAACTATCATTAAATACACAAAGAATTATGACTTTAATATTAGTGAAGGTCTATACAAATTGGATTAATATTAGTGAAGGTCTATACAAATTGGATTAATATTAGTGAAGGTCTATACAAATTGGATTAATATTAGTGAAGGTCTATACAAATTGGATAGCTGTATTGTTGATAAAATTTGTAAACAATTCCACTTGTTCACATATGTTTATGATACGCTCGTTGTCTGTCTTGAACAATCATTTTTTTAACAAATGGCGTCCTAGCTACGTCTCTCCGTTGCATATCAACTGACTTATATTTCTTTCTTGTATCTCCCCTGATGATGTGATTATGAGACGAAAGTGCACTTAGGAACTTCCCGTGTTTCATTTTCCCCGCGGACTCATAGGAATATATACATTGTGTGTGTGTGTGTGTGTAGAGTGTGACATCATTGAGCCAAGGATGAGTCTTAGATTGGTTCTACGTCCAGAAATTTGTGGTCCTCTGGTGTGCTGGTGGTTGAGATCTTGCTATCAGGTCAACTACGAGGTTAGCCAACTGTGGGGTTATCGAGCTGTGGGATTAACCAGCTGTGGATTCAGCCGGATGATGGGTTATAAGGCAGCTGTGAGGGGCACCAGTCAGTCAGGCACTTCTTTACCATCATTTCCCATCACCCTGCTATTATTACCACCACTCATCAGCGTGTTACCCTTCAGTACCATCACTCACTATCCCGCCACTATCATCAGCACCACTCACCATCACAGTACACCATTACCACCCTCCCTCATCGTCATCCCCCGTCACTCTCGATTGCCGGGTACTATGTGACATGTGTCTAAATTAGACACGAGTCTAAATCAAATTAGAGTCGAAATTAGATAAGAGTCTAAATCAGGTACGGGACAAGGTTCCCTGAAATAAGTGGGAGAGAGAGAGACACAACCTGTCGACTTTACGACTGTGATCCCGAACGTAGGGAAGACAGCAGAGCACTTAATGTTTACATTTGAATCAGTCTGGTCAGTTTACCACTGCCCGCCCAAGAGTTGAACACCTCACATCACCTCAGACATCATCATCCCTCTACCTCCTCTCCCCATCACATCCACTAACATTGTCGAACCCAACACAATCGTCAAACTTCCTAACTCCAGCGTTACTACACATCATTTGTAACAGCTTCCAGCTAGTTCAGTCACACCACTATCATCACTACCCATCAATCTATTGTCACACCACTATCATCACTACCCATCAATCTATTGTCACACCATCCTCAGTCTCTCCATCAACTTGACCACCGTCACTCCAACGGTGTAAGTAAGACTTACCAGAGGAGTCAGGACTTAAAAGGGCATTTAATCACAAATTTATCCTATTTGATTAGAGCCACCGATGTCTGCCTATCGTTCTCAGTGGTCCGGGTTCAACTCTTGGGCGGGCAGTGGTAAACTGATCAGACTGATTCAAATGTAAACATTAAGTGCTCTGCTGTCTTCCCTACGTTAGGGATCACAGTCCTAAAGTCGACAGGTTGTCTCTCTCTCTCTCCCACTTATTTCAGGGAACCTTGTCCCGTACCTGATTTAGACTCTTATCTAATTTCGACTCGGATTTGATTTAGACTCGTGTCTAATTTAGACACATGTCACATAGTACCCAAGCTTTTTTCGTTATTCATATAATATTCGGAAAGTATGATGAAAAAATAAAACGCGTATGTCAATCTCTTTCTTCTTGTTTTGCAAACTTTTATCTGAAAGACAGACGCAGGAAAAAATCGAGGTCGTGTTGAATTTCATTAAGATGTAAATTAGTTTACGAGATTTTCATTAAGCAGTTTTAAATTCTGATGACTGCATTGCTGAATTATAATCACTTACGCGTATAAAAGTGACCGAAACTGAATAGAAGGTTGATATTTAGCAATATGAAAAAAATCGATGAACAATAAAGATAAAATGCATAACATTAGAACATTTTTGCCATATACCAAAATATGCCAGCCATGAACGAGTAATGCTGAGCGTGCAACATGGCCCATGAAACACTGTCCAGACAATACTGGCCACACAACAGTGGCCACACAACACTGTCCAAACAACTTTAGCCACACAACGCTAGACACAACGCTGGCCACACATTATTACAAAACAGTGACCACACAACACTGTATACACATCGTTGACCATACAACACTGACCACGCAACACTGACCATACAACATTGGACACATAAAACTGACTACACAACATTGGCCATGCATCTCTGGCCGCCGGAAAACAATAAACACAAAATTCTGGCCGCACAAAGACCACACAAAATTCTGGCCGCACAAAGACCACACAAAATTCTGGCCGCACAAAGACCACACAAAATTCTGGCCGCACAAAGACCACACAACTTCAATCACACAACACATGATCAAACAACAATGACACTGCAATTCCGACAATACAACACTGGGCACGAAAAAATGGCCACGAATAACTGGCCATATAACACTGACCACAAAACACTAGTAATATATATCTGCCCACACAACACTGACAATAATACACTGACCACGCAACACCGACCACACGTTATTGACCACACAACTTTGGCCACACAACAATGACCATACAACACTAGCCACACTACTCTGGCCACATAAAAACTGACCGCACAACACCGTTAAGACGAGCGACTACACAAAACTGGCCACACAACATTGACCACGCAACACTGACCACAAAAAACTGGCCACAAAAAACCGGACCATACAGCTCTGGCAACAGAACACTGACAACATAGAGCGCTGACCATACAATTCTGACCACACTACGACAATAGCCACACAGCTCTGACCACACAACAGACCAGTTAACACAGACCACACGACCAAACCGTACTTACCACACAAAACTGACCACAGAACTCTGGCCACAGTGCACCCAAGCATACAACACTAACCACACAAAAAAAGACGGCCACACAACAGTGGCTATACAACACTGACCACAAAACTCTAACCTCACTAAACTGGCCACACGACACTGAGCACACAATACTGTCCACACTGGCCACAGAGCCCTGACAAAAAAAGCATTGGCCACACAACTCTAGACACGGACAAAACAACACACTTAACCACGAAACACTAGCCACACAAAACCGGCCACCCAGCACTGGCCACAGAACAATGGTCGTATAAATGGAAACAGACAATATGCAAAATGCCATAGGGTGGTGACGGGGTGGCACGGCTCTCTCTCTCTCTCTCTCTCTCTCTGTCTCTCTCTCTCTCTCTGTCTCTCTCTCTCTGTCTCTGTCTGTCTGTCTGTCCGTCTCTGTCTGTCTCTGTCTGTCTGTCTGTCCGTTTCTGTCTGTCTCTGTCTGTCTGTCTGTCCGTCTCTGTCTGTCTCTGTCTCTGTCTGTCTGTCTCTCTCTCTCTCTGTCTGTCTCTCTCTCTCTCTGTCTGTCTCTCTCTCTCTCTGTCTCTCTCTGTCTGTCTGTCTCTCTGTCTCTCTGTCTGTCTCTCTCTCTCTCTCTCTCTCTCTCTCTCTCTCTCTCTCTCTCTCTCTCTCTCTCTCTCTCTCTCGTGTGATTATTCAGGTGCTATTTGCTCAGTCGCCCGATGATTCGACGAGTCATTCCAACTTTATTTACACTTTTCATAAAAAAAAACCCTTGGCAAGTGATGTGTTGATTCAGCATTACACACCACCCCCGACCATAACGTTAATAAGTAGGACTGGCTTATGGCCTATTGTCCTCGGGTGTGTGTGTGTGTGTGTGTGTGTGTGTGTGTGTGTGTGTTGATTGCTGAATTGAATTGATGAAAATTAGGGGAACTTCAATTCAATCTCGAAGCATCAATGCTTCGTTCGATACCCAGTGGAGAAGTAGTTGCAAGTAAAGTTCAAAGTCCTTTATTTTTCCACTCAAGATTCTTGGGTGATGGAATTGACTTCCATGACCACAAGGATCGAAATACTTCTCATTCCAAGATAGAAGGAAGCTGTAACTGAGAGAGATAGGTGAGGATTAGTTAACAACGCATTCTGAAATTGTGTTTAGTGTATGTATCAAGTTACGTCAAGACAAGCATCATCAACCATGTTTCATTAACAAGGCCAATTAGTACGCAGCGTGTAACTACTGGTTATATAACAATGGTCACACGAAATTGGTGTCTCTAACACTGGCCACACAAGATGAGCCATTATGACACTGGCTACATTACGTTGGCCATTATGACACTGGCCACACTACGTTGGCCACATAACATTTTACATTATGATACGAGCCATACAGCAGTGGCCATTAAAACACAGGCTACACAGTATTGACCACTGTGACACCTGCCACACATCACTGGATACCATAACATTGGCCACACAACATTGACCACTCTAACAATGGCCACAAAAGACTGGACATAATAACACTTGTCACACAATACTGGCCAATTCATTTCTGACCATACAACACTGGTCACGCATATGTGACCACTGAATGCTTTCAACACAGCACTCACCATACAACACTGGCCATATGACACATTCATCACGAAACTGGCTACACAACGCTGGCCACACACCACTGGCAAACCGACACAGTCCTCACAACACTGGCCACAATTGGCGATAAAAGGCCGGCAAACCAAAACTCGCTACACAATGGTGACCATAAAGTATTGAACATTTGGTCACACAATTCAGGCTACAGGAACACACTAGACCCACGACACTGGAACACACTGGACCTATGACATTGCCAACACGGCACTTAAGCCTCATAAATACCACTTACCACACACTGTATACCAGGCGTGTCATTGATCACATAAAATAGCGACGAAACACTGGCCATCAAGTAAGTACCTCTTGACTCTAGCCACACAACAAGGAAAACCACACACAACACATGCAACACAATGCTAGGCCACGGGACACAGTGCAGTTTAACAGAGACCTCACAACACTACAAACACTCGCCGCGCAACACTTGCCATATAAGTTACTCCACAACATCAGCTCCTTCCTCAAATGTCGTCATGTACGACCAACCACACAGTCTTAAGTACAGAGCTCTGGTCACACAACGTCAGATTCATATCAGTGGCCACACACTCCTTTAACCTGACGATTGTGGCCACATATTACTGGTCGCAACACTCGGTTCACTCTTTACTGGTCACGGAACTCTGTCTACGCTCTACTGGCCTTAGAACTTTGGTCACACATTGAGGCCTATAGAACTCTGGCCACACACTCTCTTCGCAATAAAACTGTCCACAACTCCTCCTTCATACAATACTGTACGCACTCTACTGGCTACTCAGCTCTAGCCAGTCTGTGCTCTATATACAACACTGGTCACAACCGAGTGACCTTACATGTTTGACCGCAGCGGGAGCAACACAGCACTCATGATTGAACGAAGACCATACAGTTCTTATCCGAGAGTTCAGTCATTGACCACTCCTTTGCCAACAACGCCAAACTCCTTTGGGTGTGCATACCGTTATGTCTTCACAATTCTCGCGTTAGTGAGAGAAGGATTTCTTAGCTTGACCGTACCCGCCATGGAATTCCATTCCATCCTAATGAAAGCTCTGGAAGACGTCCATCACAAGCATCACTGACCATCTAACGCTGCTGGGGAATTAGGTTAAGTCCTCATAAACAGAATAGGGTAGATCATGTTCGTTCACCAGTTAAGACAAGGAGAACAGGAAAACATGAAGTGAGGAATTGCGTCCCATAAGGAAAAGAACAAATTAAACGCCTCGGTTTTCCTCGGGTTCAAACAGCGCAAATATATTTGGGAAAGGGATAACCTGAACGAAGGGAAGTGGATTTAACAAGCCCTCTTCGGTCGCCGTAAATTCCCCCCTATTGGCCTTCGAAACCCACAAAAGTTTTTCTTCTGGTATCGAAAAGCGATTTTTTTTCTCCCCCATGACAGCTGGAGTCTTCAAGAGATATGAAGTCAAAGTATTTATATTTTTTTCATTTTACGGATACCAGACTATTTTTTCCCCTACGTTGGACTTAGAGGAATACGTAAAGTTAACTCTGTCCTGGGCTGTCGCTTCGATGAAAGATTATTTCGCGTAGAAAACGTAGAAGGTTCTGACAAAAGAGAAACGAGAAAGAAAACTCCAGCAAACTTTTTTTGTTTTCGATATGTATCCCAAACTTTTGTAGATTATTTTCTTTTTTGGAGGGAGGAGCGTCAAGTCTCGCATGCATTATCTTTTAAAATCACCGAGTCAAACACTGTGACGTTTATCATAATACAAAACAGAAAGAGAAGCCTGAAAAATTCATGACCGGGTTAAATCTGTTAATTAGATCGTGAAATAAGCTACTCAACACCGTAATAGATTTTGCATTAAAATTCATGTAATGTAATGCTGAATGATGATCATGATAATAATGATAATGATTAATGATAATGATGATAATTATTATAATTATCATTATTATAATTTTTAAAGAAAACCTTTTAATATCGAAAAAGGATCTATTAGCAAAAGGTCACAATCATCATATACAAAAACTCGCGCCATACAACAGCAGCAAGACACGTAAAAATTCTGACCACAAAGACGTGGTTGCTCAGTGACCCTCAAGACTGTTAATGTTCATAATAGAACTTGAAATAGATCTAGCATTAGACCACATCGAGAACGCTATGCTCCTACGGTTTAGCATGACAACCTGAACGATAAAAAAGAAGATCCCTCCCACGGTTAAGGGAAGGACGAATGTGAGATGGGCTTCTGATATTCGAAAACGTGAGTCCTGACGAGCGTGCGTTGGAAGAGCAAGGAGACATTTAGGTACCAGCGACCAAGACAACTCCAGTATGGGTCAACGCTCAAGTCTGTCTGGTGTCTGAGGATCTCTTACCTCAACAACAGTGACAAACAATAACAGAATAATGACAACAACGACAACATAAACAACAACAGCAAAAACGACAGCAACAACAAAGTCCGCTGTGGATTCTCAAAAATAACTTTCCGTTTTGACTGCTTGTGTTTCACCTTTAAGTCACCTCACCATTCCCAACACTCTTGCAGGCCAGCTATACTTCACGGAGCTCCACACCAGCCTGCTGGAGAGGTACCATCATTGGCCCACAACGGGTTGATCTCTTTTTATGACTCTCTGGCTTCCAGTATCAACGCTGGCACGCCATTGAAAGCTGGAGGACAATCATGACAGATCATGGGAGCTTTCCCACCCAAAAGCGGGTCTGTATAAAGTGGAGTGTTTGAGGTCCTCTCATTAAACTAGTGACTTGGCTGTAGTGTTCTTGTCACTTAAAACCGTTGGACATTTAGCTGTGACTTTTACTCTCTCTCTCTCTCTCTCTCATTCATATATATATATATATATATATATATATATATATATATATATATATATATATATATATATATATATATATATATATAATATGAAGAAAGTATGTGATGGAGTTGATATAGAGATGCTTTGTAGAAGGTCATCAGGACATATGGCATGGAACGATATCTTTTAGCAGCAATGAGAAGTGATTTCAGTCACGGGTGTAAGGTGTTGGGAAAAGAGGAGAGTGAGGTGTTTCAGGCGAAGGTTGGTCTGCGGCAAGGGTGTGTGATGTCACGATGTTTAACTTGTTTATGGATGAGGTGGTGAGGTGGGTAAATGTGAGCGTTTTGGAAAGAGGGGAGAGTATGCAATCTTGAGGGGATGATGGAGCTTGGGAGGTGAGTCAGTTGTTATTCGCCAGTGATACAACTCTGGTGGCAGATTTTAGTGAGAAACTGCACAAGTTTGTAACTGATTTTGGAAGTGTGTGTGTGAAAGGAGGAAGTTGAAGGTAAACGTGAATAAAAGCAGAGTCATAGCAAGGTTAGGGGTTCATGGTAGTTGAAGGCGTGAGTTTGAAAGTAGAAAAAAAATAGAGGAAGTGAAGTGTTACAGATACCTGGGAGTGGACATAGCAGCGAATTGAACTGTGGAAGCGAAAGTGAGTAATTCATTGGGGGAGGGGGTGAAAGGTTCTGGAAGTACTAAAAAATGCGTTTAAAGAGAGGTTATTGTTCAGCAGGGCAAAAATGGGGTGTTTGAAGGCGTAGTAGTTCCAACAACGTTACATGGATGCGAAGCATGGGAATGAGGATGTACGGGATAGGGTGGCATTGTTGGAAATGAAATGTTTGAGAACAGTATGTGGTGTGAGGTGGTTTGATCGAGTAAGTGATAAAAGGATAAAAAGATGTGTGGTAATAAAAGGTGCGGTTGAGAGCTGGAGAATGTACTGAAACGTTTTGGACATATGGAAAGAATGAGTGAGGAAAGGTTAACAATGAGAATATATGTGTCAGAAGCGAAGGAAACAAGGAGAAAGGTTAGACTAAAAGGAGACGGAAGGATGGGCGAAAAAGACTTAGATTGATCGGAGCATAAACATGCAAGAGGGTGAATAGCGTGCACGGCATAAAGTGAATTGGAACGATTTAATATATAGGGGTCGATGTGCTGATCTTTCAAGTTAAGGCGTGTACGAAACATATCAAATATTACATTATCCACAGTAAATAAACCTTTGGACATATTCATATTTGTACTTTCCGTTAACCCAGCCAGTGCACACTCATAAATTCCTATTTACAAAGCCACCACACTTTTATAACTGTAGCTGTTCCCTTTGTCATTTTGATGGGAATTTACTCTAAGGTGTACAAATAAATCACTAGAGGTTTGCCAGTCGCGACAGAGTATTTATGTTGATTTATTCTAGATTGTAAATCATTGCCATGTTGGTGTATAATTCATGCAAATTTGCCACAAGTCAGTTTCGTGATCTTTGTCATATATATATATATATGGAAGTAAGGGGAGTGGGGGAGGAATGGGATGTATTTAGGGAATCAGTGATGGATTGCGCAAAAGATGCTTGTGGCATGAGAAGAGTGGGAGGTGGGCTGTTTAGAAAGGGTAGTGAGTGGTGGGATGAAGAAGTAAGAGTATTAGTGAAAGAGAAGAGAGAGGCATTTGGACGATTTTTGCAGGGAAAAAATGCAATTGAGTGGGAGAAGTATAAAAGAAAGAGACAGGAGGTCAAGAGAAAGGTGCAAGAGGTGAAAAAAAGGGCAAATGAGAGTTGGGGTGAGAGACTATCAGTAAATTTTAGGGAGAATAAAAAGATGTTCTGGAAGGAGGTAAATAGGGTGCGTAAGACAAGGGAGCAAATGGGAACTTCAGTGAAGGGCGTAAATGGGGAGGTGATAACAAGTAGTGGTGATGTGAGAAGGAGATGGAATGAGTATTTTGAAGGTTTGTTGAATGTGTCTGATGACAGAGTGGCAGATATAGGGTGTTTGGGTCGAGGTGGTGTGCAAAGTGAGAGGGTTAGGGAAAATGATTTGGTAAACAGAGAAGAGGTAGTAAAAGCTTTGCGGAAGATGAAAGCCGGCAAGGCAGCAGGTTTGGATGGTATTGCAGTGGAATTTATTAAAAAAGGGGGTGACTGTATTGTTGACTGGTTGGTAAGGTTATTTAATGTATGTATGACTCATGGTGAGGTGCCTGAGGATTGGCGGAATGCTTGCATAGTGCCATTGTACAAAGGCAAAGGGGATAAGAGTGAGTGCTCAAATTACAGAGGTATAAGTTTGTTGAGTATTCCTGGTAAATTATATGGGAGGGTATTGATTGAGAGGGTGAAGGCATGTACAGAGCATCAGATTGGGGAAGAGCAGTGTGGTTTCAGAAGTGGTAGAGGATGTGTGGATCAGGTGTTTGCTTTGAAGAATGTATGTGAGAAATACTTAGAAAAGCAAATGGATTTGTATGTAGCATTTATGGATCTGGAGAAGGCATATGATAGAGTTGATAGAGATGCTCTGTGGAAGGTATTAAGAATATATGGTGTAGGAGGAAAGTTGTTAGAAGCAGTGAAAAGTTTTTATCGAGGATGTAAGGCATGTGTACGTGTAGAAGGAGAGGAAAGTGATTGGTTCTCAGTGAATGTAGGTTTGCGGCAGGGGTGTGTGATGTCTCCATGGTTGTTTAATTTGTTTATGGATGGGGTTGTTAGGGAGGTAAATGCAAGAGTTTTGGAAAGAGGGGCAAGTATGAAGTCTGTTGGGGATGAGAGAGCTTGGGAAGTGAGTCAGTTGTTGTTCGCTGATGATACAGCGCTGGTGGCGGATTCATGTGAGAAACTGCAGAAGCTGGTGACGGAGTTTGGTAAAGTGTGTGGAAGAAGAAAGTTAAGAGTAAATGTCAATAAGAGCAAGGTTATTAGGTACAGTAGGGTTGAGGGTCAAGTCAATTGGGAGGTGAGTTTGAATGGTGAGAGGCTGGAGGAAGTGAAGTGTTTTAGATATCTGGGAGTGGATCTGTCAGCGGATGGAACCATGGAAGCGGAAGTGGATCATAGGGTGGGGGAGGGGGCGAAAATTTTGGGAGCCTTGAAAAATGTGTGGAAGTCGAGAACATTATCCCGGAAAGCAAAAATGGGTATGTTTGAAGGAATAGTAGTTCCAACAATGTTGTATGGTTGCGAGGCGTGGGCTATGGATAGAGTTGTGCGTAGGAGGATGGATGTGCTGGAAATGAGATGTTTGAGGACAATGTGTGGTGTGAGGTGGTTTGATCGAGTAAGTAACGTAAGGGTAAGAGAGATGTGTGGAAATAAAAAGAGCGTGGTTGAGAGAGCAGAAGAGGGTGTTTTGAAATGGTTTGGGCACATGGAGAGAATGAGTGAGGAAAGATTGACCAAGAGGATATATGTGTCGGAGGTGGAGGGAACGAGGAGAAGAGGGAGACCAAATTGGAGGTGGAAAGATGGAGTGAAAAGGATTTTGTGTGATCGGGGCCTGAACATGCAGGAGGGTGAAAGGAGGGCAAGGAATAGAGTGAATTGGAGCGATGTGGTATACAGGGGTTGACGTGCTGTCAGTGGATTGAATCAAGGCATGTGAAGCGTCTGGGGTAAACCATGGAAAGCTGTGTAGGTATGTATATTTGCGTGTGTGGACGTGTGTATGTACATGTGTATGGGGGGGGTTGGGCCATTTCTTTCGTCTGTTTCCTTGCGCTACCTCGCAAACGCGGGAGACAGCGACAAAGTATAAAAAAAAAAAAAAAAAAAAAAAAATATATATATATATATATATATATATATATATATATATATATATATATATATATATATTTGCGTGTGTGTACATAGAAACAAACACACGCGGGCCAGCCCTGGGTCGGACCCACATGGTTCCGAACCCTGGATGTGGTAAGTGTTCATTTTCCTCGAAGGGACTGGTCGATAAAAGGGTACTTTGTGTGTGTGTGTGTGTGTGTGTGTGTGTGTCCACTCGCACACACACACGCAGAACATATAGCAACACACCCCATTAAACTTAACACCTCTAACCTGATGTATATTCAGCACGTTCTTACATATGCAAATCTTAAGCGTTACCCCCTTTAACTTCCGTACCTCGCTTCCCTTCTACTGTGTAACCTTCGCTCTTGCTGACCAAATCACAAGTCTACCTTAGTCTCTCTGCACTGCCTGAGTGCCTTGCCATGAGGCTGTCCACTACAACAATGTTACATTACAAGCCTGCTCTAGTGTTCTGGCCACAGTGACAAGTCTTTTACTGTGGTTCAGAGTTTGTGCCGTCATCCAGGTGACCAAGCCGAGCGTCTCCATGGCCTCTTGACCATTACTGAGAACCCCTTCTGTTGCCTGACCGCTCTCAAATCACTGGAGAAGGAAAGATACAAGTCTTTATGGTGACGTAGCCTTTCCTAAGCGCTCTTGTGAGAGAGGACGAGGACCCCATCACAAGTCTCGATCCTACGTTGCCTCCAACTCCCAACGAGAGAGCAGGCCCTCCTCCCCCTTCGGTTTGTTCCAGTCGTTGCTGAGAGTCGTCGAGCGGCTCCAGCAGATAAGGTAACGATCCCTCGCGGCCTGATTATCGGCTAGGTCCACACCTCGCACGACCTCACTGTGTCCACAGGTAGGTCGCTCCTCCAGTTGTGGCCTCTTGTATCATATGCTGAACTGGTTTGTTGGCCTTGGGATATTGCTGTTTGTGTGGGACGCTGGAGTTTGGTACTGTGGTATATTTCGCTGACGAAGTTATGGAAAATAAGGGTTGAAAGACGATGAAAATCAGTAGGTTGCGAAGGAAAAGAGAAGTAGATGAGAGGAAGAAGGCGTCAGGGGAGGTGATTTCGAGCTGGAAGTAATAGTGAAGGAGGGAGTGACCATTGGTGGGGAGGATCAGGAGGGAGAGTTGGTTGGTTGGGGGAAGGGAAAGCCAGCGATGTTAGGGTGAAAGAGGAAGGGGTTTGAGGCAGGTGGTGGGTGGAGAAATACAAAGGTAGATGCGTAAGTCGATGGTGGTGGTAAAAGAGGAAAATGAACAGATAGAAAGAAGAAAGAGTTTTGCAATGTACTGAAATGAAAGATGAAGATATACTTTCAGTGCTGAATGGAGTGAAAAATAAATGAAACAGCAGGAGGCCCTAATATGTTTTATCCAAGGACACTGAAAGAGACAAAAAATGAAGTAGCTAACCCTAGATTACTACTTTTCAGAAGTCGCTCGCTACGAGAAATGGTCCAGAGAAATGGAAAGTTGATGTAGCACCGATATTCCAAAAGAGGTAGTTAATCATTGCCCGGCGATTATAATTCAATTAGCTTAACGTCTGTTGTTTGTGAACTGATGGAAACCAACATTCGGTATTAGATTGTATACCACTCAGAGGACCTCCACTTTATAAACGTAATATCAATTGGAATGAGACGGATGACAGTTATCACACAAGAAAACGGAAAATGAAGTCAAGACGACACGAAAACACATCTAAGAAAAAAAGATTCACCGTAACCCATTTACTGAGGTACTTGCAGGAGTTACCCGTACCATCAGTTCTTCTCTCCATCGCCACACATTCCTCCCTCCCTAACCGCTCAACTATTCTTCCCCCCTCACCGTCTCCCCTTGATTCTCTCTCTCTCTCTCTCTCTCTCTCTCTCTCTCTCTCTCTCTCTCTCTCTCGTTACTTCCCTATCTCGCTCTATTTCCTCCCTCTTTCCTCCCCCGCCCCCTCACTTTTTCTACTGGTCTCGTCATCGAACATCCAAAAATAGAGCAAAAAAAAAAAAGAAAACATTAGGGGGAAGTTTCGTGAAGTAGAAATTATCTGGAAATCGTATGGGGGCGCAAAAAAAAAGAAAAGGAATTTCGGAGACCTTTATTTTTTCTCTGAGGGTAGAAGGAAACGAGGAAAGTATAAAGGAGAAAGGTTTTACTGCCAAAGTTTGAGGGCGGGAGAGGTGGGAGTATAATGAGTTGTTGGTAAGCTTCTACACGACTAATGGACCGCGAGGGAAGCCGTGTTCCACCATTAATGATTTGTGGCATTTTTATGACACGATGAAGTCTTCTCAAACCTCTCATTTTTACGGGTAATAGGACGGTCTCTTTGACTTTACTAATGAGTAACTGAGATTGACTTTTTCCATATTCTTCGTAGCAATTATCTTGTAATGAGTCATTAGTTAGATGACAAGGTAGCTCTGATTAGTGGATCTAAGAACTGACTGTTCTCAGAGAGAGACACACACACACCTCGTTACTGTGTTGGGTAGTACACCTTAACTCGCTAGGATGATGATCGTAAGGACATACGTGTCTTTATTAGACTTTTTAAAGTAAGACCCATAACAAATGAACTCAAGAAGCGAATGACCATTGTTTTCGACTCACTTTATTTGATGAAGTACTTCATGGAAGACAATATAGTATTGCTGTATTCTTTAGAGGGAAATAATTTCTTTGTTACCGTGTTCATATCTTATATCTGTGTAAAACCTTCCACGTCGTATGTTTGCGAGATCGCATCTATGCCTCGCCCTAGCTATGCAAGTTTTATCACATATATCCTCTGGTACTTTCAGATTATTAGTTATTTCATCATGAATGGCTATTCAACTTTACCCGACTCGATAAAGAAAGGGCTTAAGTCTAGCATCTTGGCTACATACACTTTCAATAACTTACAGAAAACTGGTGTTGATCCAAAACTTTCAATCTGAAGCTGTTTCAGTAAAGTTTAGTACATTCGTGATTGGTTCATCATTGTATTACACAGGAGCTTATGTTATCGGACGCTTATGGTTGGTATGTCTTCCCTCGGGAAGGGAGAAGACTAGGTTTGTTTACATGAGGCAACATGTTGAGGGGATAGAGAGCTGTTGCTGACAGGATATCAAGGTAAGAGACAACTAGCTTCTGTTAGCGTGACAGCATTAGAAGGTACAAAATGGCTTTTGGTAAATGACATATCCAAGGATCGGACGGATTTTGGTGTCGGAGCGCTATACATCAAGGCATATTAAGACAAAGACAACAAAAATGAAATGGCAGCAACCGGCTGTTAATTGACGTAACACAGCTTAGCAAGGTACCGAGACCACTTCACATGACCTACCTCATTGTGGTACCAAACAGGATAACAGAATATAGAAATGCTGTTCTTGATAGGATGCCATTGGAAAGCGCATGATAGATGCTAGTGACGTGATGGGATACATTACTGTCGAAAGATGTTCTTGGTGACATGATCAACCAAGGGTTAGGATGTTCTCAGCTCACAGCACGTCTGTCTAGCGACTCCCTGCCCTGGGTGATCACAGTGAGCTGGAACGTTGCCATCCCCGACGTTAACAGAGCCAGGGAATGCTTTTTGTCAAAGAGGAATCCTTTTGACTGAGTAATGTTTACTGAAAGCTTAAATGACGTGAGTTATTTGTTGTCTCTCTGAGATATGATCATGTAAAGCATAAACAATCATAAACATTCAAATTAGTTTTCAGTATCAGTACAAATAATATTAATGGTATTGAAATTCATGATTTATCAACAGATTATGAGCCATGATTCTTTTTTTCTTCAAGCTGAGATAAATACTTGACAGATGAGTCTAAGAACTTGATATTCGGTTGATATTCAAAGATACTTATCTTTATTGGCTTAAGCTAAGTCAGATTTCACATATTTGCTTATATATTGTGCCCCACATTTTCCCTTGTGATAAAAAAATCCTGCTTACCATAGGGTTAGAGGAATAGGAAATGAAAAACAAATACATTAATCTGATTTAATAGAACCAACATTTACGTAATGCATTATACTGTGATGTCATATTTCCTCTGTGATAATACAACGAAAGTTTTCTTGAGGTTGACCAAATCTCTTCTTCAGAATCGTAATTTAGAGCTGTCCGCTGGTAGCCACAAGGAAAATGAAATACGAAGATGGGGGGAGCGCTTACGTGATGATTCACATCCTCAGAGATCATTAAGACTGTATGTGTGCATCCAAAGCCAAGGTCATGCTTGGAAAACTGAATGAAAAAAAAAAAAAACTTTAGTTCTTCGTATCAAGTTTGGCTTATTTGTACATTTGGTGGTGGTGGTGTATTCAGGGGTACATCAGTGTGACTTATCACTAAGACTGCTCTCTTGCGGCTTTTCATCGGGTATACATAAGAAATTATCAGTAGTGCACTGCTTTCTTATGGCTTATTTGAAGCGAGAAACCCTTGGTGAGATGAGCGAAATTAGTCAGACATCACCAGATTCAAATATCGTTAGTCATTTGAATATCTAGAATATAAGTCTTGCATCATCTTCGAAAGATATTTTTAAGGTATCGTTTTTCGTCGATTTTCAAGGTGAAGCAAAGCCATCGTACTCTCGTGCAGATGCTGCAGTATTTAGGTTGCATTCCCTTGCGCGTTGTGTCTAGACTGGTTTAAGGTGATTGTCTTTCTAATAGATAGTAGACAGATACAAGTAGAGAAAGGCAACACGAACTGTACAAAGAAGTAGGCATCATGTACCGTCTCCACCGTGTTACTTCTTCTAAAAGACCTGGTCATGCCACTCTGTGGGCCAGCTTGAGAAGTGCTGGCCAACAGTACTGCTTCACGTCCTCAGGTTCCTCATTTGCTGGTGTGGCGGTGTGTGTCGTAATTATATCCTCCCTGACGTACAAAAGCGTGCCAGAATTAAGAGGCTGGAAAGGCTGGAGGCCCTAAACCTGCCCAACATGGAAGAGAGAAGAGTGAAGGGGTAACCTGATCACATCCTTTAGGGTTTTAAGATGAATTCTTGACGTGGACGGTAAACAGTTCTTGTTAAGATGCAGAAATAGAACAACCAGATGATATAACGAGAATATCGGTAGGAAACTTGTTTAAAAAAAATGACGTAAAGAAGTAATTTCATGGTGGAAGTGGTGGATGAATGGAGTGAAGTGAATGAGGAAACAATGACTGTGGACAACATACGAAGATTAAGAAGTTGTATGATTGTAGTGAATGCGCTACGGGCCGGTCCCCATGAGTATAGATCTTTCTCCTCGTATATACGAATAGGTAATTACACGCATACGCAAACACACAGAGGGAGTTTTGCAGTGAAAGGCGATAACACACAAAATGTATTATAAGGAGTAAATAGCGATATGTTTCGTTACAAACATGAGGACGAACAAACATTTGTCATCTATTTCGATGGTGTTTTCTTTTCGTTAATCTTCACAAATCTTTTGGCTTTTAAAATTCTTGCTTCTATCTGTGTATGTTTTTGTTTCTAGTCTGTTTTCGTCTATTTCTTATCCTTTTTAACTTTATTTTTCTCCTCTAAATCCATGACATTAGTGTAAGAATTGTTTGTATGAAACATTGTATGATAATGTTTTCCTATACCGGATATGATTATATGAATAACTCTTAATGCCTTAAGGACACGAGTCCGATGCTAACTCTTACACTACCATTAAGAAGAAAAGAAAAGTACCCTAATAACATAATGAGTTCTTTGTAATGCCTTTATCATCAAGGTCCAGAAAGGTGTTGGAAAAATTATGCAGCAATAAAACCTATCCATTTGGTCCTTAGCACGACTCCACGAGAACAGCGACATGGACACTTGACCACGACAGCACGGCCTTTGCTCGAGTCTGGTCACGTGAATTCGACCAGACCGTCGTACTCAAGGTTGGGTCTTGTGTACCATTGTGGCTACATGCTCATGAGTCGTGCTTACCATTGGGTCTACGTGTTCCAATGTCGCGCTCACCAAAGTGTCTAAATACTCAAGGGTCGTCCCGCCTTACCAAATGGTCGTGCAGGTAATGCTCAATTGGAGGACTAAGCACAAGCTCTCACGAATGGTAGGGAAGGGCCATGGATTGCAATCTCCAGGGACTCTACTTCCGGGTTCGTGAAGTACAGATAAGTGTCTCCCATAGGCGACCAGAGAGTACAGTAACTTTCAAGGTGAAAAGAGAAGCAAAGAAGAAGAAACGTCATATGTTTCACGTTTTGTTATTAGCCGTGAGTGCTCCCTGGTGTATGGCGTGGACAACAAAGCTTTGCATGAGTCGCCAGGTAGATAAAAGCCAGTTTATATTCCCTCCTGCTGAGTTACAACCCGGAATTTTGTCAAGGCGGTTAAATTGGAGTGGAGGCAACGGTGTTAGTTTGAAAAATCCAGCGAGTCATAAACACAGCCAGATATCATTTTTTTTTTTTTTTGTACAGATTTCCAAACTGTTTTGATGATCAGCGTGAGACAATAACTTTGTTCGTTTCCATTTTTTCCCCTCCCTGTCCATTTCCTGGCCTCGCCCAATGTGGCCACAGGATCATAGGTGGCTGAATATGTTCGTAAAAAATTCCAGTGGATCAAGAACATAGAGGGATTCTTTTCTTTTTTTTTTTTCCTTTACCGATTTCCAAGTTGGTGTGATGATTAGCCTGGGTAAATAACGACTCGTAGTCATAGCTCTACATTTCTTGTGTATTTCTTACCCTCCTACAATATGTTCACAGTACCATACCTCTCTGGCTCCCAGTTATGCCAGTTGTAGTCAGCCTCTTCCAGAACTGTTCTAAACGTTCCTCCACTCGTTGCATAACTTCTCATAAGCAAGAAACATCTTACATAACAATAAGCAGAGTCATAACTCAAACACGCTTGTTATGAGAGAACATAACTTTCCCTCCCTTTTTCCCGTCCTTATGTCACGTAGCGTCAATACAGAGCCTTATAAGCCATGTTATTATGACCAGCAAGTTCTCCTCTCAGATCTTGAGACCCATCTATCGACAACATTACCCCATCATCTATCTTAACATCCCCTCTCCTCCCTCCCTCCGTGCCATACCTAACCCACACTAATTACCTGGATATGTTATCTCTTAGACATGAACCCTCATCATCAAGGAGTATCAGCGTTATCAGCATTCTGGAACTTCTCGTCTATTTGACTTCGTTTTTATAACTTCACCGTGGAGGCGCCATTGAAGTTTTCGGTGGCATAATTGCGTAAAGACTTTCCGATAGGAGGCCTGAGATTTCGTATTTTAACGCCAAAGTTTCGTTTTACTCGTATGATAAAGCCGAGTTTTCATCCAGATGAGAGTTGAGGGACACGTACACTTTTATCATAATGTTACAAGAAGGTACAATTAGGTCTGAAAAATGTTATCGTCTGTGATATTTCATCTTCATGATGTTAGTTTAGTAAAGTGTTATTTGTTTATGTCTTCGCAATGATTTGCAGTTCACTGTGGGATGAATGGAGGAAGGCAAGCGAGTATGAATATGTACATGTATATATATGTATATGGCTGTGTATGTATATGTATATATTGATATGTATATGCATATTCATATATATGTGCGTCTAGGCTGTGTATGTTACGTATATGCATATTTATGTATATGTGCGTGTATGTATGTATGTGTATGATGCATATATATATATATATATATATATATATATATATATATATATGCATAGAATTTTTTTTGCGATCGGGTATGTGAAGTTTCGTTGCTTGGGGCAGCACTTTCCAGCCATCACACTCTGATTTCACCTCCTCCCATGTCGTCCAGGAAGACAACTCAAAGCTCATCCATGTAGTTCCAATTTTGTTTTATGTTAAGAATGATCGACTTACTGTGCCTCTAAGTTCTGACTTTTCTCTCCTCTCTCTCTCTCTCTCTCTCTCTCTCTCTCTCTCTCTCTCTCTCTCTCTCTTAAAGTCAACAGAGTAGAGCAGCAGTGAGCTTATACAGGGCCGTCCGTACGTGATACGCCCAGCTTGTGGGCGTAAGCCATACGTACGTGATGCAGCCACAGTGTCGGTCTTGAGCCGCCCGTACGGGCTACGACCAGCTTGTGGGCGTAAGCCATTCGTACGTGATACGACCAGCTTGTGTGTCTTAAACCGTTCGTACGTAATACGACCAGCTTATTGTTGGTAAGCCGGCCGTACGGGATATAACCAGCTGGTGGATCTTAAGCCGTCTGTACGTGAAACGATTAAATTGTGGTAGGCAAGTCGTCCGTACGTGATACGACCAGCTTATGGTAGGTATGCCATCCGTACGTGATATGAGCATGTTGTTTAGGCAAGCCAGTCGCACGTCATACGACCAGTTTACTGTAAGCCATCCGTACGTTTTCGACTTATGGTTGACAAGTCCGTCGTACGACCAGTTTGTTTGCACTTTAGGTACGTCATGGGCTACTGCAGGTTTGTGTTCAGTCATCAGAGGCGCAGCAAACATTACATAAGTTACACCTCTTTTCCTATAACTAAGTTACATGCTAAACAAGATGGGTCTTGGTAGGGAATTAGTTACCCAGCGCCCTACACATTCATCCTTCATTGTATATATATATATATATATATATATATATATATATATATATATATATATATATATATATATATAATTAGTTTCTTGCTGGTATGCTTTTAAGTGAGGACGTTATAAGCAAATTATGCTAGATGGGTTGGTGATAGCCACTAAAGGGATGGTATCTTACACACACACACACACGCGTCACTGGTGGTGTTCCTTTGATAGATATGAATTTATAGTCTAACTGTACTTCTGTGTAATATATTCTACTCGACTATCAAAGGGATGCCGTACGTAGATGTGATACACTTCGTCTATCTCTAAGTCTAATCAAGCTGCCTTGACTTTAGTCAGCAGGAATATATTACACTAAGCATCACACTGTACAGGTGTCAGTCCTCTGCCATTGTGGATGATGCTACACTGCTATGATAGAGGATACGATGCGACCCTGAGAAGTGTTACCACGTCACCATAATGCACTATCACGTATTCAAGCACTTAATATATTAGAATTTATCAGAGTAACATGTTAGATCTAACCGTGCTTTTAGCGAGGACGATCTCGTGAATTATGAAACTACGTTGTAAGTTTTGCTACCTTATCTATGCGGAAGGTTGCCACAACACTCGGATCAAAAGGGGATCTGATATGTGTCCTCCAGCGAAATCTTGCTCAGAACCTACAGAGAAGCGAGGCCATTTTCAAGAAAGCCACCATGGCAGGTTAACAGGCTCATGTATGATGGCCCATCTTAGCCCATAGTGTAAAGATGGTCTTCTGAGAGTGAACATTTATCAATATACTTTACCCAGAATGCAATAACAGCATCCCCTCACACCTCAGAATGTTGCCAGCATGATGATAAAGTATGGCATTATCATACCTTACCCATAAGGTATTGTATCATGGCTTTGAGGATCTAGTTATCATAAATCTCACAGCTAAATTGGTATGGGAAGTGATTAGTGAAATTGATGGCAGAATAACTGTGTCAACTGTGATGTACGAGGTTAAGATATATCATGGTATATGGGATTATCCATACATACCGCTTTAACTAATTACATTTCTATCTTTTTCTATTTTCATCTAATGTCACAGTCTTAAAAGAACCCACAATGATTGCATCCCATTTTTGTTCCTTGTATAGTTACCTTTTTTGATTTTTTTTCTTGGGTGTTTCTCTTGCTAACACTGCACGAAAGTTATGTATTGTGTGACCAACGGTATACAAAGGTCCAGGTAAACCTTTTACTCGTACTTCAGTCGGTCATAGACCCGTTAGTCCTCAGCTGTGACGAGAAATGGGGCTCACTATACACTTACCGTATAAATTCTTTTTTTTCTCTGATCATCATAAAGTTCTAGTTGTCTCAGGCGAAGAACAAGTTTGCAGGTGGAATGGTAATGCCAGTATCGGAGAACAGCCAGCTTGAAGGTCCTGTAGTACGTCTTCTGTTATTTTGTCGCCATAGCAGCGCGTCTTGGGAAGGTTTCTTCGTAAATATGTACGTGTTTGACAACTAGAAATTCATATGCGTAATAGGGTGATTTTTTTTTTTTCTTTTTTTTACGTTGGAAGTTTCATTCATGGAGAAAAGTCCACATCAAGGCCGGGCCATTATCGAATTACACAAAGGTTAATGAAAGGGAAGAACAAGAGTCAAGAGGTAGTATTTATGAATTTTGGAGGAGATGAAAAACCTGTCTTTTTTAATGTACCTGGTCACAGGTTTTGGTAAATACGTGACAGAAAACAGACTTCAAGGATAATGGGAAGAAACAGTTTTTAAAACGTCCCACCCTTGAGTTGCCATCAACCACACAATTTTGGTATTCAGTCTTTTCAAAATTCGGATTAAATAATGACTGTATAGTGTACACAAAGAGTTGTATCATGAATCGTAGTGAAGGTCTATACAAACTGGAGGGAACAAGATGAACGGGAAGACCAAATTGGAGATGGAAGGATGGAGTGAAAATGTTTAGAGCAATCGGGGCCTGAACATGAAGGAGGGTTAAAGGCGTGCACGAGATAGAGTGAATTGGAACGATGTGGTATACCGGGGTTGACGTGCTGTCAGTGGACTGAACCAGGGCATGTGAAACATCCAGGATAAACCATGGAAAGGTTTGTGGGATTTCGGTGCATTACACATGACAGCTCGAAGATTGATGTGAGCGGATGTGGCCTTTCTTCGTCTACTCCTGGCGCTACAACGATAACGCTGGAAAAAGCGATCAAGTTTATAAGAAAAAGAAAGACTTCCCAAATATCTATTCTCCATACTTTTATCACATTGCGTCATAACGATCATATTTGTCGTCTACGTGCTCGCTTTTGATATATGATAGAGGAAACGCTTCGTCAAAAGCTAATGAAATTATAGAGGAAATATATAAAATATATATAGATAATCCTTTACTTGTACTCATCTCACTCATTACGAATTTCTCTCTTCGTCCAAACCTAGTTTACTTCAAAGTACAGAGCTGGAAATTGCAAGGGAAAGACCTTCCTCGCCTCAGTCTTTACGACCGGAAGCAAAAACGATATAGTTATCGAAGCTGCCAAAGAAAACCTAACGCGCAACACCTCAGTATCTCTACGACGCGCAGGGTACACGGAAAGAACTCCTACAGCACATATCCTCCTCGTGCACAACCAGCTGAGGGGGAAAAAACAAGAACTACATCAGTACAGATATTAGAACATCGGTCAAGCTTTGGGATGACAGGTGTTTTTATTGACCTGACCCCTTCCGCCCTCCCTCCCTCCCTTCCCTCCGCACCCCAAGGGTCAGGTTGAAAGGCCAAAGGCCATCATAGGCAAAAGGGTCATTTCGTCAAGCTTTTTCAAAGGGTCTCCCACCATCGCGTGTCGCTGATGAACAAGTAAAGGTGATCTTGGGTCGGCGGTTGGGAACGAGATAGTGAGGCCCTTAACTCACCGGGTGAGAGATACTGTAAGGAAGGAAGAAAAAAAAAAATGGTGAGAGGGAGTATTTGTCCGATGTGTGAGTTACGTCGGGGGAGATCCGTTATGATATATATCAGGGTCGGGGGTGAAGACGAGAGCGGCTTGGGGAAGACTGGGAGCCTATTTCTTTTTTGGTATGTAGATCATGACAATGATTCTCTCTCTCTCTCTCTCTCTCTCTCTCTCTCTCTCTCTCTCTCTCTCTCTCTCTCTCAGGCAGTATCTGGTAGGTGGCTACACCGCCTGGGAGGAAGGTAGTACAAGGTACCACCTGGGGTTCGTGATGGTTAGTGACGGTATCGCAGTCAGCCAGCACTTCAGTGGCTGTCAAGCCCTCGTCCTTCGTCCAGGTTCTTACGTCTTTCTATTTCTAATCCCTCTCAGACATGTGGCTTCCTGACATTTCAGTCCACAAGCATAGATGTTCACCATCTTGTATAAAATGTTAACCAACACGTAGATCTCAGGGTTAGATATTCTTAACCCTAGATTATACCGCGGCGAGCGCTATGCTTTTGCTCTTCCTTTCTTCAAATGAGGCGACGTGCCTTTTATTTTTCGACAGGATTGTGAACATATGGAATGATTTGGTTAGAGTAATTGAAAACAGCACCATTATTCAGTTTAAGTAAGGACTTGAATATTTCGCTTCAAATCCACGACTGACATTATTACCACTCCCTTAGTTACATGTGAAGTTCACATATACAATTGTATATATGATCTATAAACATTTATACACTTACCCCAATAATCTCTTCGTTTCTGAACTCTTCCACGACCAAAGACAGCCTGAAAAGGATGCGATGGTCCATCGCCGTCTGGATTCCCTTATATTCTTTTGTATAAGACTCTGTTTGTCCATCTTGTGCATTAGAATTCCTTGAGTTAACATCGGACTGGGTAAGAAGGGTGACCCGAGCATATAGTTTAGTCAGGAACCCATGTACGGCACTTTGAAGATATGGGCGATTGTTAAGTAATCCACTGAGGGAATACCCCATTGTGATTGGGGTTAATTTCTATCCATTCGGAGGGTATCTTTCACTTCCTTCACTTGGTGTAATGTCTGCACTACGAGCCGTTTTCACAGTAGCAAGGGAGCAGGCCTCAGCCAGGCATTGCACTGGACGGCTGGAGTGAACGAGACGCCCAGCAAACGCCTTCAAGGAAGGCATCCCAGTGTCGGGAGGTAGATAACAACGTCGTTCGCCGCCTCCCTCGCCACTAAGGAAACGACCCTTTATCTTTACCCTGGCGGTCGTCAGTGGCGGGGTCCATCCAGATATAAAGTTGGGCCGGCGTGTCCTCCTGCGGTCAGGGGGTGTAGGAAGAATCTAACCAGGTCTGACTACATGTCTTTGACTGATGACCCAGTAGGTCTCGTACGTGTCTCGTGTTTAGGTATACGAGCCAGTGTTTACCTTCCCCTGACCATTGCTGTCACTGGCATCGGGTTATCGTATGTCACTGAGTGTCATCGAGAGTTGAGGGTAGGTGGGTGTTTCGCTCGGTGATTACGTCAGTCATAAGATGGGCTTCGCAAAGGTCGAAGGTCCCCTCCAATATCTAAACTTTACCGCTCGTTCCAGTACGGGGAGGACGGACTCCGTAGCCTCATCAGTCATGCGAGACGAGACAGTTTCGTTGTCGCTTCCGAAACTCCTGCTTCAGACTTGACGGCAGACGTCTTGTTGGAAATCGATCTCCTTGCGTCCGGAGGCCCTACGCGGGTTGAGGTAGCCTTCAGGAATTTCCCTCCATGTTCCCACAAGTTCCTTTTTGAATAGTATATGACTTACAGAACTTCACAGTGATATGTGTGCGTTAAATGGAAAAATTATCTTGTATGGACCTTCATGGCTACACGCGGTCGAGCGTATAAGATTTGAATCGTTGTTGTGGCAGTCGGTGTACCGGCTGTTCATTTTCCCTTAAGGGCTGGTTGATTGATGGGCTCCTGGCTTACGCTAGGGCATATATATATATATATATATATATATATATATATATATATATATATATATATATATATATAATATATATATATATCTTTCATACTATTCGCCATTTCCCGCATAGCAAGGTAGCGTTAAGAACAGAGGACTGGGCCTTTGAGGGATTATCCTCTCTGTTCCTTCATTTGGAAAATTAAAAAAAACGAGAAGGAGGGTTTCCAGCCACCCGCTCCCTCCCCTTTTAGTCGCCTTCTACGACACGCAGGGAATACGTGGGAAGTATTCTTTCTCCCCTATCCCCAGGAATAATATATATATATCGTTAATGAGATGGCTTTGATAAAGGCATTGCACCTGCCGTCTCAGATAACATAATAACCCTTAGTTCGTGCCCCTTCAAGCTCCTAATTACCTTAACTCTCTTTCCATCATAAAGGAAAGAAAAAAAAGAAAATTCCAAGTAGTCACCATATCGACCAGTAACAGATGAGTGACGTAAGTAAAGAAAACGAAAAAAATAAATTGACAACGTTGGAAAATGGCTAACCCTGTCATATATTGAGGTCCACTTGATATATAATAACATTTGCATGTTATTGTACCAGTGGCCTGGTAACCGCAGCAGAGGAGGGGCGTTATATCTGCTATCTTGTTATCATGCTTCAGCAGGAGGCGAGCCAGGCGTGGTCTGAGGCCCACTGGAGTGTCTGTTGACGGAGATTGATGACCGTATAGTAAGGGGTCTGGATCACAGGACACACTGTGGTGGTGGAGGAGAAGGAGGAGGAGAGCGGTGAAGTGAGATAGATCGACAGAGGTACGTATAGATAGGTGAGAGAGAGAGTCTGAAAACACAATATCGCATTTATGGGAATTGGCTCGTTATTATCTCGTGATATACTAGCTGCGTTTTATGGCGAGAGCAAATATATATGTGTGTGTGTATATATATATATATATATATATATATATATATATATATATATGCACTTGAACCCACAAGGCCCCTCCCCCAGTATGTGCAATTAATTCACTACAGCTGCCTGATTGTTACAGAAATACACCACTGGTGTATCATGTCGTCTGGGAATAAACGTCAATACCCATCCCATATACTGCAAATTTTCTCTTTTATTTATATGCTGGAAGCCTAGATCTGCAGGCCTGACTATACCCGGGATGAAATCCGGTCTCCCAGTAACTGCCTTGTTACTCTTACACAAAGAATTCCTTAGAGGATAACTCCCACATACTACCGTGTATGTATATTTGTGTGTGTGTGTGTGTGTGTGTGTGAGAGAGAGAGAGAGAGAGTCGTCCATATGAGAATATTAAAGTCAGATTGAATTTGTGTCATAACAGGTTGCCATGACAATACTCTGAGTGAGCCTTAATATTGTTTGTCCCTGGGTTATGTGCCTATATTTGTTACTGAGTGTATCTACAAATATGTTTCACACCCTTAGGCCACATACACACACACACACACACACACACACAATAGATGGAGCACTAAGAGTGTAAAAATATCCCCTCCCACACAGTACAAACAGGTAATTACACACACGCATCAGAAGGGTCTTCTATGGAAATGGATTCGGGTCTGCAGTGGAGTGCCGCAGGATTTTGTTCTGGGACCATTGTTCTTTTTGATTTATGTGATAGACTGACTGGAAGGCATGGACTCCTACATGAATTTTTTTTACAGATAATACCAAAGAGAATATAAAAAAAGCGACTTAAAATGATTAAAGATCAGCCAACACTGTTATTATTCCCCAGGATTGTTTACATTTCACAGTCTGTGGTGAAAGATTAAGTTGTTGACAGTAGAAAAAAGTACAACTTGATACAACTGAATTTAGATAGCAAAGGGTATTGGGTCTTAACAAGCTTGTTTGTGATAGCTGAAGAGAACAGGAACTAATGGATAAATGTGGTGGGAGTAGATAGACTTAGATTTTTCAAAGAGGAAGACCAGCAAACTTATCGTATAGCTAAGGAGGCGTATATAATGTCTTGGATTTGAATTAAAACATTTTACCAAGTTTCTGCTTAAGTATAACTATGGTACTGATTTCAACTACCATCATTGTTAAACTATTCCATATGTTAACAATCCTGTTGACGAAGAAGGTGAAACAAGAAAATCCACAAAAGCAGATTAAGGATTCCTTATCTACGTTTCAAACGTAAGATGAATGAAGGGATTTTATCTTCATAATCATCCACGTATCCCAGAGATAACAGGATGGGAAAATGACAGTTATGGTTTTGACTTTTAATCAGTGAGGGTCCAGTGTCAGAACTACACTCGGGAATTACGACCTCTTTTTTCGTATTTTTTGCGTTTGTGTATCAGTCGCATGGATTCATGAACATTCACCCAGATGATTCAAGGCATTGATAGATGACTCGATGATCACCGAAAGGTCCCCACCACTCAGGGAACAGTCACGGAAGTATTAGATTCAACATGTGCTGGCCGATGAGAGGGACATAGGGAGGAGGAGGAGGAGTGGCGGGTGGCTGGTAACGTGAGAACAATGAACTGCCGGAACAATAAATCTATTGTGATAGTTGACACTCATTCGCGGACCCCAGCGGGTGTAACAGCCTCACAACCCCTCTGGACTCACAGAGCGAGACAAAGGGCTCCCTCGACGCGTCCGTCACCATTAACCTGGGGCTAACAAAAGGATTGTAAATTTCTGGTGGAGGTGGATGTGTTTTGTCGGGGAGGACACATATGGCATGAGTGAATGTGGAGGATATCGTTTCTTTGCCATAACTTCTGGCGTCAGGTAATTTTCATTTTGGGAAGTAGTATTCATTAACCTTTTTCTCTTGGTTTTACCCAAACCCAATGACTGTGTGATGGAATACGAAAGAAGGTGTCGTCTTTTGGCTCAATTGGAATATCACAGCTTCTTTGAGCAGTGATCAACAGGGCCAAGAGAGTCTTACACTGTCGACAGAGATTCCAGCCAGTTAGGTAAACCTGAAGTAGTGACTAGTCAGGAACACGAGTGATCAATCCACCAAGATAGAGTGATCCAATCGTGATTAAAGCAGACTCGGGCAGTTGGCCGAGTCGCTGAGCACTGATCAGATGGAACAAAAGACAGTGATCAAGCGACGTCCGACGGAGTATAATTAATAGACTTTAGGCGCAGCGTTCTAATTATGCTCATTAGAGCTTGAAATAATTGGAATATGTTTTCCCGGCCATTGTTCAGTAAACCTTTCCCTCAGCTGTGGCACCCACTTTGTATTATTTATAAAGGGACACATTCCTCCCGATGTAGAAAATGAGACTGGTGAGAAAGTATATATATATATATATATATATATATATATATATATATATATATATATATATTTGGCTTAAGCGTAGAACAGTCCTTCCTCTCTATAAACGTTCACTGGAGAAAGCTTAACCTGCGTCCTTGAGATTTTAAAGAGCAAAATTATTGAATATCTTTATCATTAATCATGACGTGTGCACTCAGACACAGATAGACAGACAGACGCACACTCGCATACATGGAATCCACCCCCCTTCCCCATTCTGTAATATCTGCGATACTTCATCTGTGTGTTGTCAAGTGAACGGCAGTTTAAATTCAATAAAAAGTACTATATCTATCTATTTTATATGTACATATGTAAAGACATGATACGTTTATACAAGGGTGAGTCGGGGCGACACGAGTGTCAAACTCTCGCTCTTCCCTTCCCTTAACACACGAACGCGCTCGCGCACACACACACACACACACACCCATCGTCCCTAACCAGTCACCAGACTCACACTTGAGGAGAACAGCTAAGGGGACACACTATCTGCTGGCAAGTATTAGAACTGCATTGAGATATATTATGGACTAGAAAGTAATCTTCAAGTTGTTCACATCTTGCATTGGGCCAGAATTAGAAAACGTCTCTCATGTTTCGCTACAACGCTTGAGAGAGGAGGTCATTAGAAGGACATAATAGACAGTGCTAGAATTAAGAGAAAAGAATTACAGGGAAAGGTTGAAAGCCTAAACTTAGTCCGCCTTGAAGAACTTGAACGTGGAGCCTAATTACAGCCAGTGAGTTTTTAAACCAGTTAACACCAAGGAATACAATGGAATTCAAACAGCAACACACCACAGGGATGGCCTTTCAACGCCGTTTGTGATAGCGGAAGATATCAGATACTCGCCTCTTAGTGGGTTCAAAAAAATATATATATAGAAGGCTAGAGTATGATTCAGTGACGATAACCCGCCTCCAAGACCCAGATTCTCCCCCACCCCCCACTATCGAAAATTTCTCGCAACTCACCGTTTTCTTTCGACGGTTGTGTAACTCCAAGCGATGGAGAGAGAGAGAGAGAGAGAGAGAGGAGAGAGAGAGAGAGAGAGAGAGAGAGAGAGAGAGAGAGAGAGAGAGATGCATAAGGTGGAGTGGCAGGTGGTGCAGGAGGTAACGAGCTGCCGTGTGTTGCATTGGGCGTGAGGGCATGTTAGATCCGACCCATTTGTCTAGCTGACACTCTAGTTTAGCGTGAATATAGGTCTGGCGGGGGTGGCCCTAGTGTTGGACGTGGCAGGGATGAGGGGGCAAGGGATTAGTGTGATGGTATGGGCAAGGTGAGGGGTGGCTAGGGAACATGGCAGGGACGGGGACGAGGGATAAGCTTGGGTCTTGTAGGACACCCTCGCTGCTGGAAATGGTGGTACTACACTCATGGAGGTGAGGGCGAGGGGCTAGTGTGTGGTAAGGGCATGACTGGATGGGTGGACCTACCTTTAAGTATGATGGGGTGAAGAGGAGAATGGTAGGATGACGTAGGTATGTGTGTGTGTGTGTGTGTGACGTAAACA
This sequence comes from Panulirus ornatus, assembly GCF_036320965.1. Lineage (NCBI taxonomy): Eukaryota > Metazoa > Arthropoda > Malacostraca > Decapoda > Palinuridae > Panulirus > Panulirus ornatus. The sequence continues at coordinate 64,365,326 of NC_092243.1, read as the reverse complement.
ACCACACTCAGAGGATTAGCTTTTCTTTTTTTTTGTAAACATCTCTTTTTCAAGAGGAAATATTATATTTCTTTTTAATATCAAGAAACACACCTCAACTTCATATTTCAAAATCAGTTCTCAATTTGGAAAGTGGATGGAGATACCAATATGGAGCACCATATATATATATTTTTTTTTTCAGCCTCTAGGCAAAAACCCGTAGTTACGCGATGGGACCATATGTCTGACGCTGCCTCCCCAAGTTTAGCAATAAAGTCCCAAGTTTTGTCGTCAGCCTCACCTACTCTGTAATGGTAAAACCTCAGCCCAGGCGCAGTGAAGGTGACGCTGCTGTTGGTGATGGGGGGCGCGCGGCTCTGCTGTTGCGCTGCACCTGGCTGGGGTCGGTGTTGCTACTGCTTATACCTGATTGAGGCTGCTGCTTCTGTTGTTGCTGCTGCCAACCCGACTCATTTTGCTGAGGATACCATTAGTGCTCTTCCGCCCTCGACTGGTTGACGCTCCTGGCGCTGTTCGAGGTGAAGGAGAAGCGCTTTAAGTATATACCACAACGATGCATTAAAGAAATGATAAAAGTTTGCTTGCTTCACCCTACGGCGAAAACAACCTGGCTCAGTTGAGCGTCTGCATCAACCACGCCTCGCTGCAGGGGAGGGGGGCTCAATTTCGTAACTGATGATTTGATCAGGGAAACTTGGTACATCTACGTAGCTATGGTGAACGAGTCGCGATGGATAAAGTGGACTGATGAATTTAACTTTTGACATCACACCGCTCCATAGAAACATTATTGATAAATTGCCTCTCTGCTTTTCTCAGGAAAACGATTAAGTTCAGAACACCTGTGGGTGCATGCACCACCATGTACACACACACACACCTTTTTTTTCTTTACCTCGGAACTCCACCAGGCCTGAAAGTCAGTTTTCTCAGCAGAGTAATAGTTTACCTCAGGTGGTCTGTGCTGTGTGTGTGAAGCAGCCAGAGTGGGAATATCTGTGTACCTCAGAGGCAACAAGGTGCAGTGAACAGCGGATCGATGGCTTTGTCTGTTCATGTAATATAAAACTGTTCAGAAAAACTTTCTTGTAAAAATACTTCTGTTTTGCCTTCCAAACGATTAACCCCAAAACACAAGAAGTCCCCGTCAACCATAACCTTTAAGTGTTCGTCCTGCTCTTAACACTTTCTTCGCCAAAGAAGACCCAAGACTATAACACGGGTTTCCTTAACCAGTGTCGAAAGCTTGACTCTGGCACAGTCCATTCTTTAAGTCACACAGACGTGACTAGGTCACAACCCATCTCGTTTGCTCTGACAACAAACATGTCACGTATAGGTTTCGGGAGAGAAAAGAGGGGAAAACGTAGGGAGAGAATAGAGAGAAAGTATAGGAAGAGAGTAGAGAGGAGGTATAGGGAGAGAGAAGAGGGGAAGAATTGGGGTAGAAGAGGTGGCTGGGAGGAGGAAGCATACGAAAGAGAACGGAAAATGAACAGATTGAAAATGTAACCAACAAAATAGATCTTCAGGTAGACAAATCGAGGTGTCTGGCGCCTTTCCCTGTTCCTCTCTGGACGTGAAGGTTGATGCATTGAATTTTTTTTTTTTCCCTCACTAGTCATCATTGTGGTAGTCATGATCATAACTCCGCCGTGATGACATGTGAGGATTACAGTGTTATGATTCATGCACGGTTACCGTGCGGATACGTTCGCCATTATTCTTGCATTATAACAATTATCGCCGCAGTCATTATTACCTGGTCGAAATAGCCTCGAATTGCCACTGGCTTTTATTTATTGGTTCGAAATATCAATGTGTGTGTGTGTGTGTGTGTGTGTGTGTGTGTGTGTGTGTGCTGAGCGAACGAAATAATCATTCATCGCAATTGGCAGTTATATCGTGTGTGTGATTACTGATTGTGTGGTACGAGGGAGAGAGTTTTACATTAGTGTTGTCTCTTCTCTAACTCCAGTACATATATATATATAATATATATGTGTGTGTGTGTATATAGCCTTGGGGTAAGGAAGAAGAATTCTACCTCTGTATTCCCTGCTTGTCGTAGAAGGCGACGAAAGGGACGTGAGTGGGAGGCTGAAACTTAACCTGGGTATTTCAATTTCTGAAAGAACGAACAAAAGAAGGAGCCAAGCGGGAAGTGCTCGCCCTCATCGAAGGCTTGGACTGGGGTGTCCAAAAATGTGTTGATGTGATCAACAAGAGAAGAAAGGAAAGATACGTAGTTTGTTTCAGGAGAGGAACCTGGACGTTCTGGCTCTGAGTGAACAAAGCTCAAGGGAAAAGGGAAAGAATGGTTTGGAAATATCTTAAGAGTAAAATTGGGGGGTGGTGTGTGGGGAAAAAAATGTGAGGAAGGGGTAGAACTACTACTGAAGTAGTTGTGGTAGGGTGTGAGAGAGTGTAAGGAAGTGAGCTCCAGACTGATGAGGGTTAAACTGAAAGTGAATTACGGGGGATGGGTGATTATTCGTTCTTATGCACCTGGCCATGAGAAGAAAGATTGAGCGGAAAGTACTTCGGAAGAAGCTGAGTGAATGTGTCCACAGACCAGGTATTAGTGATGTGAAACTTAAAAGTGAAGGTGAGTGATATGGTGATTGAAGTTATGACTGGGTGCATGGGGTATTCGATAATGCTAATGAAAATGTTAAAGAACTTGTGGAGTTGTGTGCTGATAAAGGGCTGGTGATTGTGAATAACTGGCTTAAAAAAGACACACAAGTATACGTATGTGAGCAGGAAAGATGGTCAGTGGGCATCATTGGGTTGCATACTAATTGATAAGCGTTCAGATGAGAGACTTTTGGATGTAAATGTGCTGAAGTGGGTAGCTGGAGGAATGTCTCATCATTACCTGGTGGACGCAAGGATGAAGATTTGTTAAGGTTTTCGGAAAAGAGGAAACATTGTGTGAGAAGAGAGTGACGAACTAAATGACCTTAGAAAAGGGACTTGTTTGAAGCAATATGTGGAAAAATTGTGTGTAGAATGGGAAAACATGAGTACAAACGAAGTTAAGCGAGTGGGTGAGCAATGTTAGGTATTTAGGGAAGTAGTGCTAGCATGTGCGAAAGATGCGTATGCATGCTTAAGGTGGGAGGTAGGAAGATTAGGAAGTGCAGTGAGTAATGGGTTGACGAAGTCGCTAGTGAAAGATAACAGAGAGGTATATTGGCGGTACTTGAAGGGAAGGAGTGCAGATGATTGGGAGATGTATAAAAAAAGCAACAAGTGGTCAAGAAGAATGTGCAGGGGTTGAATAAGACGGCAAATGAGAGTTGGGTAAAGCAAATATCGGTAAATTCCAGAGAAAATAAGAGGTATTGGAAGAAGGTTAATTGAGTGCGACAAGCGAGAGAGCACATGGAAACATCGGTTAAGTGGGCAAATGGGGAAGGAGTAACAGGAATAAATGAAGCGAGGAGGAGATGGAATGATTATTTTGAAGGACTGCTGAATATGTTGGATGATGGGATGGCGCGTGTTTGTCTTGGAATAGTATGCGAAATGTGTCATGGAAAGTAGTTTTGCGTGAGAGGATATGTGGTGGCTGGACATGGTATTGCAGTCGATTTTCTGAAGAAAGGGGAGAATGTATTATTGATTGTATTTTCAGGATTTTTATTGTATGTATGGATCTAAGTGAAGTGCCTGAGGATTGGCGGAATGCATGTACAGTGCAATTGTATAAAGGCAATAACGATAAAAGTGAGCGTTGAAACTACAGAGGTATAAATTTGTTGAGTGTCGTGACATATGGGAGAGATGCGACTGAGATGGTGAAGGCATGCACAGAGCATCAAAATGGGTAGGAACAATGTAGTATCCTAAGTGGTAGAGGATGAGTGGATCAAGTGTATGATTTAAAGAATATGCGTGAGAAATACTTAGCAAAAAAGAAGGACTTGTGTGTGGTATCTGTGGATCTGGAGGAGGCGTATGATAGGATTGATAGAAATGCCTTGTGGATGGTCTTAAGAATATATGGTATGGGAGGAAAGCTGCTGGAAGAAGTGAAGTATTTGTCAAGGGTGACAAGCATGTGTACAAGTGGGGAGGGAGGGAAGTATTTGGTTGGTTCCAAGTGGAGGCTGATCTGCGGCAGGGTTGTGTGATGTCACCATGGCTGTTTGATCTGCTTATGGATGGGGCGGTGTGGAAGGTAAATACAAGAGTCTTGTAGAGAGAGGCGATTATGTACTTAGGAGATGAGAAGGCCTGAAAAATGAGACAGTTGTTGTTCGCCGATGACTGCGGAAGTTGGCGACTAAGTTTCGAAGTGTATGAAGAGAGGAAGTTGAGAGTAAATGGCAACAAGATAAGGTTCTTAAGTTAAGCTGGGAAGAGGGATAGGATAGATGGAGTTTATTTAAATGGAGAAAATATAGAGGAAATGGGGTTGGATTCTGCAGCAAATGGAATCATGAAAGCGGAAGTGAACCGTAGGGTGGATGAGGGGTCTTTGACGAATGTGAAGAAAGAAAGGTCGTTATCTGGTAGCGCGAAAATGATATGTTTGAAGGTACAGTAGTTTCAACTATATTGTGTGAATGTGAAGCATGGGTTGCATATGATATGCGGAGGAGGGTGGATGTGTTGGAAGTAAGAGGTAAAGGACAATATGTGTGTAAGGTGGTATGACCAAGCGAGTGATAAAAGGATAAGAAATAGATGTGGTAATAAACAGAGTGTGGTTGAAAGACCCGAAGAGGATGTGCTGAAATGGTGAAGACATTTGGTACGAACGAGTGAGGAAAGGTTGACAAAGCGGATGTCTCTCTCAAAAATGCAGGAAACAAATAGAAGTGGCAGACCAAAACAGAGATGGTAGTGTGGACTAAAAGATTTAGTGATCGGGGCCTGAACATGCAGGAGGGTGAAAAGCGTGCACGGGATAGTGATTTGTACTGATTAATCATACTGGGATTGACGTGCTTTCAGTAGACCTGCTTAAATCACTGAGGGTCTCGGGAGTCTAGTTGTGGATAGGGGCTGTGGTTTCAGTGAATCGCAAGTGACAACTTGTTACTAGCGCTACCTTCCTAACACGGGAAACAGCGATCAAGTATGATTTCATATATATATATATATATATATATATATATATATATATATATATATATATATATATATATATAGAAAGTGAAATCCCTGGGGATAGGGGAGAAAGAATACTTCCCACGTATTCCCTGCGTGTCGTAGAAGGCGACTAAAAGGGGAGGGAGCGGGGGGCTGGAAATCCTCCCCTCTCACTTTTTTTTTTTAATTTTCCAAAAGATGGAACAGAGAAGGGGCCCAGGTGAGGATATTCCCTCAAAGGCCCAGTCCTCTGTTCTCAGCGCTACCTCGCTAATGCGGGAGATGGCGAATAGTATGAAAGAAAAAGAAAGTGAAATAGATCGACTTCATGCGCCATTTCGAGTTGTAGATTTTAAATATATAGGTAAGGACCCACACACACACTCACGCACGAACAGAAAATAAAGAAACCATTATACGAATTTCATGATATTCACAAAGAATGACAAGTGTAGAGAGCATCATTATCCTAGTTGCCCTGCGTGCCTAGCTGTCATTAGAAGACCTACAGTGTGTGTGTGTGTGTGTGTTTGTGTGTGTGTGGGTCATGTTGGTGTGTGAGAGCAGGACAATGTTGCCCACTAAGGAAGAGGGATAATACACCCACTGAATAATACACGACTCCCGGCGTCTTGTGTGTGTGTGTGTGTGTGCATATATATTTCTTTCTTTCAAACTATTTGCCATTTCCCGCGTCAGCGAGGTAGCGCCAAGAACAGAGGACTGGGCCTTTGAGGGAACATCCTCACCTGGCCCCCTTCTCTGTTCCTTCTTTTGGAAAATAAAAAAAAAAAGATACAATATCAAAGTGTCTCGCCAACAACCGCATGGTCACAACTTACAAGTACAAACTGAATCAACAACGTATATATATACACACGATGTCTCGTCTCTTATTCATAACTCCGATCGGCGTTAAAGAAACCAAGAAATTCTGTAGGGGGCAAAAAAATAGAAAAGAGAAAAACTTTCACAACATGAATTTTTACTCGTGCACACAGTCACGACAAACACCATTTGTAGAATAAATATCCAGACGCAGGGTGAAGGAGGACGAGCGTGGGATAGCCTTAGCCTGAAGGAGGCCCCAGCGTAGAGCGGACCCAACGTGGGTCGGGGAGAATCAGCGTTAGGAAGTCTCCTCCAAAATAATAAAAGCGTGGAGCTGACCCATCGTGAAGAAACCTCATTGGGGAGCTGCCCCAACCAGGAGCAGTCTATTCCCCCCGCCCCCTTCCCAGCAGGGAATGGACCCAGCTTGAAGCAGAAGCAACGAGGGGCAGCCACAGCGTCCAGGAGGCCCCAAGACTGCAGCATCCTCAGCGTGGAGCAGCCCCAGATAGAAACAACCCCCAGCGTGGAGCAGCCCCAGATAGAAACAACCCCCAGCGTGGAGCAACTCTAGCGTGGAGCAGTCCCCAGTGCGGATCAGACCTAGGGTGAAGCAGCTCGAGCGCGGAGCAGCCCCAGCGTTGGAGCAGCCCCAGCGTTGGAGCAGCCCTAGAGTTGGAGCAGCCCTAGTGGTGGAGCAGCCCTAGTGGTGGAGCAGCCCTAGTGGTGGATCAGCCCCAGCGTTGGATCAGCCCCAGCGTTTGAGCAGCCCCAGCGTTTGAGCAGCCCCAGCGTTGGAGCAGCTTGTAGAGGCAATTACATCGGAATCGGTTGATAATAAGAAGTAATCATTTCCTGATTGATATTGATTGAAGTAATCATTGCCATTATCGTGACTTTGATTAATTGATTAACCAGTTTTATCATCACATCATTGATTAGGTTATTCAACTTTCCTGAAATTAATGCATTTGCTTATGTTATTACTGCCAGACCATAACACGCCAGTGACTCTCAAGGACAATAAGGGCTGTTTTAGGTCTGAATTAATTCATCGACATTGCAAAAAATAAAGTAATTTGTCAAACTAACTACTTTGAAGACAAATACGTACGTAATTCAAGAAAAATGGAAAATGAGTAGTCTAAGAAAGGATATTCCACTTCAAATTATTAACACATCGTTGAATGAACTCCCGTAAAACCTCACATTCACAAGAGTGAGTTGAAAAACCGCTTTCGCCATGCAATCTTTACATTTTCGTTTTCTTTTCAATGTTCTGTAATCCCTTGTACAGCCAGCCGTCTTCAGGGGATGTGTTAGTGGTGTCGAAGTCGCCAAAAATGTGAAATATTATTGCCAAACATCCGTGGACACGTTTGGCAGCCACAGATGGTAAGACAGGAAGTTCCTGAATTACTTTTAAGTATCTTTGAGCCTTAGAGATCAAATAGAGATTCGACTATTCATTTAAGTATGATGTGGAATCATTTAAGTATTTCGTGGAAGGATAAATCCAGTGTTTAAGTGATCACACAACATTTCAAAGAAATCCATTGGACCATCTCGCGGGAAAGAGCGAGCAGCCTGCAGTCGTAAAAATTCTGGCATGAATTCCCCTTCATGATGTAGTTATTCCGTTATTTACATTTCCCTCCTGTCGTCTGGTAGCGAGGAAGCTAGCAGTACACTGCCTCCTCACAGCAATATCCCTTTATGAGGCTTTACGAGTCTTCGCGTCGCTTTGAGCAATAAGGCTTCGTGTTTATGTGCAATATTACCCCCCACCCACCCACTCCCTCCTCACACACACAACACCCTCCACCTCCAACTATATACACGTTATGAGTCACGTGTAAGGTGCAGGATCCCTGGGTTGCTTTGTTACTACCCCCCTGTGTTGCGAGGGGAGATCATGGCCGCGTTACGAAGTGCCCGGTCGTCTTTTGATGGGGAGGAGGAGGAGGAGGAGGAGGAGGAGAGATTGGTTTGTGGGGATGACGCGCGACGCTCTCTTGTGGTGGTGATGGTGTTTCGTTTTCTCTGCGGTGGTGGTGAGGTGGGGTTTTCTTTGTGGTGGTGATGTAGTGGTTTCTTTGTGGTCGTGGTGTAATGTATTCTTTGTGGTGGTGAGAAGTTTTCTTTGTGGCGGTGATGTAACGTTTTTTGTGGTGGTCATGTAACTTTTTTTCGGTGATGTAACGTTTTCTTTGTGACGGAAATGTTTATATATATATATATATATATATATATATATATATATATATATATATATATATATATATATATATATATATAAAATGCGTTCGTAAGTCCGTTTAGAAAAGCAATTCCTTACCCTCTTTTCGACCATCAATGTTTATAATTTACTGTAAATTTTAGTGATATCTATCTATTACAGTGAACAAGAATCTTGGGTTAAGAAAGTTATCTTTCGCCTATTTCATCCATCTATTATTAGTCATACCCTGTGGTTCCCTAGCACCAGTTTATATCATAATAATGAATGCTGAAGGTAATATAAACCCTCGTCACAAATCTTTATATTTGGGGGAAAATAATGGCCCGTAACACTTCATTAGGTATTTACGACACCTTCTCCCCGGAAGTGATTCTGGGACTTGGATTTTGTTCCAAAATTTCGTAATTTTAACTTGCTGGATGAGAATTTTAGGGTCTGGGGGTAGCAGTTTCATCAAAACGGTCGGGGTCTTGAATTCTGGAATCATATAACAGACGTTTCTAAAGAATCCTTTATTAGTAACGAGGCATCGTTTTTTGGGTACCATTATATATTACATTTTATTGCAACTAGGGCAATCATAACCGTACATCACATTATTTTCTGCTGGACGAGCAAAAAATGCTTTCGTGTCCAAAAAAATATAAACCAAACATTTTGGTCACGTTGTTTTTCTTTCATTTTTTGTCAGGATTTGTGAATTAGTTTATCTAACAACAGGTGCTACAGTCTTGTCCCATTGGTGGTCCGGTTGTACGCTGTTCGCCTACTGTTCCCACTAGCCCTCGTTCGACTTTAGGGCGCGCAGGGGTAAAATTGTTTAGAACGATCTGGCGATTTCAAAATAAATTTTTTCGGGTTAATTTTTCACAGTTGTTATTCCTTGGGAGATAATTCTAAACAGTCATGAATTTCTGAAGTTGTGGACGATGATCGATTATCATAGTTTCGTAGGGTACGAACACCATAGTATTATGTATAGTTAAAGGTTTTAATTCCCTTATTTTCCAATTTTCAAACGGTTGGCTTGTGTTAACACCCGCACGCCTAACCCACCCAACCACACCTCTCCCTCGCTAAAAAAAGAGAGAAAAGCTTGCAGGAAATCCTCTCTTAAGCAGAACTCGCCCATAAGCCAAGCGGATTCGGAAGCGAAAATTTCTGCGAAAATTTTAGGTTTTTCATGGCGTAGGGAAGGGAACGTTTTGGAATTCCACGGAGTAAAGTACCATTGATCTGTACGATAATCGGTTTAAAGAATTATTCTTCAGGCAACAGAGGTCAAACATGCGTCATTTTCACTTCGTTCATAAAAAAAAAAAGAAATCCGGGAGAAAAAATGCGTTTGGGAACCGAAAGAAATTCGGATTTGCGGCTTATATTGTTTAAGTGGGGGAAAAAAAAATCCATAATCCGAGTATTCCTTCAACCAAGGAAGAATTGTATTCGTCAACGGAGACTTTCCTATACATATATTCTTTTTATACGTATATGAGACAAATTATATCATATATGTGTATCCGGACGCTAGTGTTACTACGTAGAAACACACGAGGTGTATTTAGGATTCCAACTGCCAGAGATTTATACCGCGAGTGAAAAGTCACCTTTGGCGCAGCTGCGTCATTAGGAGGGCAGGCAGTCTCGTCCAAGAATTAAGTCGTCATCCCAAATGAGCCTTTAATTTTTCCTGCCACTGGGAGAAGCACAGCCTTAGGCTGCAGGATCCCTTAGAAATGTCTTATATAAAACCATTACTCTTATATAGTAATTAGTCCCAGAATACCTACATACAGATCAATACACATGGTGTATGATCTCTTACCTCACCTTTGTGAGTCGTGTATATGTATATCTACAGAGAAGATATACTCGCTGTGGTCACTACAATGTTTCGTTTGGTGGGAAATTGGCTCTGTGAAATTCTATCCTGTACGTTTGTCCCCCTCCTCCATTATCATCACCATTAAAATCCCATGTCTGTGATACCACTGTCATAACATTTATCACTATTATCTCTATTGCTAACCATATTAATCCTTATCGGCCTACAGGTGAATCCGTATGTATGTGTTGTCAATATTTGATATACACAACTCTGGTCATTAAAACTGGTGCACACTTCATCACCGTTGTACTAAAAACATCGTTTTGACCTATGTGATTGTTATTTCTGTCAACAGCTCGACTAACATTGTCTTTTCCCCTGTCATTTTAGGTCACCAGTGACTCTCAGAATCAGCAATTTTCGTACAAGTTTCTGCTATCTGTAACTATAGTGACCACTAAGCTACCATTATTCTGCTATTGTCAGATTCACAAAAAGAAATTGAAAATGGATCTCTTTCTTTCTAAGGACTTGTAATCTGATCCTCATTCCATATAATTTTTTTCCCTAATCATCATTATCACTAATTACTAGTATTTACATTAAACACACTTGCTGTCATCCCTATTAGACTATCAGCATCATTAACCTAACCTCAGTAATCACGACCATTTTCCTTCAATCTGTGAAGATGGGGAAGAAAAATTGGAAATCGACAACCACTGGTTGACAAGACATCTACCAGGGGTAGCTGAGGGAAGGCAATGACCCTAGTGAACACACGACGGGCAACGACCAGTGAGGGTGGTGATGGAAGGGTGTACGACCATTGGTGGTTCTGTTTGATGGCGGTGGGAAGAGTTGCGGCAACAGCAATGAGTGGTGGTGGAGGAGGAGAGAAGGGCAGTGACCGAACTCCAGGAGAGGAGGAGGAGGAGACTCGTCAGTATGCAGGGCAGAAGCCCGCTGGCCAAGGGCTGAAATCCGAGGAGCTGGGTTGCCGGGGGTGGGGAATGCTCCAGCTCAAGAGGAAGGGGGTGTGGAGGAGGAGGAGCAGGATGGATTGTGGCAAAGCAAGATTAGATTTGTAGTGATGATACGACCAAGGCAAAGCAAGATTTGATTTGTAGGGATGATACGAATAAAAGGCAAAGCAAGATTAGATTTTCAGTTATAACGTGAACATACTCAGGATGTCCAATGGGAGAGTTTTGGTAGTCTATCAATCGATTCATTTTCTGCTGAATTTAGAGAAAAAGTAGTATATGTGTCATAGGGTTTGAGTGTTTACACTTAGGAAAATTAATCAATGGACGTCTGTAGGGTTACAAAAATTGTTTACAATAATATGCAGATCTTTCCATAAATGATCGTTATGAATATGTATTCTTATTTCTAGGTTTTAAGTCAATTTTTTTTCCTGTTCTAGACTAAGAGAACTGGAATTATCTTGCTATTTGTTTCACCCATACCCTTCACTTATCTCGCTTAATCTTTGATTGATTCATCATCTAAACCTTCTCAGCTGTTCTTCCTCTTCCCTGACCTAGTAGACAGTACATGACTTGAGAGAAAATCTACTCGTAATATTCGCCTGAGTATTGGAAGGATTAACGATGGCAGTGCATTGAGACAGTACTTCAGTGGCTGTCAGCATCACATGTTTGACCCAGGTAGCTTGTATTTTCTTTCTGCCTCACCCACCTGAAGGCTTCCAGCATTCAGTCCACAAACTATACAATCCCTCCATATTATGCATAGGACTTGACAACTCGCAACTCACACGACTCGTTCTTCGTAGCCCTAAAATTCCCTGCAGTTCTTCGGCTTCGTCTTCATTCTCCCACACCTTACGGGCTTTCCAACACCCTTCCCGAATGCCTTTGACATTGACTCGCTCTATCAACCAACCAATCGCTATCCCAGCTGGACAACAGAGATCGAAGGTGGGAAAGCTCAAAAGGACCGACTCGGAGAAGGGATATCACATGACCTGGGAAACCCCAAAGAACGAAGAATATTCTTCAATAATGCCACCCATTTCTTGAAAATATATCCTACTAACAGACCACTCGGATGAACTTGGATATAGACACGTGTGAAAGATAACCACGAGGTACGTAGATATCGAAGATCCTCGTGGAGGAAACCTGTAGGGAAGAGTAAATGCAGAGTCGATGAATGGAGGAGCAGATGACACTTGGATGTAGATTTTTTTTTATACACCCATCCGGAACAGTATGGGTCACCAGTGGTGGAAACATCGATCCATTTGAGGAGAGTTGCTTCTCCCAGCGACATTAGCTTCCCTCTTAGGTCTTTCTTCTGACTTCGTTTTACCTTCTTCTGGCCTGGTGTGGACGGATGTGACACTAAGATTTATGCCATACAGTGATTTTGCACACACCGACCTTCTCTGACGCGTAGGGATTAGTCTAGTTCCGCGAGAGTCTTCCCTTGTCTTCATGAAATCTCTTTCATGTTCGCCTAACCAGTTTCCCTCTTTGATTGTGTGTGTGTGTGTGTGTGTGTGTGTGTGTGTGTGTGTGTGTGTGTGTGTGTGTGTGTGCGCGCGCGCGCGCGCGATTACTTTCTGCATGCTACGGAGCGGGAGTCTTACTACACTCTTGTTGCTCCGTCTCTTAACCTTGAATATACGTACCATGTCTTTACTCCTATGTATACTCACACACACACACACACACACACACACCACACAATCAAAGAGGGAAACTGGTTAGGTACCTACTTTATCAACCAGCCCTTTGGGGAGGATGAACAGCTGGGTGGGCTTTGGACTGGATGTCACGACCAGGATTCGCACCCATTTGGGTTTGATCCCAGGCGGCCTGTGTATGCGTGACGGTTAGTAATGCTAACCGCTGCACCACGGATGTCCGCTTGTGTGTGTGTGTGTGTGTGTGTGTGTTCTAGTCCATGCGTCAGTGGAACATGATAATAGCTGACAGATATATCTTTCCTTAGGGTCATACGTCTGTTATTATTCTGATAAAATCCTTCATTAAGGTTATTACTATCATTTTTGCTTTTAGTGGCACATTACAGACGGTGCTCTGGTGCTGGTGTAGTTCTTGGCTTTATTTCTCGGGGATATACTCCGAGTTGTTTGGCAGACATGAACGTGATCATTTGGATTGGTGTATGCGGTTGAGATATGCGTTTATGTGTTGCCCTGTCTCTTAACCTTGTGTTTGTGTATATATATATATATATATATATATATATATATATATATATATATATATATATATATATATATATATATATATATACACACACAATATAATACTTTTATGTATATATACCCACACCGCCCTAAGTCAGGTACCTACCCATTTATTGACCCCCACGAAGAAGGGTGGATGAACACCTGGGTTTGGTGTAGGCCAACCACCGTGCTTAGGAATCCAATCCATGTCAACACGATCCCGCCCGGGATCGTGTTGATTCATGGTCAGTGTGTGTGCGTACGTTTGTGTATGTATGTGTGTATGCTTTTGTATATGCATTTGTGTGTGTGTGTGTGTGTGTGTGTGTGTGTGTGTGTGTGTGTGTGTGTGGTTATAGTTTGTGTCTGCGTTGGGAGTTTTACACTCGTGTTGCCCCGTCTCTCGACCTTTTATATATGTACTGTGTTTTTACTCCTATATGCTTATGCATTCCCTCACCCAAGTCTACCTCAGGTACCCGCTTATCGACCATCCCCCCAGTGAAAGAGTAGGGATGGAACACCTGGGGTTGGGTGTTGGGCACCTACCGCACCCAGGAATTGAACCTATGCGGGAAACGCTGTGCTGATTCTAGTCACTCTACGTCAAGCCTCAGGATAGTTAGACGTAACAAGTAATGTGCTACAGGGATCAGTTTTAGTCGTAGACTAGTCTTCTCTCTCACGTGTCAGAGATATCCACATTGCCACACCATACTTAGCTGGGGTGCTGATCTAGAGCAGAAAAAACTGGAAGTCTGCAGCTTAAGACGGAAGCACAAACTGGTGGATTGGGCCTCCAGGTGGCAAATGTATATCAACATCGATATGTGCAAAGATTCACACATCAGTAGTGAAAGCGGGAAGTCAAGCTACAATGAAAAATTCTGTTGAACTACAAAATGTAAAAGAGGAGATTTGATAATCTTGCTCAACTTGGAGCTACGGATTGAGTGCAAGGAAGTGGTAAAAATGGCGATTTCTTTCTCTCTTTCTTTTTGGGGTTGGGGTGGGGGGAAGTGATTCACAGATGTGGCATTTGAACATCGATTTCAGGAAGTAATCCTCACGACAGAACCTATTTTCTTAGCCCTTGAAGGCACCCTAATGACGCATTCATTTTCGTAAAGGATTGATCATTTATTATCCAGCACGACTTCCGGGTTTGTCTTGCAGTCATTCGAAGGTAAACGTATAATGCACAGAGGCAAGTCAAATGATCGATGTCCAATTTGCTCGGTTACTGCGCCACTGTTATGATGGTTTACCTTCTTTGTAGCTCGGGATATTTGACCTAAATTGTGGACTGTATCCTTACCTTATGCGTCTGGGGTTGACCCTTTGACTCCTAACCTTTATATCTGAAGAGGAAACACATGGTTAATTCATGACGCGGTCACACCCAGTAAAAAAAAAGAGGAGAGTCAAGGACAAAATTCTGTCAACTGAAAGAACTGATAATCTCAGCTACTGAGTTATAACAAGAGTCACACAGACCGTTAGACGTGATTATTTCCTGTTAGCTGACCTAGCACGAGCGTTTTGAATGGCGTAGTCAAGGTCGTCTCATTTGCAGAGAGATACAAAAGATGACAAGCAGCGACAGGCCAATGGAATATGTGCTGCAGTAGATGGTCGGAACTTCCTAGATTATTAGTGTGGTAGAAGTAGGAAGGTATACAAGTTGTATCATTGGAACATTGAAGAATAAATACACTTGAATTCGATTCCGTTTCACGACTAACATTATTGGCGCCTCTTTAGTTTCATGAATAGTTTTGCAGTAATTCTTCTTTCTCAAACGTCCGTATGCCTTTCTACTCCTACCACACTTGCTTTTGAAATCACAAATCAGCAACATTGCTACACCACGTAAGCTGAATCTACGTACAACAGACCCCCCTTTGTTGAATATTATCTATTTTTCATGGAAATGGCCAGACACTCCGTCTGGTCTTGGTGTCAATATTTTTTGAACGGCTCTACTGTTATTATAACTATGTTGTTTACAGATGCTCCCAACAGCAAGGCAAAGGTAATTCGACTTGTCTAGTAAATGGGAATGGGACCCATGGAGTGAAAGCCGTCCTACTAGTTAACGAACTGAGTTATGGTCGATGGTCTTCATTAGCTCAAGGTTACGATCGGCCGTGATTGAATTACCGCTTGGCACTTTGTTGTTGCTGGAATAACGTTGTAAGGAATATCTCGTTGTGGGAAAATAAAGAAAAATGATCTGGAACTGAGGAGCTTGTGGGGGATGATGAATTGTGTGTTGGGTGATGAACTGTGTAGGGGATGATGAGTTGTGGGCTGATGAAATGTGGAGATGATGAATTACGGAGTTGAATTATGGGGTTGATGAATTGTGTGGGATGATGAAATATGGGTATGATGAATTATGGGGGTGATAAAGTATGGGGATGATGAAATAGGGGGATGATGAACTGGGGATGATGAAGTGAGATGAATTATGGGGATGATGAAGTGTCGGGATGATGAACTGAGATGAATGATGTGGATGATGAATTATAGGGATGATGATTTGATAATCTTTTTAACGGAGTGATGAAGTATGAGAATGCTGGATAGACAGATAGATAGACAGATAGAGAGAGAGAGAGAGAGAGAGAGAGAGAGAGAGAGAGAGAGAGAGAGAGAGAGAGAGAGAGAGAGAGACGGTCTTACAGCACAAAGAATCCGCTAATAAACCCCCAAAAGAATTTTTCATATCACAGCAACTTCCCCTGACGAACTGTGGTGAGAGGTGCGGTGAAGTGGAAGAAGTGAACTGGAGTTTGCACAAGTGTGGTGGCATTGGTTGGTACAGGGTGGTGGAGTGTGCGCTGGTGAGATGGAGTGTGTGTGTCTCTCTTGATGAGTGAGGGGCTAAAGGAGTGGTAGAGTGTGTCTAGGTGAGAAGGAGTGTGTGCAGGTAAAGTATTACGTGTTTACGTGGGCTGGAGTAAGTTTGAATGAGGTGGAGTGTGCTCAAGTGAGGTGGAGTGTGTACAGCTCAGATGGAGGTGTCTTGGGTGTTGTGGAATATACCCAAGTGCGATGGAGTGAGTGGAATGGATACACGAGAGGTTTTTTGTGTGTAAAGGTGAGAGAGAAAAAAGGAATACGAATTTGGGATAGATGCAGTAGAGGCCAGATAGTGTGTGTGTGTATACATTTAAGTTAAAATGGGTTTCAGATAATGCAGAGCAGGGGTACTTGAGATGGAATTATGTTTACTGATGGAGTGGGGACAGCTGAGGCTTAGATATCGGTGGTAAAATGGTATGGCGAAATTAAGTAAGCCGTTGATTTTCAGTGAAGTGGGCAAAACCTGATATTGACCGAGTGATGAGGAGTAAGAAACCAATTAAGGAGGGTCAAATTGAAGTGGGAGTGAGAATGAGAATGCCCTTGTCTGAGGACCTGGGAACGAGACACATAACCCATTGGGAGGGGGATGTGTGGGACTCAGTCGTTGCTGCAAGTGTTGGGCTGAGGCGAAGTGAGGCAGTCATGGCTGTTACTGGTTGCGAATGAAGGTCGTTGAGAGAAACATTGGAAGATACTTTCTTTGCATAGAAGAAGAAATGTAAAATAAAAATAGAATGCAAATTTTTCTTTACATGATATCTGTGAAACTACGTGTATTCCATCGTATGGAGAGTATGTATGGGTACATTCAGCTGGACCATGGAAACGGAGATGAGTCATATAGTGGGTGAGGGGGGGGGGGGAGCGAAGGTTCTGGGAGCATTGAAGAATGTCTGGGAGAAGAGGACGCTATCTGGGAGGACTGAAATGGATATGTTTGAAGGTACAGTAGTCACTGCAGCATAGGCATTATCAACAATGAGCTGCATTTCACAAAGCAGTAATATCAATTTTTGTGTTAGTATAATAGCTATTCCTTTCCTGTTGTATGGGAACAACAGAATTATATAACACATTATCATTCATTGATTTTGGTGATAATGCATTTCTCGACACGCTTTTCGGGTTGCTTGCAATGTCTTGGCAGGTCCTACATAAAGTTACTTAAGATATTTGCGGCCGTGTCTTAAAACGGACAACTAAGTTCATAAAATGAAAATTATCTACCGTACTATGTCGGCCTAGGCTGGATGCCTCTGGTTTTTCTGTTCTCAGGCTATGTATCACTATCTATTTTCTCACAGTTATCAAAGTGCAAACGTATGGATCATTCATGTTATTTAGTAAGGGGATTATATGTTCTTTCTAAGCCTTATAACCTAATTTGGTCATCTCCTCCTACAACCTCTTCTGCTCACAAGCAGCAGTAAGTCGTGCATTAACAGAGAAAAACTTATTCGGAAATGTGGGACAACAGTCATCCAGTTGCATGAACTGAGAAAAAATATAGAACCAAGGAACCAATGAGACAGAGAAAGCGGGAGATGCAACAGGCGTGCTCAAGCTGATGGTTGGGCTGGTGTCAACACAGTGTCACTTGTGGAAAGAAAAAAGAAAAAAAAAGAAACCACTCATCATTAGTTAGTCTGTGCGAGAGTCAGGCAGGGGTGAGTGTTGGGCTCAGCTTGCAGCAAGTGCAAGACAACGCTTATGTTATGTTATCATACTGAGAGCTGGGAGAACTACAGAACGGGGGAGGAATTTGTTGACGAGGTGAGAAGAGGAATATAATTCAGAGAACATGCCCACGCAGCAAAACAACATAGTTCCTGGAATAAGTGAATTACGTTGAAAGTTGTGTAGCGTTCGTTTTCTGACCTGGTGGTCAAGAATGAAAGTGTATACATTCAGATGGTCATTATTAAAGAGCATAGCACGTCACTGGGAACGTTTCAAACCACTGTAGAGTAGATTAGGCAGCCTGGAATGAAGCGTGCGTGGGACGGAGGCACAAATGAATTGAAATATATTTAGTTTTGCAAGAATTAAGCTTCTCTTCCTGAGTGTAGCACGAATATTTTTAAAGGTGGGAGGAGGAAAGGCAATTCAGTGGAATTCCACTGACTTAGTTGGGCAGAGAAGTACATTTTTTGGTGCTTATGTATAGATCTGAATATACTCCCTTCAAGAAAGAGTGACGTAAACATTATTGCTACACTTATATATATAAAAAAGAATTAAGTGTTTGTCTACGTCGGGAAAATGATAGGGCTGAAGCAAACTATGACCCACCAGGGACTAATTCACAATCAATTAAAGGAAGAAATGATACCAGTAATAAAGAAAAGAGACGACGAAGGAACGTCCACAAGGCAAGGGAAACTGCAACAAATAATATTGTGGCGTATGTTGCGAGGTTCGTTCTCTCCGGACACACCATCCCCGGCGTTTGACTTCATGCAGACTGTTGTCAAGGAAATGCAAATTACACCGTCACTTTCATGTCACTGGAGGAAACTAAGTTTCGGCGCTTGTTACCACATTCCTATGTTTCAGAATCTTACTCAGTCGTATTTTATATACTGTGCGTAAGAACCAAGAGAATAGTAGAGAGCGTTGGTGGTAATTGGATCTCGGTGGTGTATCGGTTAACATTTCCAACCGTGACGCTATTCACGGGTCGTCCAGGTTCGAGCGCATAGGTTCGAATCCTGGTTTCGGCAGTTGGTCCACAAATCAACCCAGCTGTGCTTCCACCCTTAGAGGCAGATCGATAAAATGGGTAGCACCAGGAATGGATGGAGGCAAGCAAGTATGAATGTGTATGACCGTGTATGTATGTACATGTGTGTGTATGGGCATTCATATATATATATATATATATACTTCATACTATTTGTCATTTCCCGCGTTGGCGAGGTAGCGTTAAGGACAGAGGACTGAGCCTTTGAGGTAATATCGTCACTTGGCCCTCTTCTCTGTTCCTTCTTTTGGATAATCAAAAACGAGAGGGGAGGACTTCCAGCACCCCGCTCCCTCCCCTTTTAGTCGCCTTCTACGACACGCAGGGAATACGTGGAAAGTATTCTTTCTTCCCTATCCCAGGGAAAATATGGCTGATTCGGGTGAGAAACTGCAGAAGTTGGTGACTGAGTTTGGTAAGGTGTGTGAAAGAAGAAAGCTGAGAGTAAATGTGAATAAAAGCAAGGTTATTAGCTTCAGTCGGATTCAGGGACAAGTTAATTGGGAGGTAAGTTTTAATGGAGAAAAACTCGAGGAAGTGAAGTGTTTTAGATATCTGGGCGTGGATTTAGCAGCGGATGGAACCATGGAGGCGGAAGTGAGTCACAGAGTGAGGGAGGGGGCGAAGGTTCTGGGAGCGTTTAAGAATGTGTGGAAGATGAGAACGTTATCTCGGAAAGCAAAAATGGGTATGTTTGAAGGAATAGTGGTTCCAACTATGATATATGGTTGCGAGGCATGGGCTATAGATAAGGGTGTGCTAAGAGGGTGGATGTGTTGGAAATGTTTGTGGACAATATGTGATGAGGTGATTTGATCGAATAAGTAATAAGAAGTAATAAGAAGAGGATGTATTGAAATATTTTAGTCAAATGGAGAGAGTGAGTGAGGAAAGATTGACAAAGAGGATATGTGTGTCAGAGGTGGAGGGAACGAAGAAAATTGGGAGACCAATTTGGAGGTGAAAGCATGGAGTGGAAAAGATTTTGAGCGATCGGGGACTGAACATGCAGGAGGGTGAAAGGCGTGCAAGGAATAGTGAATTGGAACGATGTAGTATACCGGGGTCGATGTGCTTGCTGTCAATGGATTGAACCAGGGCATGTGAAGCGTCTGGGGTGAACCATGGAAAGTTTTTTTTAGGCCTGGATGTGGAAAGGGAGATGTGGTTTCGGCGCATTATTACATGGCAGCTAGAGACTTGAGTGTGAACGAATGTGGCCTTTATTGTCTTTTCCTAGCACTACCTCGCGCGGGGGGAGGGGGGTGCTGTTTCATGTGTAGCGGGGTGGCGACGGAAATGGATAAGCTGCAAGTATGAATATGTACATGTGTATATATATGTATATGTCTGTGTATGTATACGTTGAAACGTATAGGTATCTATATGTGCGTGTGTGGGCATTTATGTATATGCATGTGTATGTAGGTGGGTTGGGCCATTCTTTCATCTATTTCCTTGCGCTACCTCGCTAACGCGTGAGACAGCGACTAAGTATAATAAATAATATAAGTACACATATATATATAGCGTTAATGAGATGGCCCTGAATGAGGTCTCAGTTGCCCGTGTCTTCTCAGCTGACAGAAAAAGAACAAATGTTGGTCACGAAATTTGGAAGGTTAGAATTGATGCTATAAGACCTTCACAGCTCCGAAGTACCATACGTATATTTGTGACTTAATGGTCAATGTCTGTGGTAACCAGTGAATCCCTCGCCGGTCATGAACATACAGGATGTTGTCTCAAATATGGCCAATGCTTCATATTGATCACCGTGTCCAGAGGTATTGTAGATTATGTATTGGTATAACGAATGATGTTGCTACATTATTTTCCAGTTTGAGGTTTGGCTTTTTAGTAGTTATATATATATATATATATATATATATATATATATATATATATATATATATATATATATATATATATATTATGTATATATACTTTTTTCATTCATTGACTAACGCATAAAAGGCCAAAGTGGCAATAAAGGAAAGTTTAAGAAGAAAAAAAATGAGATAAAAGTCCCCACCCAGGAATCTGGCCAATTTAAACTTTTCCATAAAATTTGAAGGTGTTGTTGCTTTTTTACCAAGTTTCGCTCTTTGAAGTAGGGCAGCTGAGCCATTATAAAAGGCAGAGGAAATGTTATGAAGCAGTTTTGTTCCGCGTATTTGACTCGGAGAGGTGAAGGGAAGGGAAAATGTCATATTGCGAATACCAAAGAGGTCATACCGATGTAGTTCTTATTGCTAGAGAATATTTGATCATGAACATTCTTGCCTTTTATAGATATCTCTTAATGTCGACTTGGCGAGGGACATCATCTAGGTCATGTAAAGTCAATGTAATCTTATTAACTTTAGGGAGAATGGCATGAATTTCTTGTCTCTGTCTTCACCACTTGCTCTTCCCTTCTCGGTTATTAAACATGGCTCCACATCGCCGGGAGTCACGGATGGTGAGCCGAGACGTAATCCTCTAAGCCCCCCTTACGCTCCAACAAACTGTAAATGACACTAATTCCGCCGCGACTATTTGGCTTTACGAAATCTACTCCCAACCCTGAACTGAGCAGCAGTAATAGGAGACTCATCCGGACACTTTCTATGTTCTCGTTTACATATGATCACGTTCAGGTGGGAGGTTTGAATTTTGCTAGTGCTTGAATGCTGCTTGTATTCGTCCTTAAGTGTAGATATTGAGCAGTGTGTGTATCATACATCTAAGCTATGTCTACCAGAGAGGAGATTAAGCTTTTAATTCTAAGACCCTCATAGTCTAAGCTTGATGTGTGTCATCTCGTTTCTATGAGTGGCTTTCTATTCTACATACGTCGTAGAGGCTACGTAAAACTTGACTCCATCGTACCACGGTTGTAGACTTGCGAGAGGAATTGCACTTCTGGAAACTGTTACTCTTTACGGTGTTGATAATTCTATGAAATATCTTGGCCTATAAATCAGGGATTGAGCCTCTGCTGCTGGGAGAGCTATTGGCATTTCAAAGACTACTCCCCAAACCTCCAGAGTCCCAACATGTCTGTGTGGTAAATTGACCGAGGATCCCAACATGACAGTGTAGTAGATTAACCAAGGATCCCAACATGACAGTGTAGTAGATTAACCAAGGATCCCAACATGACAGTGTAGTAGATTAACCAAGGATCCCAACATGACAGTGTAGTAGATTAACCAAGGATCCCAACATGACAGTGTAGTAGATTAACCAAGGATCCCAACATGAGTGTTGTAGATTAACCAATGATCCCAACATGATTGTGTGGTACATTAACCTGCAGGACGACACAAGATGGCGCCTTTCTAAGGTTGTATATGCCTTAGATTCTGCTGCTGTATGTGGTTCAGCTTCTACGGACGCATATGGTACGTGGTGTGTGCATAGATGGGTTGTACGTGGTCAGAACTCCCAGGACTGTAGATGGTTTGGTCTTTGGGTTGTACTTGTTCCAGCAGCTAGGGTTGTGCATGGCGTACCTGCCATTGTTGTACATGTTGTACATGATGGGTTATACATGATCCAGCTGTTAAGGTTCTAAATGGTTCACCTGTTAGGGGTGTACATGGTTCACTTGTTAGAGTTGTACATGGTTCAGCTGTTAGGATTGTACATGGTTCACCTACTAGGGTTGTACACGGTTTGCTTGTTAGTTGTATATAGTTCAGTAGGATTGAACATGGTTCACCTGTTAGGGCTGTACATGGTTCACTCGATAGGGTTGTTCAGCTGTCAGGGTTGTACATGGTTCACTTGATAGGGTTGTTCAGCTGTTAGGGTTGTACATGGTCCAGCTGCTAGGGTTATGCTCCAAACGCTGGGCGAGGTGAGACTCATTGTGAGGGAAGGATATAACCAGTTTGTATGTCGTTATGTTGCGGAAAGTTTTCCAGTCCTAGTAATGATACTGGAACTATGACTGTTATTATTTACATGAAAATGTTTACGAATATATCTTTTTATTCTATAGAATCATCTCTTATTACATTCATCTTTGACTTCCTGATCTTTCATTATCACATTTCATTATCAGCTTCAGTAGGACCCTACGACTTATTGTAGGTTGAAATTGTCTGTATTCCTTTTCATGCATTTGTAGGAACACGATGATGATGATGAAGATGATGATAATAATAATAATGATGATGATAATAATGATGATAATACTGATACTACTAATAATAAAGATAATGATAGTTATAGTAATATTATTCTACTAATGATCGTAAAATAATTACGGTCTCTCTCTCTCTCTCTCTCTCTCTCTCTCTCTCTCTCTCTCTATCTCTCTCTTCCACCCCTTGAGTGTGATGCACGGCCCTTTTCCCCCCGCCCTCAACACCCACTATAAAACCTTCCCTCCGCTCTCACAAATTACCTCCATAAGGGCCATAATTTCCCATTCTCTCTCCGTGTTAAGCGGAGGCAGGAGTGTGGAGCTCACTCCTCCCTGAATGGGTGTGCGATGTCGACATCTGTCCATATATATATATCCTTGCCAACAAGCCACTCCCGTCAAGGCTACATAGTTAATGGGTAATAGGTTCTTATGCATGGCCAAGTGCCAAAGTATACTGAATGTTAATACCATTAAGGATAAAGGTGTTTTTCTTTTTTCTTTTCTGCCTCTGAAGTGACGTATTCTTGTACAAACTAGGAGGAGGCAAGGCTGTGTTTCTTATCCCATATACATAATTTCTGTGGTAATTGCATGTTCCCAGGCTCCCTGGTCATGAATAAGCCCCGTTCCAGCTAGGTAGTCCCACATCTGAAATACCATTATTACCCCAGCTCCTCCCACCTCCGGTGGACGTATGGGGGCGTGTCGGGGGGGAGGGGAATCGACCTAATTACTGCGACGGTCGAAGTCATTAGTGGCTTAAGTGCAGCGAGTGTTTATTACCAAGACACAATTAGAAACTTTACTTAATCCCCTTATAGTCAGTTTATGGTGCAATCAGAGTTGTATTAGACCCAATAAATCGTGGAGATCACAGGGTTCGTGGCCTGTAAGTGGGATTGGTGAGGGTGTAAGTAGGTTTAAGAGATGTTGCTGATGATGTTAGCTGTGGTGTGACGCAGACACAGGAGTTTGATGGTGCTTTAGTAATGTCTTGGGTTAAGATCTCTTACATATGTAACTTCTTTCAATGTTGCCATATATATATATATACACACACACACAAGGAGTAGGGGAGAAAGAATTTTACCTCCGTATTCCCTGTGTGTTGTAAAAGGCATCAAAGTGGGACGGAACAGGGGGGGGGGGGGTTTGGAGTCCATCCCCCACTCTCCTTCTTGTATCACAGTCACTAGAAGATGTAACAGAAGGAGCCAAGCGAGGGGTGCTCATCCTAGCTCACAGGCTCAAGCTAGGGTGTGTGGATGTAATGAAGATGAGGATAAAGTAGAGTAATATTACTTTGTTTCAGGAAAGAAGCCTGGATGTTCTATGTCTAAGTGACCAGGGGTTCTTGCGAGGACAAAACCCACTGCTGAAGCCGGTGTTGTGGGAATGTGTGAGATAGTATAAAGATGTAAGCTCCAGACTGATGTGTATTGCGAGAGGTAGGTGATCATTAGTGCCTATGCACCTGGTAATGAAAAGGAAGATCACTAGAGGCAAGTGTTTTAGGGGCTAATGAATGGAAAGATGGAGTGAAAAAAATTTTGAGCGATCGAGGGCCTAAATATCCAGGAGGGTGAAAGGCATGTACGGGATAGAATGAATTGCAACGATGTTGTATACTGGGGTCGACGTGCTGTAAGTGGATTATATCAGAGCATGTGAAGCGTCCTTGATAAACCATGGAAAGGTCTGTGTGGCCTGGTTGTGGAAAGAGTGCTGGAATATAACTTACCACAGTCAGCGAAAAAAAAAAGGCTGTTCTCGTATTCCATTGTTCCAGATGATCGCAGTCGAAACAGCTCTCGCCGGATCAGGTGAATGATCAGGTCATGTAAACCTCTAAGCCACTGATCATCAGGACCAGAGCGATGTATCAACAGTTTAAATGTCACGTCTGTATTGGCTCGTTTATAAAAAAGGGGCAATTCTTTTTTTTCTACACCCTGAGGCTCTGATGTAATTGAAAATGGCGTGGAAGTTGTGTGACTCTAGATATAACATGGTTGTTCCCACAATCGTTTCATTTTCAAATATTATCACTGACATTCAGGCAACAAGAAATATGCAGCATTACACCACACGCATTAGTTATAATGTTAGCAGGATTGGTCAACCATTTTTTTTTTTTTTTCGTGTGTGTGTGTGTGTGTGTGTGTGTGTGTGTGTGTGTTTACGTATCTGCATGTGTATAAGTACATGATTCAGTGAATGCAAATGAGTTGTGTGCTTACGGCAGTATCTCATTCTGTGCATAAAGGCTAACAGAAAAATCATGAAATTATATTTCCAGTTTCTGGAAAATCAGGCACGTCACAATCTACTCGGTGGACGCTGGTATTTTGGCCAGCTACTTCATCGTAAGAGGCTCAACAGTTTGGCTGGATACTTCAAGGTAACAGGATCAAAGGATAGATTAGCCAGATGCCTCAAGGGAACACGATCAACAGATGAAAATGTTTTAGCAAAGGTGGCTCTTCAAATGAGCTCCAAGTGTACGACTCTATTCAGATGATATTCTACATTGCCCATTACCAGACCATGAATGAAACGAACGAATTAAGGACGCGCGTGTGTGTGTGTGTGTGTGTGTGTGTGTGTGTGAATTCTGAGAGCGTGTACGCACCTGATACAACAACCATGGAATGTGGAACAGAGTTCATTTAAATAGATAAGGTGATAAGATAGTCCAATAACTTCCAACATCTGTCTCTTCTGGTTTCTACCAGGCCATTTAGTATGCAGCTTAATTACTGCTAAAGACCACACACACACACACACACACACACACACACACACACACACACACACACACAGACGCCTCTGACAGAAATGTCAGAGTATAATTACCTGTTGTTTCAGCAGCTACAATTGTGACGCACTTTTTGTTAAAGTGTGGGTACTTCCACACACTCGCTTTAGTGTGTGTATATATATATATATATATATATATATATATATATATATATATATATATATATATATATATATATCTTTTTTGTGATGTATTCCAATGAATTGTGAATATTCATATCCCTTTGCCTGTCCATTTATGAAATGGAAAAAAAAAACTTTGTGTTACATTCCAGCGGTATCACCAACCAATTTATACTGTTTCCTATAATTTAATGATCCTGTGTTTTCAATAGTGTTCTCCACACTGGTGAGAGACTTGTTATCACTGGGTTTGCGCTCTTGTACATAAGGTAATAAAGTTTCTTTTTCTACTTTTCATATTGATACAGTGTTGCGTACAATGGCGCCAGGCAGTAAATTGCTACGAATGACCAGGGGTGGTACTTTGCTATGAAAATATTTGAATATACGAGGGAACGCGGAGGTTTGCCAACAGCAGCAAACTACTGGGTTCTTTCGAGGCTTTCTGCTGTAGATGGGTCATCGCGCTTGTTGATATAAGTTCGTAGAAGGCGCTTGTAGAGACGTGGCATGTAGGTAGCACGTAAGAGGGCGGCCTGGGTGGCTGGTAGATTTGGAGGCCTCACAGCAAGGGACATAAATTGGGCTAAGGGTGGATGAGGACGCGCCGAAGCTGCAGCAGAGAAGTTGTTGGAGGGTGAACGAGATAGATGAGCATCGCTGCGGGTGAGCGCTGTTGGTTTAATGGTAAACCACCGCCGTCAGTAATGTGGAAAGGTTTAACTATCCTCGGTTCCAACAGACCTGGCGGAGGTGAAATAAAAAAAAAAAAGGGACAGTTCTAATTGCAAATTCATTGAATTTTTTTTGGTGAACTTTAACTTTTACTTTCCCTTGTCAAACTATGAAAAAAATAATTGGAAGTGGTTATAGCAAACAAAAGCCATAGAAAAAGACATTGAAAATTGACATGAAAAGTAATTAATCAATAGATAAAACTGTTCATTATAGGGACTTAATACGAGAGGTATCTATTCTCCAGCCACCGACTTTCTACTAGCAGATGAAGGTTATCATGATCTGTGGGCCATCTATTAATACGAGAGGTATCCATTCTCCAGCCACCGACTTTCTACTAGCAGATGAAGGTTATCATGATCTGTGGGCCATCTATTAATACGAGAGGTATCTATTCTCCAGCCACCGACTTTCTACTAGCAGATGAAGGTTATCATGATCTGTGGGCCATCTATTAATACGAGAGGTATCTATTCTCCAGCCACCGACTTTCTACTAGCAGATGAAGGTTACCATGATCTGTGGGCCATCTATTATCTATTGGTAATCTATCCACCACTGTATCATTGTCCAAGGGTTATCGGATCCAACTACCAAAGAAGTCAAAGAAGGAATAGGAGCACAAAGTGAAGCACCCGTTCTTGGCGATGTCTGAACAAGAACTGAAGGTAGAGGGACCTACGTGGTCGTACACATACGGGAACCCGAAAGAACAAATGAGCTTCGAGAATCATCGGGTCTGATAGACCCAACTTTAGTGTTCTAGGATGATTAAATCCAGTCCCTCTACGCGAGGAAAACGCTGCTTCTATACTCTCGTGATTTAGACCTGTACCGGACCAGTGAAGCTCATGTGGTAAAAATGATGTACAGCGAATGACGGATGCTTATGGAGCTTCTCGTCACTTGAACAGTGCAAAGATGACGTTATTTCTCCAAGAACGGAGAAGCTACCGATGCTCTGACGAGCGAAATGTATTGTATTTCGTCGAGTCTCTTAACTCCCATGCATCACTAATAGCAATTCTGGAATAGAAGAAGTAAGTGCATGGATCGACTTTGGACGAGCTATTTACTCTCCTGCATTACAAATTACTGTTCCAGTGTAGACACAATTGCAAGGAACAACTTGGACGAACTATTTACTCCCATGCATCACTGATTACAGTCCCACTAGAATAAATATAGGTGCAGGAAAAGACTTGGACGATGGCTCACTCCCATGCACCACTGAATACAATTCTACAATAGATATAAGTGCATAGGACGACTTGGGAAGCTGGCAGTTGAGAATGGGCGTAAGAATAAAAAGGCAGTATTTCCAGGAGTGTTAAGGGATTTAAGTCCCTTGCCCTTTGCTACCCAACTCGGCGTTAGAGCCTTGATTTTAGAGCCATACCACCGATTACTGTATTGTCACAAAATACGTCAGTGCGATAGGAGTTTGGCCGGCGTTTTAGGTAATCCTCGACGCTTAAAATGCAACTTCAGATAACCAGTGTTACTTTGGTAAATAAGTGAGGTAAGAAATAACTTAACGGAAAAATAAAGAAAATCAAGGGTCTGACCATCTAATTTCTAGATTCATTGTTTTTTTTGGATAAGACTTGTCAAGACATGTCGTTTTAGTTACTTTCATTCCATGTAATGCTGGCAGTATATCATGGTCTTGTGTAGATATGTTGCATATGTTACAAAACATCATCATCCACTAACATAAATGACGGTTGAGAGAATATCGTTTGTCTTCACTGATGAACATGGATCAAAATTAACTTTGATAAGTGATGATGATGATAATAATGATATAATAATAATGGTACTAAAAATGATGATATATAATATACAAGAAATCGTGTAAGATCTTTTCACTGCTTTATTGACATGAACCGAATTGATGGTATCCGCAAGTGATAGTATATAAATATACTGACTTGGTTAAGACACTTTTATTTTTTTGTCCCCTTCAACACATTAGTGAAACTCTTCGTGATTTATTAGGCTATCTTTCGCCATACTCGCTACATATTGCTTACACTATGACGTAATTGTGTATTCATCTACTTTCATAGCCTTTTGATGGATTGCGCCTTTTCATTAAGCCCATACAAAGAGGCAGCTGTATGAATATTCTGAATATTCAAGGTTCTCGTGTAAACTACAAGCGCAGGGAATATAGCTGGTATTCTTGTCTTTTTTTGGCTTCGACTCCCAACAAGGTATTCCTGTCTGCTGTCACAAGCCAATGCTGCTTCACATCTCCAGGGGATACCTTGTGAGTTGGCCAAAAGGTTCCCTGACCCACGTCCCAGCTGCTAGTGTCTGCCTGCCACAGGGAATACTCGTCACATCAGTAGTTTATCTCTGTCTGCCCTATAAGACATACCCCTGCGCTGCTTCCAACAGCAGGGAAATGTGAATTTCTTTGGAGTGAGAAGGTCCTTGACGAGACTGTCTGTGCTCCCAGTGATACAGCCACACCAATGATGACTTTTCACTCGCGGTGGAACGTCAAAGAGGAGGAATCCGGTAACAACTAGGTCTA
The DNA here is from genome assembly GCF_036320965.1 of Panulirus ornatus. Taxonomy (NCBI): domain Eukaryota; kingdom Metazoa; phylum Arthropoda; class Malacostraca; order Decapoda; family Palinuridae; genus Panulirus; species Panulirus ornatus. The sequence continues at coordinate 64,336,103 of NC_092243.1, read as the reverse complement.
GGACATGCACCTCCAAAGCAGTGAAAACATAATTCAGGCAGCACAAAAGATAAATCAGCGAGGTCATGTTCGTAAAACCTCAGATAACAATCTCCCTTAGTTTGATGAACACTCGTATTAATCCTTTTCTACTCGTTCCTTTTTAAGTGATCCATGTCGCTAATCCTGCCATAAGTCTCTCTTTACAATGCTATAAAGAGATTTTTTTTTCTACCACACCTTTGTAGTTTCCCATATCTCATCCCTTCTCCATTCTTTTCATCAGTCCCTCATCGTCTTACCATTCTCCAGGACCCCTCGTTAACCACAATGTCATCCCTCTTCTTTGACTCGTTCTCAATAGTTTCCCTCCATCACTCCATAAAACTCTCTTACCATTGGTCTTCAATACCCTCGGCAACACTGTACCCTAATACCAGCCCTTCGTTAGTCACTTGTAACCCCACAGGCCACTAGTTCCTGGTACTGCCTACCTTTAAACACTGGGGATCTCCCATACTCTTTGTCCACAACAACCATCCTCTCCAGGGGGGGGGGGGGGGGGGGAAATTCTCGAATGTCTCATTTTCAGCAACGGCTTCGTCTTCCTACGCGTAATTCTTGCATGCATTTCTCGCCGTCCCTTGGTTTAATCTACCTACTGATCCCATTCATTTCAGCTCTTCCCCTCTCCCTCTGGAATCTTATATAGTACCTCAGGAGCTTCATCCATTAAATCTTCTATAGTTCTGCTCGACGCTTCCTCACACTCGCTACCTTAGAGAGACTTTCCTGCCTCCCATTCTCCTGCTCTCCTTCATTCATGAGATATATATATATATATATATATATATATATATATATATATATATATATATATATATATATATATATATAATATGGCCGACTGACACATACACACATTCATCTTATTCATTTCTAACGTCCCGTGAACCTGTTCCCGTGAATTAATCTTTGTGTTACACAGAACTTTTGTAAAAGGCTCCTGTAGTCAAGGCTGCGCTACTTCCAGTAGTAGGGAATTGTAGACTCCTCTAGACTGAGAAGCTATTTCACGAGAGCTTGTACTCTCAATTACGGATACAGCCTCTTGACTTGTGGTGTAACCTCTCACAGGTCTAGTCCGGTAACACTTCAAGCACACATTAGTGAAGACGTAGACACACACACACACACGCATGGCTCGGTTATTGCTGTAGACCTACCATCAACTTTGTGCTGAGGTAATTTCGGCTTTTGCCATCACAACAGCGAGGTGAGTGTAGCCCATGATCGTGCACTAACCATTGTTGTCCGGCAGCCAGGCAGTTGCTCAGAGACATTTAATCATCCGGTATGCAGATGTGAGAGTGGTACTGCAGGCGTTGCAACAATGCATGATACCAGTGGCTGTTATGGCTGTGCTGACAACAAATTGACAACGATGAACACGACCAGGGGGCAAGTTGCAAGCTGTTGGTGACGTGGTATATCTCCTGTTGCTGTGTTACGACGGGCACTTGTGATTCACTTTCTCGTTGTTGATATTCGTAAGATTCTCCCTGTGGTTGTTGATATTCGTAAGATTCTCCCCTGTGGTTGTTGATATTCGTCTCTCTGTGGCTGTTAATATTCGTAAGGTTCTCCCTGTGGTTGTTGATATTCGTAAGATTCTCCCTGTGGTTGTTGATATTCGTAAGATTCTCCCTGTGGTTGTTGATATTCGTAAGATTCTCCCTGTGGTTGTTGATATTCGTAAGATTCTCCCTGTGGTTGTTGATATTCGTAAGATTCTCCCTGTGGTTGTTGATATTCGTAAGATTCTCCCTGTGGTTGTTGATATTCGTAAGATTCTCCCTGTGGTTGTTGATGTTCGTAAGATTCTCCCTGTGGTTGTTGATATTCGTAAGGTTCTCCCTGTGGTTGTTGATGTTCGTAAGATTCTCCCTGTGGTTGTTGATATTCGTAAGATTCTCCCTGTGGTTGTTGATATTCGTAAGATTCTCCCTGTGGTTGTTGATGTTCGTAAGATTCTCCCTGTGGTTGTTGATATTCGTAAGGTTCTCCCTGTGGTTGTTGATGTTCGTAAGATTCTCCCTGTGGTTGTTGATATTCGTAAGATTCTCCCTGTGGTTGTTGATATTCGTAAGATTCTCCCTGTGGTTGTTCATATTCGTAAGATTCTCCCCTGTGGTTGTTAATATTCGTCTCTCTGTGGTTGTTAATATTCGTAGGATTCTCCCTTGTGGTTGTTGATATTCGTAAGGTTCTCCATGTGGTTGCTGATATTCGTAAGGTTCTCCCTGTGGTTGTTAATATTCATCTCTGTGGTTGTTAATATTCGTAAGGTTCTCCCTGTGGTTGTAAATATTCGTAAGATTCTTCCTGAGGCTCATATTCACAAGATTCTCCCTGTGGTTGTTAATATTCGTCAGATTCTCCCTGCAGTTGATAATATTCCTAAGATTCTCCCCGTGGCTATGAATACTCATAAGATTCTTCCTGTGACGTGTCGTTGGATATCCTCAGAAATTCAGCCCATTAGACTGAATCTCACTATAAGTTAAAGTTCTAATGTGGGTTAAAGACCCAACTCTGTGTACGAGGTGTGTGGTTTCCATTAGAACCATCCTCGTTTGGAGTAGGATAATCTATTTGGCTACAAATCGCTGGTGAATTAAGCAACCCTCCCTCCTACTGCCTCGGAATTTATGTAAAAGGAAACTGGTACAGTAGATAATGCAGGAGCTACCATATATTCAGCCAAGTTTGTTCGTGCTATAACTTTCTGTGGGTCGTTCATTATTAAGTTTGGTCCAAACATCCGTTATGAAGTAGGAGAAATATAATCCTCCCATATATTTTTTTTTTACGCTTTATTTAATTTTTTAAGTTCATCAAGGTATCTTGGTTTAGATATCAGATATTCAGTGGCTTTACCATAATTTTCATGAAGTAATTTTGAATGATTTTTTCTATGAATCCAATATGGTCTATTGGCCTTACTCCCTTTTGCCTTAGTACGCCGTAGTGCTATACATCGAAGAGACACATAATTCGAAGCAAATGGTCTGTTCTGGGTTGAATTCCGACGGTCAGCACACACACATAGCAACGCAGTTTACACTTAATCCGCCAAATGTAGACTGGAAATAAACAGTCCCCAATTGATTTGTTTAATGATTTCATTAGGGGACTTGGAACATTCCGTTTCACTTGCACATTCCGGGAATTTGTTGATTGTAGACTAGCCGATATACGAATGCGATACGTGGAAAGTGGGTCTTACTCTACTAATTAATCCCATGTGTTAATCCCACGAGTTAAGAGAATCTTCTTAACGCTTGAAATTGATGGATATGATTCAGATATATGATTCTGTTCTCTCGCCAAGATACTCTCGGTTGTTTGTGAGTCACATACGAATCAGTGGAAGGTTACACCCGACGTTGAATGCAATTACTGGTCACTGTCCTTGATTTACAATCTTGAATCAAGTTTCACCTACGTTAGCAGATCCAACTACAGGATGAATACATTATTGATGAGTCTTTATACGTTTGCACAGCTGAAATCATCTTAAAGGATTATCATATCAAGACTTTCATTTAAGCCTCAGAGCACTTGCATACCTCGTTAATGAGGGGTTTCATTAAGGATTCACTTTAACTATACACTTCAGTGTTAGCCTTTGATAATGTGTGGAGTTGGAGTGTGAATACACACTGTACATAACCTTGCATTAGTAAACTGGATTAGTGATTCTGTACCAGTTGGGGGAGGATGTTCGGTACATACACTGCAGCAGGTTCTTAATCTATTCGAATTCTTTTAAAAAGAATTCCGATTTACAGTCTCTCTCTCTCTCTCTCTCTCTCTCTCTCTCTCTCTCTCTCTCTTGTTTGTCAGTCTGTCTGTCTGTATTCATCCTTTTGTGTGTCTGTTTCTGTCTGTCTCTGTTTCTCTGTCTCCCTTATCTGTTTTATCATAGTGATATATCAGTATCTTTAACGTTTTTTTTTTTCTTAAGAAACTTACCACGGCTGGGCTACAGCATCATTGTTTCCTCTCCCTTCAAGGGAAACCACATTCCAGCCAGACATGGTATATGGAACTGTGAACTTCTTCGGTATCCCTTTCGAATCTGTACAGTTCGCTGGTTGGTAGATGGTCCACCAAAGCTTCTAAGATTAACCGTGCAGGGGTGTTGTAAGACGCTACAAGCTATATGGTAAATCCTCTCTGATTTACAGTTGAAATGTGTAAATCTCACTCAAAAAGGGACTCATAGTACGTGTAAATTCACAGCTGTGGGATGTGGGGAGGGTTATAGATCACAGTGTGTGTGTGTGTGTATGTGTAGAGAAAGCTGCTTACTCAACCTTCACAGTGGAGGGGTTGGTGATTTAGGTTTCACAGTGGGAAGGGGACATTAGGTGGTTTCGCGTTCAAACTACAGAGCGTAGACGTGTGGAGTGCGGGTGGCTTAAAACTCTCACCTCGGAGGAGAATGGGAGGTTGCTCGTTTAAATTTCACAGTGGATGGTTATGGTGAGCTGGTCATTGAAAGCTTCACTCCATAGGGTTAGGGAGGCTTGTCGTTTCAACTTCACAGTGGCGGTGTACGAGAGGTGCACGTGTTGTGATGGTCACAGTGGGAGGAATGTACTACATAGCTACACTCATAGCGTAGAAGGATGTGAGAGACTGAGGTAAGGTATTGAAAAGCATCAATGTACTTTGGCCAGCCACCATTCCGACTTCATAATGTTTTTATCTTTATAAAGATACGTAGGTGGCTAGTAAAATCATCTAGTGTGAGGATGTTTGGAGTCGATAGTACAGTAAAGCTAAAAAAAAAAAGTAGCGCATATCGAACGCTGTTTGAAATAAAAGAAAAAAACTTTTTAATTATCTTTCGAAACAAGACAAACTTTCGCTACAAGAAATGTATCACATGTATGCCATATTACCGCATCATGTGCTTGGGCTTTTATCACTTTTGTATGTGTTGGGGAAAGAAAGAATTGTACACTGAGTGTGTGATTTCTGGGCACAGTCACTGGAGAAAAAAGAATTATTTTATCGTTTCAGTATTGATAAAAAAAAATTATTTTATCGTTTCAGTATTGATAAAAAAAATTTATTTTATCGTTTCAGTATTGATAGAAAAAAAGGACAACTATTGTAAGACATCAGTATGATACATTCCACACTACCGGTTGGTAGGCCTGGTCAGGCATGGTATGGTAGTTCCTAAACTACTTATAATGATGGAGATCTAAACATTGATCGACATGTTAGGATGTTCCAAGCCAAAGTTCGATACATGTTTCAGAAGATGGAAGGAATATGGTTTAACCTTCTACCAGCACATGTCTCGGAAGATGGACAAAACTTGATCAAGCCTCCAACCAATATATGTTTCAGAAGGTGGGAAGACTCTCGTCTAGCCCTCCAGCAGCGCCTACGATTCTCGCCTGACAGACAAATCTACCTTCTCTTAGCCTTATGTTTACAATAGGTTACGTCTGTTGCCAGACAGACATAATGAAGTCAAGAAATCCTTTTTTTCTGGTCATATACATGGCGAATTTCCTTTCTCTTTACGTGTGCTGGTGATCAAAACTCATTCAGAATTATCTCTAAATACCAAGCCCTGGTAACGACTGCCATCTCGGTTATAAAGTAAGGCAACTGGAGGAAGAAAAAGTGTATTGGTTTGGTATCAAACATCCTTATGAAAATGGTAGTATTGACTTTATTCATGCTAAGATGTTCAGTTTATTCAGTAAAATCCAACCCGTTATCATTCCTACAATAACATTTTCGTTGTATACTCAAGGTTGCTCAATTTTGTGTTTGTGTTCTTTAGTTTCGTAAAAGTAACTAATAGATTACCATGAGTGTGGTGAAGATGACAGAATGGGAGCTAGAAACATTAAACTTAGGACACGGTGGACACGCATCATATAATCCTGGTCAAATCACTTTTGGAATACGCTATTCACAACAGGTCAGCAAACATTAATGAGAGATGAGGAGCGCTAGAACGTGTTCAGAGAAGAGCACAAAAGATAATTTCATCGCTTAGATATAAGCGTTATGAAAGTCTCGGAGACCTAAAGTTGCTCTCCCAAAACAAGACGTAGACTCCATGATAATAAAATTCTTCAAATTGAGCAATTTCGACATCATGGTATACGAAGTTCTTCACGTAAGATAGAATCCGAACGCAAATAACAGCATGAATTCTAAAAGATTATGGAGTGGCAACGAGGGCAACAGTTTTTTTTTTTTTTCATTTGTAAATAGGTAAAACATTAAATAAATCGGTTCCGATGTAGTAAATACGCACTCCACCATTCCCTTCGAAAGAAGGACAATCAGATACCCTATTGATATCTTTCCTTAGACAGTAAAATGTTCTAAGAGAGAAAAAATAGAAAATTTTTTTTTTGATAATGCAGTTAGGGTTGAAAACTTCTTTGTCATTTTCGACGTTAGTGAGGTAGCGCCAAGAACAGAAGTATATATATATATATATATATATATATATATATATATATATATATATATATATACGAATAAAGTGCATATGAACGCGCACTTTCATAGAACATACAAACCTCCAACAGCCAGGATCGAACCCGGGACCCCTGCACTTTATTCGTATTCATATACCGCCGCGTTGTACAGTTAGGTTCGGTAAAACGCTATCAGCTGGCTATGTGCGTCTGTTCGGAAATAACCAATATAGACCCCGTTGCTCACCATTGTGAGACGAAGGGTATTCGAGTACTTAGTATTTCGAATAGTTGTTTCCTATTATACAGTCCCTTAGCCTAGCGGTTACATGCCTGCCTCTTGCACAGGGGTCCCGGGTTCGATCCTGGCTGTTGGAGGTTTGTATGTTATATATATATATATATATATATATATATATATATATATATATATATATATATATATATATATATAATATGTGTGTGTGTGTGTGAATACCTTTGCCTTGAGCTTCAGATGAAGCCCCATCAGTAATGAAATTACAAAACGGAAATGTGAAAAAAAAAATTCTTTCTTCTGCAACACGTCAACAACACTGTAATAACTTGCGTCAACATTTCCCAGAAGCCCATCCATTGAGGCTGAGCTACGGTTGAGAACGCAGGGGGGTTTCTACGTGGCTTTTCATATGCACCGTTTTCTTTTGTGATGCACTCGTGTAAACCATACATCTTCCTTTTCTTTTTTTGGGAAATAGTCATTTTTTCATATCGTAACGCGTGCATGATAACCGAGTATTACTATATGCTTAGATAATTTTAAGCTTGAACGTTTTCGCTCAAGCTTAAGATTAAATAGTTGGATAAATAGTTGGGTGATGGTGAAATCAATACCGCAACCGGGATTCGAACCTTTGCACCCGACCCTGGACAGCCCGTGAGTGCTTCATGGTCAGAAACGCTAACCGCTCCTCCTTATATATATATATATATATATATATATATATATATATATATATATATATATATATATATATGATGATATTAAGGAAGCAAGAAAATAACTGATGACGGAAAAGAATAAAGAATAATAGTTATGAGAAGGGTACTTGTAATGATCATCAAGATGGATAAAAATTATCATTATCAGTGCAAGTGAAAAGAAGAGAAGAAAACTTATGTACAGAAGCAGATGATGATGATGACTGCGATGAATAAAAAGCAAAGAAAACGAACCCGTGACATTACAGAGAGGAAGGTCAAACGAGAGCGATATAATAGAGCGAAGAATATCATCAGTTAACATTACAATGTATTTTATCTGTGAGAGTGAGACTAGTATAGGAGAAATGTTCCCATGGAGTCCTTTGTATTTAGTTGGGAAAGAATTGCAATTTCATCGTGATGCTATAGTGTTCTAGCAGATGTACCAAATGAAATTTGAACAATTCTCTGACGCATTATCATTCATGGAATACAACCTTCACCGAATATAATACACACACACACACACACACACACACACACACACACACACACACACACACCATGGTGTCGCGGTTAGCGTTACTGGCGGTGATGCTTGCATGGGTCGCTTGGGGATTAGACCCGCCTAGGATCGAATCCTTGTTGTGGCAGCTGTTCATCCTTCTCTATGGGCTGGCCGATAATATGGGTACCTGGCATAGGCTACGATGTGTGTGTGTGTGTGTGTGTGTGTGTGTGCACATATGAGTAAACAAATATCACGTGTTGTACTCTCTCCTAGTAACACACAAATATCATACACACATATAAATGTACCTAATAACGTAAGATGGCACTCAGTAGTTATTGTTTATTGTAGGTAAAGCAATACTAATTACTCGATATTACGATTAAAAAGTATATTTTTCCTCACTGTCCTCTTAAGGTATGCTTCATATCACGGCGGAGGCCCTGTACTAGGCAGGTGTTGGTCCATGTTAAGGATTAACTCATTGTCATGTCAGAGTGGTTGTGGGTCTTGGTGGCTCAGTGCGCTACCCTACCAGAGCATTATTATAACAGCCTCGATGCGTGAAGTAAACATGAGCCGTGTCTCATATCCTTACACTGTGATAGATCACCAATGCAAGTATCTAATCCATGGACGTGGTAGAGAATGGCCCCTCAAGTACATCGCCAAAATGTGAAATTTGGGAAAGAAAACCCCTCGCTAGCCGTCTACAGTGGAGATCAAATGATCAGCTCTCAATATCCATCCACTGCGAAATCTCTCGGCATTCATCCACTGCGAAATGTAAACAGTCAGCTCTCCACTCTCTTCCACTGTTGAAATGTATAGTGTAGAAACCTTCAACTCCACCTAACGTATACCAGCAACCCTCCACTGTGGTGAAGATTAGACCATCAGCTCTCCACAGACTCCAGGTAGCAAGGAAAGTGGATAGTAGTAGTAATCGTAATCATGAATATGTTTACGTTGATTCATATGTGATTCACTCGTACCTACGAGGATTTTGACATTAACGCAGTATCATATCTGTGGAATAGATCTCTCATTATCAAAGGTTAAGGCATTTTGTAATGTTTTAACATGGGGTTAACTGCCATTTGCAAATGTTGATTCATAAAGTTAAACGATAGCCCACATTCTATATATCGTATTCTCACTTCGAACAGTCTTCGTCCTTCTGCGATTTCCCGGAATATGCTAAACGAACGGAATCTTCAGGACCGTAATGAAGTCGCTAAACAAACGACCTCGGGTCTGTTTATTCACAAATTGCCTTTGATGGATAAAGTGTAAACTGCATAGACATGTATACTGACTGCTGTAATTAAATCTGAAATGGAACATTTGGCTCAGTTTACACTTCTCTTTGATGGCTCGCAACTAAATATTGGATATTGCGGCTTACTAAGGCAGAGGAAAGAGTGGTGTGAGTACAGGCGATAGAACGTATAGGAAACTGCTTATGGTTTGCAGTCCTGACCATCAATTCCCTTGGCCTGGATTCGATCCCTTTCGCGGGCGAGCAAGACGGCGCGGCGCGCCACTCCCTCAACTCCTCCTCCTTCCTCTAGCTGGTAGATGAATGGGGTGCGACCTTCAGGAAGGGTATAGCACCAAAGCTCTTGACAAGGCCTAGCCAGCCGACAACCTGTTACTCGGCGCGAGTTTCCCCTAGGGTAGTCAGAGTGCAGAAGTTGGTACTTTACTTTCGCTTTACAGAAGAATTCTTGCACTTCTACAACCCAGACATTTAAAGAGAAATCATCAGGAAGTCGATGAAATGAAATAAAGATCACAAGCGACAAGATAACGTACTTCTTTTTTTTTCTACGTTATAGACGTCTGGACCAAATCCACCGCTAACGGACGACCAACGGAAAGTTATAGCATCAACAAACTTGCCGGAATATATGGCAGCTCCTGCATTATCTACTGTAACAGTTTCCTTCTACATAAATTTCGAGCCAGTGGGGTAGCTCTACTTACCTACGATTTGTAGGTGCATACATTATCCTCGTCTGAACTAGGAGGGCTCTTCTGGAACCCCCGAGCCTCGCCTGAGTTCGGTGTTCAACCCACATCCAAACTTTATCTAACTTATAGTGAGACGCAGACTAACATTGCTCAGTATTTGCGAGGTATCCGCGGTGTAGAGGTTAGTGTTCTTGACTGGGACGCATTCGCGGGATGCTCAAGATTGAACACGAGTTCGAATCCTGGTTGCGGCAGTAGGTCCACAGTCAATCCAGCTGTTCATCCACCTCTAGGGATTGGTCCATAGAATGGGTACCTGGCATATATATATATATATATATATATATATATATATATATATATATATATTTTTTTTTTTTTTTTTTTTTTTTTATACTTTGTCGCTGTCTCCCGCGTTTGCGAGGTAGCGCAAGGAAACAGACGAAAGAAATGGCCCAACCCCCCCCATACACATGTACATACACACGTCCACACGCGGAAATATACATACCTACACAGCTTTCCATGGTTTACCCCGGACGCTTCACATGCCTTGATTCAATCCACTGACAGCACGTCAACCCCTGTATACCACATCGCTCCAATTCACTCTATTCCTTGCCCTCCTTTCACCCTCCTGCATGTTCAGGCCCCGATCACACAAAATCCTTTTCACTCCATCTTTCCACCTCCAATTTGGTCTCCCTCTTCTCCTCGTTCCCTCCACCTCCGACACATATATCCTCTTGGTCAATCTTTCCTCACTCATTCTCTCCATGTGCCCAAACCATTTCAAAACACCCTCTTCTGCTCTCTCAACCACGCTCTTTTTATTTCCACACATCTCTCTTACCCTTACGTTACTTACTCGATCAAACCACCTCACACCACACATTGTCCTCAGACATCTCATTTCCAGCACATCCATCCTCCTGCGCACAACTCTATCCATAGCCCACGCCTCGCAACCATACAACATTGTTGGAACTACTATTCCTTCAAACATACCCATTTTTGCTTTCCGGGATAATGTTCTCGACTTCCACACATTTTTCAAGGCTCCCAAAATTTTCGCCCCCTCCCCTACCTATGATCCACTTCCGCTTCCATGGTTCCATCCGCTGACAGATCCACTCCCAGATATCTAAAACACTTCACTTCCTCCAGTTTTTCACCATTCAAACTCACCTCCCAATTGACTTGACCCTCAACCCTACTGTACCTAATAACCTTGCTCTTATTCACATTTACTCTTAACTTTCTTCTTCCACACACTTTACCAAACTCCGTCACCAGCTTCTGCAGTTTCTCACATGAATCCGCCACCAGCGCTGTATCATCAGTGATGAAATATATATATATATATATATATATATATATATATATATATATATATATATATATATATATATATATATATATATATAGCGTTAATGAGATGACCGTCACGTCTTACGTAACATGGAAAAATAAGAATGGCAAAAAAAAGAATTAGCAATAATAATATCGAAAAACGAGAGCACATATCTTGGCCATAACAAAGCAACGGGACACAAACCACATTACCATCATCTGGTAACTTATCTGCAGTTATCATTGTCGATTTAATGTCAGTATTGCCTTAGCAGCAACAACTACTATCATGCATCGTTGCAGTACAACTCTCCCATTCCCGCGATGGTTGATCAAATGCCCATGAACAACTCTCGTAGAACACCAATTTTCAGTGTATGAACGTGGTTATACATTATTATGATGTATAAATATTATGATGTATAACGAGTACGTTAGTTTGAATCCCTATCGACGGTATTTCAACGCAATGACGTTGTGTCGTTTTTACTTGTGATGAACATTTGTGTGCTCTTAACCTTGAACTTGTGTTCCATGTTTTTACTCGTATGTACACACACACACACACACACACACACACACACACACACACCTTATCCTATGCCATCTGACATGCGTTTGTGCGTGTCTGTGCTTGTGTATGTATTTGTGTGTGATTTTTTTTTTTTTTTTCTTTTATACTTTGTCGCTGTCTCCCGCGTTTGCGAGGTAGCGCAAGGAAACAGACGAAAGAAATGGCCCAACCCCCCCCATACACATGTACATACACACGTCCACACACGGAAATATACATACCTACACAGCTTTCCATGGTTTACCCCGGACGCTTCACATGCCTTGATTCAATCCACTGACAGCACGTCAACCACCTGTATACCACATCGCTCCAATTCACTCTATTCCTTGCCTCCTTTCACCCTCCTGCATGTTCAGGCCCCGATCACACAAAATCCTTTTCACTCCATCTTTCCACCTCCAATTTGGTCTCCCTCTTCTCCTAGTTCCCTCCACCTCCGACACATATATCCTCTTGGTCAATCTTTCCTCACTCATTCTCTCCATGTGCCCAAACCATTTCAAAACACCCTCTTCTGCTCTCTCAACCACGCTCTTTTTATTTCCACACATCTCTCTTACCCTTACGTTACTTACTCGATCAAACCACCTCACACCACACATTGTCCTCAAACATCTCATTTCCAGCACATCCATCCTCCTGCGCACAACTCTATCCATAGCCCACGCCTCGCAACCATACAACATTGTTGGAACTACTATTCCTTCAAACATACCCATTTTTGCTTTCCGGGATAATGTTCTCGACTTCCACACATTTTTCAAGGCTCCCAAAATTTTCGCCCCCTCCCCCACCCTATGATCCACTTCCGCTTCCATGGTTCCATCCGCTGACAGATCCACTCCCAGATATCTAAAACACTTCACTTCCTCCAGTTTTTCACCATTCAAACTCACCTCCCAATTGACTTGACCCTCAACCCTACTGTACCTAATAACCTTGCTCTTATTCACAGTTACTCTTAACTTTCTTCTTCCACACACTTTACCAAACTCCGTCACCAGCTTCTGCAGTTTCTCACATGAATCCGCCACCAGCGCTGTATCATCAGCGAACAACAACTGACTCACTTCCCAAGCTCTCTCATCCCCAAAACACTAAAAAATAAAAAGAGAAAGTCAGCGGTTTAAGCTTCACAACACACCTAACTTAACAGGGACTACAAGAAATACAAAGAGAATACAGTGAAAGAACTTTTTTTTTTTGAAGAGCGTTAGATATAAAACGTCATTGATTACTCTAAATATTAACCAAAGAAAACGGTCATGAAGAAAATGAGGTAAAGAAGTATGGGAGTGCAAGTTAAGAACTGATAATTAGGGATACTCTACTTTAAAATGCTGATCTTTTGGGAATCATTAGAGATATGAGGAACGGCTAAATGATCAAAAGAAGGTACTGAGTGTGTGGTCACAGTAAAGAACTCTTGGAAGATATACGTAATGGTCTGAGAATGTAGAGACAAAGGGAGGAAAGCTTAAATAAATTCGATTTAGTGGGTAGATCAAATTAAATGGAATGACGATAAATACATAGTGATACAGGTTGTGAATGACGCAGTTGCCGACATTGGCAATCAGTACCAGTCACCGGAGAGGTGGGGTCCTTCTTGCAGATGTAGAGGCGAGTAGCAAGTAAATAGAAGTGAATACCATGAGCTAGTAAGCTGTGGGATTATACCAGCCAGTGAAGGGCTAGTACTAATGATGGTGTTGCGAAGGATTCGAGGAGCTGTGTTGGGAGAATGTTAGGATGTAATGAAAGGATTATAACGAGAACAAGTCGAAAAGGAGTACTGATGATTATTAGAAAGGATGTTAGAGGACAGCAAGAGTATCTGAGACTGATAGAAACAAGGAATAAAAGAAGGGGTGACAGCTGAGAGATCACAAAGGAATAGTGAAAAGTCATGACCTAAAATTGCGATGAATAGATTAATGAAGGTAATAGCACAATGGAATAATGCCAAGGGACGAGTAAACTGCTTTAAAGTTGAACAGACAAGCTTAACTTATTTATCTTACAACAAAGAAGTTTAAAGTGCACGGGTATGAACAAATAGATCTAGGTAGCTAATCAATACGAAATTGGTCTAATCTCTAATGTGATGCATATAAACTCGAAGATGCAATTTTGCTTCGAAAATGAGGCGAGGTATTGCGGCGATCAAAGACCTTATAATGTATGGGTATACTTTACCTTATGTCACCTACGATGGGGATGTAGCCTGAGGTTTCATCAAAAACAATGTCTCTCATTATCTTATTCCTCTTCCCTAAACCTCCGTCGTCTGCTAATGTATATAATATACTCACTAATACTGTTGCCTATTATTTCGTCTATCTCCCATGCATAAACCAATGGTTGCTAGACCTCTGTGTGTGTGTTCCATGGTACGTTGCAGCGTCTAGTGGCAAGTGTACTGAGCAACCCTTCATCAAGCAAGGAGATACAGTTAGATGTGGTGGGTAGGTCTTGGGGACATGTAGAGACAAGCTACTACTGTGGCTGAAGTGGAAAAAGGAATGGAACCCATTATATTTTTTCCAACGTTTGTAGTGAGCGATTGCATACGCTGAATGTTCACAATAGTTACACATAGAGCTGTATCTTCAAATGGACTTGGTGCATGTGAATAATTTCATCAAGAAATCATCAAAGAAGTGAATAAACAAAAGCTTACACGTGAGCCAACAGTATACATGAATGTCAACCACAGCGATGGATATGTAAGCTCGATGGTAAAAGGTTACTTCGAATGAGGCGAGGTATTTCGTCAACCACAGACGTTACCACGTCCGGGGGATACTTTCCCAACACACATACTCGAAAGCAGTATCGTGAATACGTTCCAGAATATGCAATACTTCGTCTCAACAATTGACGCTATTTGGCTCTTATGTTTAATGACTTTTTTTCTTTTTCTTACGTGATCTTTGCCTTTCTATTCTCTACTCACAAAATCTATGTTTCCGATCTCGACTGTTGTAGCAAACAGTCTCGAAAGGATCGACGGATGTCTGTTGCTGGTTAGTTTCCTCTGTAGTCCTTTGTTTATCTCAGCATCGGCCCACTCCAGGCCACTCGCAACAAGACAACACTAGCGCCATAGCCCAGTAATAGTGCACCAATATGATAATTCTACAAACTTTATTATGTTATGTAGATGAGCGTAAACCCAGCACTAATAGGGCTCTCACCAGTGTGTAGTATATTGTTGAAAACACAGGATCATCAAATTATAGGAAACAGCATAAATTGGCTGATGGTACCACGGGAATGTAATGGAAGGGTTTTTCATGTCATAAATGGACAGGCTAAGGGATGTGAATATTCATAATTCATTGGAATACGTCACAGAATATAATTATATATATATATATATATATATATATATATATATATATATATATATATATATATATATATATATATATAATACAAATATCCCATGGTATGGAGGGGAGAGAATACTTCCCACGTATTCCCTGTATGTCGTAGAAGGCAACTAAATTAAGAATGAAATATTCTGGTTAATTTTGCTGTGGATAGCGCTTCTTTTTTTTTTACTGTGATGATACACGGTAATATAAAGTAGGGAAGTTAAGTTCCTTGGAAAATTTCAGGATGGGTAGTAGTATGCGGTTAAGCTTACAGATATCCGGGATCTTGCAGCGTAAAGAGAGAGAGAGAGAGAGAGAGAGAGAGAGAGAGAGAGAGAGAGAGAGAGAGAGAGAGGGAGGGAGGGATGAAGTTTTTTACGTGTAACAACTGCAGACGGGCTGAGTAAATTCTATATGATCTAAAGGCCAGATGCAGAGGCGTTCTTTAAATCTGTATTTGTCTTTGAATGTCAATAGGAATGAATGATGAGAAATAGAATCATTGTAAGAAACTCTGTGTGTAGGTTTCTAATGATTCCTGTCCCTGGGTGAAGTTGGTTTGTGGTTGCATTTTTGAGTAGTATTACACGAATATATCTGTTGATTCATTTAGAGAGGGAATGGTGTTGGTTTGGTTCAAATACGTTTCATATGCGGAGGCTAGGCCGGTGTGAGAGGAAAGCACATATATATATATATATATCACGTATGTTGTTTGCAGTTCGTATATTCTCTTGAGGATATGCATAAAGTTGATCACTTTGCTTGTTAAAACCAGATCATAGCCAAAAATCGATTTCGGTACATCACACAGCGGTATCTCTTAATTGCTCTGTATCGTTCTGTTATTACATTGATTTCATTATTGCAGTTGGTTTTGTCACGATTTTTTTCAGTCTCTACTCTAGTAGACGTTTTTAAGGTTGACTATATTAGGCAGCATTAGTCTTAAAACCACAGAACATCTGATTGGGTGAGCCTACCCACTGTCCCCCGTCGAAGTATTAACTCTTATCACTGTAGGAGAGCTTAGGAGTCTTCACTATGCAGCTTCTTTGCTGACTTTTCCCGGGATGAGAAACGTTTTTGATGGTCGAATATCCTCCAGCTGTTTTCACCGTATCGCGGTGGCTATATTGACTAGGATGGAGTCCTACGTCCATTCTTCTCCAAAATCTTTCTTTTCCCAGAAATGGTTTGCTCACTCTAGTTCACATGCCTGTTGTATTAGTTTTAGAACATCAGGCTTTGAAAATCTTCTTTTCCCTCGAGATATCACCCTGC
The DNA here is from genome assembly GCF_036320965.1 of Panulirus ornatus. Taxonomy (NCBI): domain Eukaryota; kingdom Metazoa; phylum Arthropoda; class Malacostraca; order Decapoda; family Palinuridae; genus Panulirus; species Panulirus ornatus. Next base: position 64,319,549 of record NC_092243.1, on the reverse strand, counting down.
TTTCATTCTTGTTCGGAGTCACTGCAAAGCTGTTTTTCTTAAAGTCGAATTCACCGTCATGAAATTAGAGTATACTGTTCTGGCTTCTTCAGATAAACCTCTCTGGTCCTTGGACCAAAGGACCTCCTCTGCAATTCAACCACACCTCTTCCTCCTCCTCTTTCTACCTGATCAATCTGTCGCTAACTTTCCTGCTGGTAAAGACAATCTTTTGGGTTCTTTACTCCTCTACTTCTACTTTTGGATGATAACACATGTACTCCTCCCCACGTACTCCGACTGAACCAATGTCCTGTTCTATAGTTCTCTCGCGCATTAATTTTCTTGCTTCAAGTGGCCTAGGCTTATGGACCAGATGACATACCATTTCGATTCCTGAGGCAGGTGTGAGATAGCTCAGATCCTTATTCGACTAAATAGAATCTGTCTTAAAACCCAAAGTTGTCTTTCTTAGAAGCATGCCTTGGTGCAGCCCATTTTAAGGAAAGGAGACCGTTTGTTGCTCCCAACTGTCGGCCAATTACTGTTACTCCTGATGTCTCCGAAGTTTTTTAAACTCTCTCTAACTCTAACTATTTCAAACACCTAAAATTCCATTTCCTTTTCTCTGATCACCAATATGATATTTGCGGTGCAAGGTCTGCCGGTGATTTCTTTCCTATGCAATTCATCTCTGGTCCTCCTCTCCTAAGGATTATTTTCTTTAATCTTGCGTAGTTGTTCTTAAAAACTCAACGTATTTGGAGTGTAGCTTAAGTCTTGGCTCTGTGAACCTCCCTCCATTTTTTGGCTTTTCTGCTTCTCTTTGTTCCGTCATATCAGCTTCCTCTCTAGCATTACAGTGCTCGTTTAATGGAGCGACTTTCCCTTTATTTTGTCAACAGTGGTGCTGCTCCTCACTTTCCTGTCAACTCCTCTCTTTTTTCTCTCTCTCTCCATAACTTGTACTTTTTTCATCAGGCTGGAGCCCAATTCACCTTTACGCTGATGATTGTACTCGACATACTTCAACTCATTTTCCCCCTCCCTCCCTCATCCTAATATTCGTACTTCACCTCGTAATGAACAAGGAGGAGTAACCTGGTGATATTCAATTATGCTGGAACGCTGTTTCTCCCTCTACGTCGTCGTATATGTTTATCGTTTCCCTCTGCATATTTTCAGGACACTTCTGGTGTCGGGATGTCAGTTGTCCTCCTGGTGCTCAGGAGTCTGTTGGTGATGGGATGTGTCAGTGGTTCTGTTGATATCAATCATCCTGTCTTGAAAAACCTGCAGTACATCACCATTACAAAGTCTGCTTCCCAGAAAGCTATGGTTATTGTGTGGGTGGCGTAATCATTTCACTCGTGAGTAGCTTTTTCTTATCTAAATTGGGTCTTACAGCTGTATTTGCTCTCGTGTGGAATACTGATCACTTATCTAGAATAGCTCTTCCTCCACCTTCTTATTACCTGGGATGGAATTAGTCTTTTTGTCTCACCAATCCTCCAGGTATTGATGAAATCCTCCTCTCTCGTTTTTATTTTCCAAAGGATATTCCTTCAAAGGCTCAGTCCTCTGTTCTAAATGCTACCTCGCTAATGCGGGAAATGGCGAATAGTATAATAGAATATATATATATATATATATATATATATATATATATATATATATATATATATATATATATATATACATATATTTATATTATATTATACATGAAATTCAATACAACGTGAACTGCATTGGTATAATTACTACATCTGTCGACCCTTAACACTTCATCTTCAAAACGGTGGCCCTAAACTACATATGTAGCAGAAACATAGCATAAACTCGCTCATCAGCATCTTGCTGAAAACACAATAATACTGAAACATTGCCACGACCTTACAAGACTACAGACCACAGAAGCCATGTACAAAAGAGAATACAATCCCTTCATAAATCTTCAAAGTACAGGACAAGCTGGGACTCTACAATTATTCTGTACCGCAGCCCAAATGACCCCAGTCTCTACCTCCACCGCACTTCCGCAGGTGAGGGGACCTCGGGCAAGTACCCCAACCGTTGACCCAGTGAGTGTGACCCCCCAACCGCCCACATTACAACGCGTTCACTCCGAGGGAACATGGTCCACGGATCAATATATTACCTACGTCTGTATTCTCATGAGCAATACCTTAAAGATTTGATTAATTCATGTTTTGCTCCTTATATCGTGCCCGAAATGTCTCGTGTATATCAAAATAAAGTGAAATTTGACATAGGACATTCGATTCACACTTTATAGGATGAAGCAAAACATGAGGAGAGAAAACCGAAAAAAACATAAAACAAAGCAGAAAGCTAGTGAATGTTACATATGCATTGGTTTTCAACAGTGTGTTAAAGTATTCTGCCTTCATGCACACACACACACACGCACACACACATACACACTTGTAAACCCCACATGACTCGCAAGATATCTACAAAAAAATAGAGATGTGAGAGTAACCTTTTATCTCCAGCCACCTTCCCACCAACATCCAGATTCCCTCTCTCATGCTCTCCCACTTACCGACCTGGCCTCTTCCAGGTAGCAGGGCGGGATACTTGAATGACGGTCAGCAGAACCGACGTGGTGGAGGCAATTGGATTTGTGGGAATTTTCCGGTAAGATTTTGCTGCATCCAGGATCAACCAGGTGGTTGCTGAGACCCCCAGCTGTTGGGATGTTGTCAGTGGTGTTGTTGATGCTCAGGAACCAACTGGTGTTGTGATGTGTCAGTGGTGTTGTTGATGCTCATGATCCAACTGGTTTTGGGATGTGTCGAAGTTTGTTACTGCACATGACCTGTTCGTACTGGGGCAGATGAAATGACCAGCAGCTCCATCAAGACTGACTATACGTCAAATCAATATGTTTATCTTGGTTACTATCATAATCCCATGATTTCCGTTCAAGTGTTCATAAAAATATTGAACCAATGGACCACATTGACTATTTGTTATATGTGAATGAATGAGGATTGTCTCATTCATTGATGTGGTAGAACTATATTTTGTGATTGCTGAAAATCGAAAAGGTGAATAGATTATTTTTTGTCTTATTGTTTTCAGTTTGTCTAGGTTTTCTCATTTGTGCACTTGCCTTCCATACCCTGCAGCTCTCTGTAGTGTTTTTTATAGCTAGAATTGACAGTAAAGGTGCTTTACTGCTAGATTTGACAGACATCTTCATTAATGATACATTTTACAATCTTCTTTAAAGCTGCAATTGACACAAAACTTCTTTCGTGATACATTAAATAGCGAGTTCCTGCTAAATTTGAAAGTGAGCTTCCGTAATGCTACATTTGACAGTGAGGTTTTTAATTGCTACACTTGACAGGGAGGTTCTGTAACGCTGCACTTGAGAATGAGGTTCCATCATGCTTCATCTGACAGCAAGATTGCTATTGCTGTATCTGACAGTGAGGTACCTTTCGAAATGAACTCGTCTATTATCAAGGCAATCCCCCCGTGGGATGAGAAACGCAGTAGATTACTAAACAGGGTCCTCCCGAGTACTGGCTACTTCAAATGATTCACCTCATCTCGCATAATCCTCCGTCTTCCCAGATTCACTTCTACCTCATTATAAGTATCCAAACGTTAGGCACTGTCGTCACCACACTTGCTTTAGGAGAGGAGGAAGAAGGGGGGAAAAAAAACAAGTGTTGCAACTCTTCCTAACTGAGGCAGGTGTTCGCTACGTGATGGGAGAGCACAAACAGCTCTCCAGCTGGCTGTTAATCCTGCCAGCAACACTTCCCCAGCCTTCCCTCCTTCTTCCCCCTCCTCCCATCACCCTCCCTTCCCCTCGTGTACCCACACATACCTAATCAAGTTGATTGTGAGAGCCTTGAGACAAGGGTGATAAACATGGTTTATGGGAGATCGACGTAGTGTGTGTGTGTGGTGGTTGGTGTGTGTGTGTGTGCAGCGTGTGTGTGTGTGTGCAGTGTGTGTGTGTGTGTGTGTGTGTGTGTGTGTGTTCAATTCTACCATTTAGCAGTTAATAACTATCAAGAAAATAATACATGGTTAACACCTACACTCCTCAAACAAGTCGGGCTGTACTATGACCTTTAATGTGAAGTGGGATAATGAAAGTCTAGGTTATCATCTACCTTGTTGTAGGTAAGCAGTTGGATGGGGGTGAAGATAGTCATCTACCGAGGTAAGTACTACTTGAAAGAGCCGGAGGGGAATGAAGGTAGGGGAAACTACAGAGGCTGAGTGATTAGCTTAATCAGAGAGTCGCTCAGGGGTAGGTTCAAATGAAGGTAACTCAGGAGAGGGTCGGGTAGTTCCCTTATGTACAAGATGGTAATGGTGTTGGAATGCTCTAAGGCTGGTTCACAGGCTGGTTGGAGTGTTGCAAGGGAATTCAGGCGTTCAGGAACGGTGGAGTGTTGTCAAAAGCTTAGGATGTCAGGACGTTGGAATGCTGTCAAGAACTGAGGATATCAAGACGTTGGAATGCTGTCAAGAATTGAGGATATCAGGACGTTGTAATGCTATCAACAACTTGAGCTGTCAGGGAAGTGGATTGCTATCAAGAACATAGGCTGTCAAATCCTTATGTTGTCAGGACACTGAATTGTTGAGGGATAGATGAGTTGGCTCACAGGATGGTGGATCATGAAGAACGTAGGTTGTCAGTGGGGGAAGGGTGAAGGATCATTACAAAGTACGTAGACTGTCAGAGGGTGGATGACTTTGTAGACAGACTGTCAGGAGGTGGATCATCATGCAGTGTGTTAGGAGTGTGTCTTATATTGGGAGGTGTCAGGAGGTGTCAGAGGAGTGGCCTCGAGGGGCATCAGGCTGTCATAAATGTAAACAATGAGAAGAGAAAGAAAGACTGACCTCTTCACTTACCCTTTGTTGGTTCTGTTTATAGTGTACAACACCATCTTAGAATTAAGATCTAAGTGTATTTATTCGCCAGTGAAGATGGATGTTATCATTAAATTCTTCGTGGAATGAGTTAAAACAAAACCTAATATATATATATCGGACCTACGGCACATGGAGACTGACATCAACTTCCAGCTGAATATGTACCAATGTTACAATACATCAAGGAGGAGGAATTAGGCTCCTTAGCCTATCACATGATCAGTTACATAATTCATCTGCAGTGACATTCTAAAGTAAACTTGTGAGCCAGCAATTGCCAAGTCAAAGTTTATGTTGGGGAGGAATGGCTGTAACGTTACTCAGTCATCTGTACGTCGTGTCAGAAGAAACCAATACGTTAAAGGTTGATTTGGTTAGTATAAGTTCCTTTGTGTGTCTGGTGTGTCTATGGCATAGGTTTGGGAGAGTGTATGAATAGAGTAAGTTGAGAGTGAATGTAAATAGAAGCAAGGTTATTGGGTTTAGCTTTGCAGAGGAACTTGGTTCGCTGGGGATGTGAGTTGGTATGGAGAAAATTTGAAGGTAGTAAAGTGTGTTAGACCCCTCGGGGTGGATATTGCAGCGAATAGAATCATGGAAGCTGAGATGAGCCTTAGGTTGGGTAAGAAGGGGCTGGGGGTGAAGGTTCTGGGAGAATTGCGGAGTGTGTGGAAGGTATACTACAGTAGGCCCAAGTAGGCATGAGCTATAGATAAGAATGTACGGATGATGGTAAATGTATCATAAATGATATGTCTAAGGAGAATACATGGTGTGAGGAGGTTTGATTGAGGAAGTAATGGTAGAGTACGAGAAAGGTGTGGTAATAAGAGAGTATGGTTAAGAGAAGGTGCTGAAATGGCCTGGACACATGGAGAGAATGAGTAAGCAGAGGATGGTAGAGAAAATATATGTCTAAAGTGGAGGGGACAAAGAGAAGCGTTACGCCAAGTTGGAGATGGAATGACAGAGTAAGTAAGGTGCTTAGGTCCTGAACAAGCAGGAAGGGGAAAGGCGTGCAAGGGATAGAGAGAATTGGAACGATGTGATTTACAAGGGACGACGTGCTGTCAGTCAATACAATGTTCATAATATTCAACATGATTAAACAAAATCATGACATTTACATTGAATTAACGCTAATTCAGTTTTTAATTGTAACTCCTTTACCACGATGAATATCACTGAATCTTCTGCTATTAAATACACAAAGAATTGTAATATTAATGTTAGTGAAAGTCTATACAAACAAGATAGCTTTGTCGTCGGCAAATCTTGTAAACAGTTCTCTTTCCTGTCAACATAATAAAAATTTTATGACAGGCCAGACACGATCACCATGAACCCGAACACCACCATCTGGTAACGCTTGGCGTCTTAGCTACGTCTCTTCCTTGTAGATTCAACTGTCTGTTCTACGTCTTCTATATCGTATTCTTTTATCTCCCCTGACAATGTGATCATTACACAAAAGTGCACTTGGAAACTTACCATGCTTCATTTTCCTTGTGGTTATCAGCAAATACTAGATCACGCTCACCACACACACACACTATATATATATATATATATATATATATATATATATATTGTTTATGGATGGGGTTGTTAGGGAGGTAAATGCAAGAGTCCTGGAAAGAGGGGCAAGTATGAAGTCTGTTGGGGATGAGAGAGCTTGGGAAGTGAGTCAGTTGTTGTTCGCTGATGATACAGCGCTGGTGGCTGATTCATGTGAGAAACTGCAGAAGCTGGTGACTGAGTTTGGTAAAGTGTGTGGAAGAAGAAAGTTAAGAGTAAATGTGAATAAGAGCAAGGTTATTAGGTACAGTAGGGTTGAGGGTCAAGTCAATTGGGAGGTGAGTTTGAATGGAGAAAAACTGGAGGAAGTGAAGTGTTTTAGATATCTGGGAGTGGATCTGTCAGCGGATGGAACCATGGAAGCGGAAGTGGATCATAGGGTGGGGGAGGGGGCGAAAATTTTGGGAGCCTTGAAAAATGTGTGGAAGTCGAGAACATTATCTCGGAAAGCAAAAATGGGTATGTTTGAAGGAATAGTGGTTCCAACAATGTTGTATGGTTGCGAGGCGTGGGCTATGGATAGAGTTGTGCGCAGGAGGATGGATGTGCTGGAAATGAGATGTTTGAGGACAATGTGTGGTGTGAGGTGGTTTGATCGAGTAAGTAACGTAAGGGTAAGAGAGATGTGTGGAAATAAAAAGAGCGTGGTTGAGAGAGCAGAAGAGGGTGTTTTGAAATGGTTTGGGCACATGGAGAGAATGAGTGAGGAAAGATTGACCAAGAGGATATATGTGTCGGAGGTGGAGGGAACGAGGAGAAGAGGGAGACCAAATTGGAGGTGGAAAGATGGAGTGAAAAAGATTTTGTGTGATCGGGGCCTGAACATGCAGGAGGGTGAAAGGAGGGCAAGGAATAGAGTGAATTGGAGCGATGTGGTATACAGGGGTTGACGTGCTGTCAGTGGATTGAATCAAGGCATGTGAAGCGTCTGGGGTAAACCATGGAAAGCTGTGTAGGTATGTATATTTGCGTGTGTGGACGTGTGTATGTACGTGTGTATGGGGGTTGGGCCATTTCTTTCGTCTGTTTCCTCGCGCTACCTCGCAAACGCGGGAGACAGCGACAAAGTATAAAAAAAAAAAAAAAAAAAAAAAATATATATATATATATATATATATATATATATATATATAAATACGTACTGAGATAAATCGTTCTGTAATGCCCGCTGTGGCCTGATACATTTTGCTACACTGTGCACCGCGGGTTAGGAAATAACCCGCACATGCGTGTGTCAAGCCTTTAAATTTCGATGCCATATTATTCTTGGAGATAGAGTTTACAACACCGCGAACACCCGCCGTTTACTTATTGTTATTACTCTACATTACGGCCGGTAGGAAGACACCACACGGCATAACATTAGCCTAGCAAGGCGGGCCAGCACTAAACTCCCAGCACGGAAGCTGCTTCCATTTGGCTAAGGAATCTGTGACACTTTCAGCATACGAGGCAGCGCAATATAAGTCCCACAACACGAGCAATGAGCATGGGAGATGGGAATTAATGCTAACGGTAATGTTCAAGGTTTGTCAGTGAGGTTTAAAATGTGGGTAGCAGGTGTAAGGCTGTATGGCGGTGTTGCCGCCTGAACTTTTGCTGGATGAGAACGACGCTTTTGTAGAATGTAAACATTGTTCGTTCTTGCCGTTAATGAGTTGGTTGGTTGGTTGGTTCGCTTGGCTTTTTTTAGGTCTATCCAGTGACAGGCTCATTTCGGCCCTCATCGTTATAGGTTGTAACTGCCACTCGAGAATCAGGTGTTATGAATAATTTCAAGACCATATGGCGTCTTGTAACGATACGGTGATATTAATGCGAGTTCCTCCATAAGACTGAGGTTATGAGAAATGGCCTGTAATGCCAAGGACATGGTGGATCAGATTTTTGACGTTAAAGCTCTGAAAAGTATTTGAACACCTTCTTCAGGTGCTCTTGATCACAGGACGATCGAACACGCCCTCGCTGCACATATGGCCAATGGGAATCTAAATGTGAAAGGATTTTAACCATTGAAATATATCAAACTGGATGCTAATATGAGCTCTTATTGCATTACAAAAATTTAATTTGGAGAACAAACAATACCTACGCCTTTTTATATATGGCTATAAAGATTCCTTATCTGACTATACACAGGTTTGTTTTACCATATTTACATAATCTTTCCAAAAGAAGGAATAGAGAAGGGGGCCAAGTGAATATATTCCCTATAAGGCTCAGCCCTCTGTTCTTAACGCTACCTCGCTAAGGCGGGAAATGGCGAATATGGGATTTTTTATTTTCACATTGTAGGTGCTGAGTGCTTGTGATTATCAGACAGCCAGTGGTTCATCTGTGTGCTATTTTTTTATGGTTTGGAGGTTCGTTGCTTTTGATTGGGTGGATGCGTGGTGGGGCGTGGTATAGGATGGAACGAATGAATTGCTTGATGATGATGTTTGCGATGTGGAAAGAGTGTGTGTCATCGGTGTCACTGTGATGCCCAGAATAGTTGGCGTTTTGTTGGATGGGTTTGATCTATTCGAGGTCACTTGAGGGTACAGATTTGATTCGTTTCTGTCTGGGGTTGAAATTGTGAACGAGAGATTTTGTGGAGATGCAGATAAACTGTCAGGGTATAAGGATACGATTGTGTGGTCGTCTGCAAAATGAGAGGACTTTCATACTTTGACGGTAGAGGGAGGTTATGTAGAAAGGGACTGAAGAGGGCTGGGGGGGAAGAACTACTCCTTGGGGAAATTCATTGTAGAGTTTAAAGAAATTAGAGATGAATGGCTGTTGAGTCCCTCTTATGCCAGTCATCTAACTAGGATATATTGTGCGAGCTGTGTATAATGTAGTGGTGGAGTGGTTGGGTCTAAGGCCATGCTGAATAGGTGAGAGTGGGAAAACTTTGCTTGATTCTGTTGTGGATTACTTTTTCAGAGTTAATACACTGGCAGCAGAAGCGAAGTAGGGTGGTAGGAAACGGGGGAGTTGGCTGGTATGGAGGATTTTAGATTTGATTATAATGTTTAAGTTTTCAGATGGTAGGGATATTATTGTGTAATTGGCTGAAGATATCTGTAAGTGCTTGCATCGCAACTAGTCCAAAATTCCTTTTTTTTGTGAAAAGCTGATACGTTGTCAGGGCTGTTGCAAAAAAGTCTTTAAAGGTATAGATGATGTTGCTTTTATCAGTGGGAGTAAAGGGTGGATGAAATCATATATATATATAGGATTTTCATAGCATATGGATGAGGGTGGCTTGTGGCTGACACTTACGTAGCGAGTTATGGGTACGTCATTGGACTAAGTCGGAAGTGGTTCACGAGTGGGAGATGGGTTGATGTGGTCGGTGCAGATCATTTCTAACGTGCGTTACAGGTGGTTGTTGTGGGTTTGGTGATACATTGTGTCGAGAAATAAATGCCAATTTTACAATTTGCCTCCCGGTGTTTAAGCGAAGTGTTGGTGTTGTTAAGAGTTTAGTGGTGCTCTGTTATAATTACTGATGGCGCGCGGTTTTGGTAGGAGTTGTATTTTTGTTGTTGTGAATTGCATAAAGTGTGGGGGAAACGTTTGGGTTGTATTTCTTTCTCTGATCTTGTGGAATGAACTTTTTGCTGGCTTAGTTGATAGTATGGAGTGTGAGACTCCGTGAGACAAGGTACAGGAAATCAGCTACAATGAAGTCTTGGAGTTTGGATTCCATGTGTTATGTGAGTGAGAAGTGAACAGTCCAATTTTCTTCAGTATATATATATATATATATATATATATATATATATATATATATATATGTGTGTGTGTTCGTGTGACTGTAACGTTGTGTATGCAGATGTAAACGTAGGTACTGACATGTGTTGTATTACCTGCACTGGACTGATAAAGAAAAGAGTTGCAATGTTTGCGCCAATATGAACCTTTAGCCAATATTCCGTATGAATAACGTCTTTTGTTTCTACTCATTTCAATCAAGTCTTCTTTGAATTGCTTCGTTCGGTTATTCACGAGCAACAATACTTCTTTTTCTACCTCAAAGGTCAGTCGCGCGCGCGCTGCGTGTGTGTGTGTGTGTGTGTGTGTGTTACTTGTGTCTTGTCCAGCGGGAAAGTGTTTAACATTGCAGTTCCTCTTGTTGCTGTTTCCCGCACCTTTCTCATCTCGCTCTCATAACATAACTAAGTGAATTGGATCACCTCATATTTTTGGGGGGTGGAGCAGACGCCCAGTTCGCAGTGCGACTCTCTCTCTCTCTCTCTCTCTCTCTCTCTCTCTCTCTCTCTCTCTCTCTCTCTCTCTCTCTCTCTCTCTGGGTAAGGCTGACGGCACACCCTCGCTTCTCGACGGGCTAGTCTCTCTCTCTCTCTCATTCTCTCTCTCTCTCTGAGCGAGCGTGGAAGTCTGATGAGAGTTTCCTTACAGCTTGTAGGACTGGGGTGGCTTCTCTGAGTGAGCGTCAAGGCTAACGATAACATTCTCATTTTTTTTTTTTTTCCACATATCTGCACATGGCTGACTGCCGTCCTATAGCCATACGAGGTTTTAAGATATTCTTTTTCCCATTGTTTTTCACTCCTTATGACTATAGCTCCCAGAGTATAATAAAAGCTTACGAGCGTGCTCACCTAACAGAACTCAAGTTGTAAATTCAGCAGACCTCTGCTTGAACCCATTCTTTGTCTAGTGACATATACATATTCTTGATCCTTTGTTATTCTTGATCCTTTGTAGACACGTTAGTAAAGGGATCTCGGTCGTGAAGTTGCTTTTTAACTGAAGAAAGGACCATGAAGGTCGTGAATATATATCTATCTTAATCTGGACCTATACAGACGAAGAAACTAATGACGTTAGCACACGTAAAGCCAGATCCAGACGACCTGTTTCGACATCCATGTCGAAACAGAATATTCACAACAAAGCACTGTATTAACGGAGATTTGCCGGTATGGATCTTAAGAACTATCGTCCTACTAGTTTTACTTGGGGTTTTAAGACCTTCAGAGCCTAGAACGTATTAGGCTACAGCCAAATAGAGAGAGAGAGAGCGAGCGGTCTGGGCCACTGGCATAATCCTCATCAAGGACAGGGTGAGGTAGGCGATCCATGTCCAACAGTAACATCACTCACCTTCTCGACCTTAACCCATCTGTGTTCTGAAGAAGGAGGGAGCTATACCACACCTCTGCCTTCCTGGAGAGGCAAGCAGATAATGGGAGTACCTTATTACAATCAGTGGGTCTCTCTTAGTATCTGAGTCTCACAGTTTTCGAATGATTTTTGCTGGAGCTACTTCACGCGTGCCTCTTACGAACCGAAAGGCGAGACAGGCATTGGCTCTGGGGACTAACGAAGGCGCTGAGTAAATCTCATGTTTGAAAGGAGTCGTTCACTTGCGAGCTGCTCATGTGTGAATAACCACCACTCAAGATGCTGAGGCAAAAGCGAGATGGTATATATTCCTCACTTCGGGCCTGCCTGCCTCTCTCTGTGGCTTACATAGTCTAATGATCTATTTACTGTTGCCTCCATTCCCTTTTTCATTCATCTCATAGATAAGAGAAACAGAGAAATTTTCTTTTCCTTTTATAACACTGAACGTGATGGCGCTCCAGGTCCTTAAAACTGCACGAAAATACAGCTAAACCCTCTCCTCACCCTACTACCACCAGATTGCGGTGCTCCCAGGCGTATAAATGCCTTGAGGTAGTATAGTTCCATTAAGAGCTGTACTCGAGGTGTGCATAAGTTATTAAGATGGAACGAAAATGACGCCAAGTAACTGCAGGCCAAGAATGATATGCATGCTTGGTAAATTGGGCATAAGAAGAAATTATGGGAAAATCGCGGCTCTTGCAAGTCATACATTCTCATTCAGAGATGAGGCAGTGGCATTACCTTAGATATAAGAAAGAGAAGCGACCTGAAGCATATTAGTGTGGAGGCATGTAATCATTCATTTTTTTTAAAGCCATTCATTAATAAGGATTCAACCCAATGACGTAGACTGGGAGCGATTTACCCCGTGCTCATTTACAGAAGGAAGCCATTTACGTACAAAAGGTAAAAATGTATGAGAACGCATTAATCAAAACATGACGAGAAGACCTGCATACATATGAGGGGAAGGGGCTTTGTGGAGAAGAAATACAAACGTACACACATTCATCTCTCTCTCTCTCTCTCTCTCTCTCTCTCTCTCTCTCTCTCTCTCTCTCTCTCTCTCTCTCTCTCTCTCTCTCTGCGGTATGTGCTACGCGCCAGCTCTGCCATTATGGCAAAATCTCGTCGTAGTCGCTCATAGGATATTCTTCTACTTGCATACGATTTCCCTCTTACGTTTTACTACATTCCATGATAGCTCCTCTTGTTTATCCTGTGGAAGCATGAAACCAATATTCTCGTTTTTATTGGAAATGAATATTTTTTTCTACGACAGGGATGGCCAATTGGTGGTTACTTCAGAGGCTAATAGATGGCTCCTGAATTCATTGCAGGAACTGAATTCGTAATCACTAACTCTTCTTGTATGAAGGTGGTGACAGCTTCAACCACAGAAATTTCTAAAACTGTGTAGATAGATGCTTTCCGTCTTAAAATGTTATGGACAGAATACTTCTTACCCTTTTTTTTTTAAGGGGGGCATATATTACAAAGTATCTATCAACAACACCAGAGTTGTAGATTGAGATCATCTTTATGTGAGGTTCTCGGCGTGATATCCGTGCTGGACGCTGGGTTCACTCGTTCCGTACGCTCACCAGAGAGAGTCTGTCACTCAGTTGAGACTTAAACGGAGTAGACTGTTGATGTGAAATTATAGATTATTGATTATCATTATGTTGTCACGAACATTTTTCATGGAATTCGCATACTAACTCGAACATTGGAAGGAGAAATGCAAACGAGAGAGAAAAAAAAAGCGTAGAAAATCGTTGTTTCCATAATGAGCGGGTATATAAGTACATTTTTAACTGAACGTCATGGCAAGGTTTGTCTGTTTTGCCAGATGCGTATAACACAATTGAAATCAAAGTTACAACGTCATTTGACTTCGAGTCAGTGCAAAGACTGATAAAGAATCCCCCGAGGGTTCTCAACTTCACATCCACGTCGAAAGTAAACGCATTGAAAGCGCGTTTGGGTAAGCAACCTCAGGTTTTCGCCAGTTGTGTCAGCTCAGCACAGGTTAAAAACATTTGCCTCCTATCATTAACCATGGCACACAGCAAGTGCAAGAATATCTTACTCTTAAGGTGATCTTAATAAGACTCTTCACAGGCGTGATTTCAATTTTAACACCAGACAACAAAACTCACCAGAAAAAAGAAAAAAAAAAATCGTATCTATCACGCCACACAGGTGAGCGCAGAATTTCCAATATAGACAGTGATATTTGATACGAACTGGAACTCACAACTTCAGCAGTGGGATTATGTGAGTATATAATCTTGGACGAGTCTTGTGATATGCAGGACAAACTACGTTATCTGTTTTTCTTCGTGCTGTGTCTGATGACTTTGACGTGAGAGAGGAACTCCTAGATATAGTGTCACTTAAGGAAAGATCTCGTGGACGAGATGTAAGACACACACTCATAACGGTAGTTTGCAGGGCAAACCAATTTGCCTCTCCAAAACCTCACGGGCATTGTATCAAGACGACGCTCCGTCTATGTGTGCCTCTGTGAATGGATCAAATGAACTTTCTATATGTGATTCAACGTTTCCTGAATTCTCGACATTTCATGGCATTATTCCCCTTGAACAACTGGTCTCTTAAAGCTCTCGTAGTCGACCATGTCATGAAATGTGTGTTAGATATTGTAAACTTTATTCGGACAGATGCACTGAAACAGTGTCAAAACTTGATGAGAGAAGTGAGTGAAGAATCATTCTCCTAACTGCTTTACCATTGCGTTGTTCAGTTCGATGGCTCTCCAATAGTGAATTTATATTTCGTTTTCTTTGGAGACGCTGGAGCCGGTGTGAGATCTTTGAGCTGCTGCTGGAGCTGGTGTGAGATCTTTGAGCAACTGGGGACGATGTGCGAGATCTTTGAGCTGCTGGAGCCGATGTGCGAGATCTTTGAGCAACTGGGGCCGATGTGTGAGATCTTTGAGGTGCTGGAGCTGGTGTGAGATCTTTGAGCAACCGGGGCCGATGTGTGAGATCTTTGAGCAACTGGGGCCGATGTGTGAGATCTTTGAGCAACTGGGGCCGGTGTGCAATCTTTTCCAGATGAAAGGATAAAGTTTAGCCCGAGCTTGCAGATCCAAGCTGGATTACAGATTTGGCTTATCTCGCAGACGTGGCACTCCGTGTAGATAAAATGAATGTCGATTTACAAGGGAAATTCGGGTTGTTAGCTGATTCTGAGCATATTTGCTCTCATTAATAAACTGCAGTCGTTTCACAGAGATAACTAAAGGCTGAACTGACACCTTTACCCTCACTGTCAAACTTCACGTCAGATCAAAAGAAAACGGAGAAGAACAAAGACTACAGAGAACAGATAGATATGCAAATGTGATCAAAGACCTGCAGGACAGTTTTATTGCAAGAGTTCAAGATTTAAGATAGAAAGAGCTTGCAAATCAGGTTTATAAGTGAACGTTTTAGCATGGAGACTGACTGTATGAAGCCTTATTTAGTCACTGATGAAGCAAAATCTCAGATGTTAATTAATGAATTTTTAGAAGATAATAGACTGAAATATGTCCATAGAACAAGAAGGAAGTCTTTCGTTCTGGATATTAGTACCGAAGGATAAATTCTTTGTTATTAGAGAAGCCGCTTTAACATCAAAATCTACTTTTGGCTCGATCTAAGTGAATCCATTTTCCTAACACTTGAAACACGTGAGATCCAAAAGCATCGAGCATTCTTGACTGACTTGAGAGAATTGTTCCACGTGAGCACAACAGAGAAGATGCTAAATTTCAAGAGGATCGCGGAAAGAAAAGACTGCCAAAAATTTCACTAAACACAAAATCATTATTATTACTATCATTATTGATATTATTATCATTATCATTTATTATTATTATTATTATTATTACTATTATTATTAATAATTCATTATTATCATTATTTTATTATTGTCATTATTATCATTATTGTCATACGTACTTTTGAAGTAAGATTCGCTACTCGTTGGTAATTTTGCTTTTTCATCACCTTCCTGCCGGTCGTTGTACATCATAGGAGTATGACTGAATAACTTGGCCACCTCATCATAAGGAATACTGGGATATCCTGTGCCCAGTTTAGGATTTTGTCTCTCCTGGACGGTACGGGTTACTGTTTAATCTATCTCTCATGAACCACCCTTGCCCTACGTCGACACTGCTCATCCAAGGAAGGTTGTCTCTTCTCTATACAGTGGCTTTTTAAGTGTGTTAGATCAACAGGATAGTCTGTGTTGCAGTGCGTCGATGTAGCCTATAGCCGTGGGTGTCGGTGTCATCATAAACAATGGTATACTAAGGAATGGCGGAGTTCCTCTCTTCCTTACATTCAGTCTTCTTCCGTTAGGTGTTGAACATCGAGGTTTGTACCTCCTTTGAGCCATAGATATTAGAACCTCTGGGTTGAAGTATAGACGTTTGTACCTCTGCTGAACGATGGCTAAAGAAGAACTTGAACCCCCTTGGGTCGAGCATCGACGTTTTGTACACTACTTTGAACGATGGCCAAAAAGAATTGAAACCCTTTGGTCGAGCAGTGATCTGTGTGGTGCCCCACCTGAGCGATGGCCCTCCCAAAAGAGATTAAACCCCCCCTGGGTCGAGCATCGACGTTTTCCACCATTGTGAACGATGGCCAAGAGATTCAAAACCTCCTATGCATGGAAAAAAAGAGAGAAAAAGGATACGATGAGCTGTCGTCATGAGATGGAAGATTTCGTAAGCTAGACTACCACTACTAAATTCATGCGGTACGAGGCACCATCTGCAGACGAGGGCCCGGCCTGTCTAACGGTGGTGTGGCTGCTACTCGAAGCGCAGTTTATTCAGGCTCACGTCCGCCTTTGTGCTAGTGCTGCACTAAGTAGCCTGCCGATTCCATTATGTGCCCACTCCCGTGAAACAGTGCAGCTTCAGTTCCCTTTGTCTCTCTCTCACATTCTCTCTCTCTCTCTCTCTCTCTCTCTCTCTCTCTCTCTCTCTCTCTCTCTCTCTCTCTGATTCATTGTCTTTCTTTCCTGTCCGCCTTTGATTGTCTGCACAGTCATGTCTCTGGTTCTGCATGTTGACCATTTTTTTTCAAATTTCTTTTTCTATTGCCTGTTGGGGCCCTCTGTGTCTATCTCTCCGATTGTGTCTTCTCTCTCTCTCTCTCGTATGTCTCAACCTTAAGAAGCAATTCCTAAAGTCTTTTCATATTTTTTAATGCCGTGAGAAAAAAAAAATATTTTTTGAAGATTTCTCGTTAAATAACATAATGAAAGGACTAGGAGAGGCAACTCTGTATTGACAAAGACTTAGCAGGGAAGTGAAGATGAAAAGCACTGAAAGAATTGAAATTAGAATTAGACGAGGAAGAAGGGGATAAGGAAAAAGAAAAGAGGAGGGGGGAAAGGGAAATAAAAACAACGAATGAAATGGAGTGAAAACTAGAAGATAATCTTCGACGAAGAGTAAGAAGCAATAAAGACGCAACAATGAAGATGAGAGAAGGGAAATGAAGATGATGATGATCTTGAGGATAGATGAAGCATGAGCAGCAGATGAGGACTGATATGAAGAGGACAATGATGAAGATAGTCCTGATGATAATGAAATATTACAAGATAAAGGAAAAAAAAGAGACCAAGAAAAGAATCGCATATCTTTATGAAAATGGTAGAAATGAGAGTATACAAGAACAAGATTAGTAAATGAAGATGATAATGATGATGATCATTATAATGGTTGTTCTGATAAACAGAAGTAGGTAATGAGCGCAATTATTAGCTAAAGCAGTAACAAGAAGCAGGGAAGTAGGGTGTAACCACAGAACTACTGTATGTGATCGAGGAACACCAACAAGTTAGTAGAGAATTGAGGTAATGTATCTTCAAACCACCCCAGGCATGTTGGACACAGGCCTCTCACCCGTTACTAGCGGTGAAATGGCGTGCATTTGAGTCACTAGCAGAGAGAACCTGCATCTCCGCTACCACTGACTCTACCTACTGAGGAAGTATACTACCATACCCACCACCTACCACCACCACTGAGATACTGTACCGCCACTGACTCTAACACTTAGACCATTCACCAATACTCCCACCGCCACAGAGACACCACACCTCCGTCTCTACCAGGCCTGATGTATCATACCTCCTCTTCTGCCTGTTAGCTCCCAGCACCTTCATAGTCAGACAGATTCTACAAAATACTTAACATGAACCAGTATTCCAAGTGCCTGGTATACCAGCCGAAACATTTTCATTCAAAGAAAGAAGTAAGGAGAGGTTATTTCACATCAGGAACTGTTCTTCATTCTCCACGAAAACAAGAGGTCCCACTATGGGAAGCTCCCATAATTTGTGGTATAAACGGCCGCAAATGTGTGGTGCCTGGCAGATACGAGAGGAAGTAAATGGTGGAAAGGCGAGAAATTTAAAGTTATTCCTCACCTCACAAGAGAGTTTCTTTCCTTGATGTGATGGCCAGACCTGAAAGCTCGCAGAAACTCTTTTTCGACCAAGTTTATTCTAAGAATATATTTGGCGAGTTGTATGTACATGTGAGAGTAGACTAATGAAAGAAAAATCATAACGTAGATGATAATGCACTTGCAATGGGAGTTATTTTCACCAAGTTATGTTTTGAACTCAGAATGAGTGGGTGAGTCTATAGTATGAGGGGATTGTTGCACAGTCTTGGAGGAGTAGATTCATGAGTAAAGAATAACCTCTCCCGTTGGATTCCTCATACTCTTGCAGTACACACACACACACACTCACGAGATGGTGCATCACGAGTGTAAAACTCCTTCACCGTAGAGGACAAATGAGGTAAATACACCCAGGTACTTGTCAGAAGGTATAGACTCCTACCTGAATATGTTTGCAGATGACACAAAGAGGTCAGGGGGGAAGTGAAAAGCGAGGAGCATATGCACCAACGTACCAGACAGCCAGCTACTGTTGGTTTAACAAATGGTTGAGGACATTCAGCCCCAGTATATGTAAAGTAATGAGGAAGGGTCACTGTGAACGAAGGCTACATTATGAACATGTTGGAAATAACCTGCAGGAATCTGTGGGTATAGTCGGTTCATTCTAGTCTGCACCGTCGAGACCTTTGGAGAATAGTAAAGGAGACCAATTGTTTGCTTGTATGTATTAGAATTACATTCAAGTTCATGGATTAGGAAATATTCAATAAGTAGTACATTAAGCTTTACAATATGTTCAAAGCTTGAATAAACTTTTCAAGTTTGCCCACCGCGCTTGAAGAAACACAAAGAGCTAATAGAGTAGGTCCAGAGAAAAGCAACATAGGTGGCACTAAAAGTAAGGGTATTATGTAAGAAAGAAGAGTGAAGGGTGACTTGATCACGATATTTAAGTTTTTAAATCACGCTTATGACGTAGAGAGTGAATAGTTCTCCGAAACCTACGGATAGAACAAATATATGATGTGGAAAGAAAGCTACTAGAAGCCAGAAAAAATTTTCATCAGGTGAGTAAGGCGTGTGTGCGAGTGGGAAGAGCTGAGGGTGAGTTTTTCTAGGTACACGTGGGTGTGTGTTAAAGGTGTGTCGTGTCCCCTGGATGTTAAACCACTTTATGGATGAGGTGGTGAGGGAGGTAAATAGGGAAGTTTTAGAGAGGCGGATATACAGTTTGCCTAAGGGTGTAAGAGTAGGAGCCTGGGAAATGTACAGACTCGAGTGAGAAACTGTAGAAGCTGGTGTTATGGGGGAAAAATGTGAAGTGGGGAAGTCGAGAATAATATGAATAGATATGTGGTAATGAGGGAAGCTTGGGTGAGGGTGAGAGGCCTGAGATCCTTGACATAGTGAGAAGTGTGTGGGGAAAGTGGTGACTAATTATGAGGGCAAATATGGGTAATTTTTTTGACGGTTACAGGAGTTCCGACAGTAGTGTATGGATAGGATGAGTGGGCCTTAATTGCTTATGTACGGAACAGGAGAGAGAGAGAGAGAGATGTTGGAAGTAGAATACCTGAGGACAATGTGTCGTGTAGTGAGGACGGATCAAGTATGATATGGCCAAGGAAAGAGAGAGTTGTCTTAGCAAATGGCGTATGTTTAAGAGACCTGAGTCCTACTGTAACATCCACGCTATCTTGGACATCCCAACATTACGGAAATAGCTAAGTCTGCCTCTAAGAGACTGGAAGTCATGTTTAGATATATTCTCATAACGGTCAATCCACATGTGGTCGTCCTCCACAGTGAAACTTCGGGAAGCCAAATCGTGATATGAAATAAGCAATTCGATAAACGACATTCAAAGGAATTTCTCTTTAAGTCGATTGGTTGTTTGGGCTTGAGACCTATTAACTGACAGGGTCATTAATTTAGTCTCTCGGCATCAAGCGACGTCCACCAACGGGAAATCATTTAAGCAATCTCTTCAGGTGTTGACGTTAATTCTACGACCATATACACTATGTATATAGCCAATTGATAATCTCTACCCATGTCTTCAATTACCCAGATTTTTCCCCAACTTTTAAATGTTTTCTAATGCTTAATAAGTTAAATCTTTTTCCATTCAACTGGCTAACTCACAACTGGACCATGAGCAGCCGTAGATAATTTAATAAACGTGCGTGTTTGTCAGTCGGCAAAATTATTGGATTATTGTTGAATCGACTTATTTCCACCCGGGGTGGGAGAGTAATGAGAGGCTGGGACTAACCCCCAGCCAGGGCCATTTATAACCTAGATAAATTTCGATATCTGGACCGTCCATTGGTGATAATCATCATCATTCCCGTCCGGCGGAGGGAAAACGAGAGTAAACACATCACGCTGGTGGGTTGGGTGGCAGTGCGTAATGTGCCTCGCTGGTACTCCTGACTGTTGTGGATGAAGGGTGTTATGGGATCATGAGTGCTGTGGCTATGTTAATGCCTCGTGTGTGAGTACTGCCTGGCACGGCCGGTAACATTTCCGACTAGGTAGGTGGCAGTGTTTCTGGTGGCAACTGTTGCAGAAATAAGTTTCTTTTCAATTCTTTTATGTTTACTATGCTAGTGAGTGCTCTAGCTGTAAGCATTGCAGGTGTGTGTGTGTGTGTGTGTGTGTATAAACTATTTACCACTATACCCCCCGAGAATCGAACCCCGGTCCATCTGTGTGGTATACAGGTAGCCTAACCCCTGATCCACGATGGGGTAAAACAGCTTCTCCATTTGTAACTGTTCAATGATTCAGGGGTTTCGTGATGTGCCACACATCGTTACGAGACTCGTGAATCATTGAATGGTGACGGAGAGGCTGCTTTAGCTCATCGTGGCCCAGGGGTTAGGCTACTTGTCCGCCTCACAGGTGGACAGGGGTTCGATTCCCGTGGTAGAATGGTAAATAGTATAATACATTCACCATTTCCTGCGTCAGCAAGGTAGCGTCAAGAACAGACGACTCTTTGCAGCTGTTTCCAAGGGCTGGACGACGCGACCCCTGAAGGCGACGGTACTGCCCTTAGTCATAATACCCTGGCCTCAGAAGCGGTCCTTAAAGAACCGGGTTAAAGTCTTACGTCACGGCATCCCAAGGGTCACACTGTGGGTCGTACTCAAAAGTCGTATTATCGCCTTTATCTGAGGTCGAGGTCGTAACGTCGTGATCAGAAGTTCACAGAAAGATAACGTCAAAAAAAAAAGATATGAAATCACTCATGGATATAAAATCTTTGAGTTTCTGGCATCCTTTGTATAAATTTTCCAGAGAATGATGCACCATTTATAGCCAATGAACCTTTAGATAAATCATTAGTTAATCTATTTTTCATCATTTTTTTTTTCTTCTTCTCCCCCGCTGCTGCGTCCCAGGGCTCGGATCAAAGCCTCTTATTACCCAGAGTTCAGAGCCTGTTCCCACCAGCGCGTCATCGCTCAGCCAATTATACTCATTTGCGTAATGAGATCTTGAGGGAATTAGTAAGGCGTGTTGTCCCGTCGTTGCTGATTGATTACCTGCTATAATTTAACTCTGAAGCTGTTTACAGGATGAATGACAGGAACGGATGACCGGTGTCAGATTCGGGACCAATGAGTAATTACAAAGGTGCAGGATAAGTGAAGTTAAGGGTAACGGAATATAAGTGTACGAGTATCTATGAGTCATCGTATGTGAAGATCAGTCGAGGTGAGGAATATGAGTGACAAGGTAAGGAAAGGAGGGTCGTATAGTGACGTTCGGAGGTGGGTGAGTGGATGAATAGGAAAGGTCATATTGAGAAATAATGGAAGTCATGTCGAGAGATAAAAGGTCAGACCGGATATAAAGTAAAGATTAAGGAGTAATAGTAGAGCAGAGTATGAATATTAGCAGCAGGAGTAATCTAAATCAGGCGGGAAGTATGTCAAGAACAGGCGTAAGAGAGAGATCAGTAAAGATCAGATATAGGGATAACTAAATGTCACTTACAGGAAAGGCATGGTAGAGGATAAAGTGAAATTCGTAAAGCAAAGCAGTAAGTAAAGATCAGGGAGACAGGCATGAAGGTAAAGTGGATTATTCTCACGGCCTCAGATATCTGTAACGTTCACTAAGTGGCAACCAATTTACCTGAGAAGCCCTTACTGTAAGTGCGTGGTAATGTAAATAAAGATTTGGCCACTTATGTAATGTAGAATAAGTTATCAAACATTCTCAAAGGAGATCTCTTCTTTTCTTTCATTTTCTTATGTTTGATCACCATTTCGCGAGTTAGCAAATTAGCGTCAGGACCAGACGATGAAAGCCAGCCACATCCGCTCTCATTCATTCTCCAGCTGTTGTGTGCAATCATTACACTGAAACCACCGCACCCAGTCCACAACCAGACCCTACAGCCTTTCCATGGTCTACCCCAGACGCTTTACATGCCCTGGTTCAGTTTATTGAAAGCACGTCGACCCCAGTATACCACATCGTTCCAATTCACTCTATCCCTTGTACTCCTTTCACCCTCCTGCATGTCCAGGCACCGATCGCTCAATGTTTTTCCCCTCCATCACTCCATCTTAAATTTGATATCCCTGTCCTCTTTATTTCCACTTCTGAGACATGTATCCTCTCTGTCAACCTTTCCTCTTTCATATGTCCAAACCATTTCAACATATCATTTCTATTTCTCTCAACCATATTCTTTTCATTGCCACACATCTCCTATCCTTTCATCACTTATCAGATCAAACCACCTCGCACCAAATACTCTTCTTGAAGATTTCATTTCCAATACATTCGCACCCCTCCACACAGCCGTATCTACAGCCCATGCCTCGCATCCACATAATATTGCTGGGACTACTATACCTTCAGACAAGCCCATTTTTGCCCTCCCAGATAATGTTCTCTCTTTCAACACATTATTCAGCACTCCCAGAACCTTAGCCCCCTCCCTCACCCGATAACTCTCTTCTGCTTCCATGTTTCCACTTGCTGCCATGTCTACTTCCAGATATCGAAAACACTTCACTACCTCTAAGTTATTTCCAGGTATACTCGCACCCCAACTAATTGCCACATTTCATTATATTAAGGCTTTCACCACCTCTTCTCTCTTCACCAAACCACCGTCCATGACACTAACTTCGCAAACCATCCCGCTCAAAGCACCCTGCATCTGCAACCCTATCATCAAACATTCAACAGTTCTTCAAAATACTCGCTCCATCTCCCCCTCACTTCATCACTACCTGCTACCACTTCCCCTTTTGCCCCTTCCTATTTGTTTTCTTGTTTTACGCATATTATTGAACTTCTTTCAAAGCATCCTCTTAATCTCCCTAAAGCTTACCGATACTCTCTCACCCCAATTCTAATTGCCTCTTTCTTCTACCCCTGCACCTTCTTGATCTCCTGCCGCTTTCTCTTACATATTCCCAATCATTTGCGCTTTTTCTTTGTAAGTACCACCAAAATGCCTCTTTTTTTTCTCATTCACTAGCAATTTCATTACGCTACTCACCCCACTACTCACCACCCTTTCTAATCTTCCTAACTCCCACCTTTCGCATGCCACTACTTCTCTCGCACATGCCAACACTGCTTCCCTAAACATCTCTCATTCCTTTTCCCTTGCTTCAATTACTGTCACCTTTTTCCCATTCTTTTGTTCTTGTAGGAATTGAAATACGAGAAGAGGGGTCCATCCATCCCGCTCCCTCTTCCTTTAGTCGCCTTTTACGACATACAGAGAATAAGGCGGTAGAGGTCTTTCTCCCCTACCTTAGGGATAGTATTTGGCCACCAATGTTAACTAGAACAGGTCATCAGACACACTTATATGGTCTGGTATAACATTGAATGCAAGGGGCAATAGTCACTCGTTTGCTTCTACTCAACGTAAACCAAAAGCTGGAATGTAATCGCGTGAAATCATACCATACGAAAAGGTCTTTCCTGTAAAAGAGGTTGAAATTTTACTCCCGGCGAGACGTTGAGACTGATGGAATTTATATTCAGTGTCAAGAACAAAAAAGCAAGGGAGGACAGATGCACCGTGAGTTTGATCAAACATTTTCTAAATAGAGAATAGGAATAGTGATACTTAATTGCATTAGTGGGATACACCTCCACAAGCGAATTCAAGTAGCTTTCGGATGGCACCAGAACCCATGAGAACGTGATATAGATGATATAAAGTGGGATATATCTTGTGGGCAGGTCTACATGATCATAACTGAATCATCCAAGCGACTGAGTTATTCATGTGATCAACCTATGCTTTTACCAAAGGATCAGCCACAGTATCTTGACATTCATACATTAGTAAACATTCAGTTGGCTTTCAGCTGTTACGAAAGAGTCCGCCAGTGTGTCAGGGAGTCCGCCAATGTGTCAGGGAGTCCGCTAGTGTGTTGGAGAGTCCGCCAGTGTCTCGGGGAGTGCACTTGTGTATCAGAGAGTTCGAGTTCACCTTTGGCAATGATGGAGCAGAGAAAAAAAAGAAAGATGAGGAAAGATAACCAGTGACAAGAGAAAAGTATCGAACGTTTGGTAAATAGAACATTTCTGAAGAGCTGTTTCGCTGACTAGAGAGAGATATGGATGAAAGTAATGGTTCAGTAAAAATAAGGTAGAGAAGCAATACCGATCAAGAAGGAAGCAAAAAAGATAAGGTATAAGAACACTGAGGGTCAGATGGAGGTGCACCTAAGATACGACAAAATTCTTGTGAAATCGAAATAAAGAAGTAGAGAGCAGTAGATGAACTATAAGATTCTGGCACCATGAACACAGGATTATGGTAGTCGATAGGAAAATCAATAGAACGCATGTATAAGCGTTGAACGTATGAACGTCATACAGAAGTACACTTAAAGCCAGTCAGATACTTTAACGTCAAACTAAGTAGTATTGGTTGTGAAGACAACCGCTATGGTCTGGTAAGGAAGCTCTAAGACCCTGGCAGATGGATGGCAAAGGGGTGGTTGAAGTGTCTTACAGGTCAAAGAAATGACGATAAAGACAGGGCCAGAGATCAGTGGAAATAGGAAGACAAGTGATCAAAGTTAACCGTAAAACACTATCGTCACGTCGACCCAGTGGGGAAAATAATACTAATGGGAGAAAGATGATTCTACTTTCAATTTCTTTGAAAAAAGTACATGAACTTTAAGCTTCACTTTACCTTATAAGGATATGAAAATAACGAAAACATAAAAGGAAGTGTTTATTGTAATAAAAAACTGATTAAAAAAAAGTTATTGCTCTTGTCAACAAAGCACAAGAACCATTCATTATAAGGACTTAGAGGTATCCATTCTCAGGCCAGTGTCGGCCTGCTTACAGAAAGTGAACCTCATTGCACCTCCATGATCTCTAAACGATTAATTTCTAAGAGATCATTTATCCCCCACACACCATCACTATCCGTGCTTTTATCGGACCCAAACACCTTAAAACACACGGAAGGAATAGGAACATAAAGTGACGCACCCGCTCTCGGGAATGTCGAAACAAGAACTGAAGGTAGAGGGACCCAACGACACATATGGGAACGCCGTAGAACTAATGAACTTCGAGAAAGGTTGGGTCCGATAGAACCCAAGGGTCGTGTTTCAAGGTTAAAGTAGAAATAAGGATTCAGAAACAATAGAGGTGACACTGGTGCAGAAAGTTGTGTTTAAACAGAGAGACAGAATAACATCAAATTTTAAGGTGATTGACATACAAGTGAAATGAAGAAAGAGTAATAGTATTGGAGTAGAATAGGTAATGCAAATGTGGTGAACACACGGCAAAAAAAAAGTATTTTATCAGTTTTTATATGAAACGATATGACACCATGGACGAAGGATTTTGAAAAATCTCTGTTGATCTGGTCTCGCATACATAGCCCTGCTTTCACGATGCTATGATACACCGACTACGAATTGGATATTCTGTTATCTGCTATCTTAAGTGTCATATTTGTATGTGCGTACTTATTTCACATTTTGATAGAATTAACTATCGAATGGATGAACCATAATGAGCAGGACGTTCACCTTGCATCAACGCTCACCAGCTCTACTGAGACGAGAGTGGCATTGATCGTTTCGAGATACATCGGACCCATCCCGGAAGCTATTTCGTCTTCATTTATCCTTCTTTTATATTTTACCTTGTGTACACACATAGCTTAAGCAGAAGAGCAGCAAATGTCAGGGAGTGTAGATCTGTGAATATTAGATAGTTACGTACGAGGGAAGATCGGAAAACCATGGTATTTAAAAGAAGTTAATGGTATTTTAATTCGGTGACTGGAACGTGTAGTTACGTTGCTACTTGGTGGATTCGCTTCCTCATTACTCTCGTGATCCGAGAACGACTGTTATTTGATATTACTTATTTAAAAGTCACTTATCCCATGGAGTGTTGGTCTTTCTTTTGTTTTTGGTGTCTATACTTCATTTGTTTTTTCATAAATCATTATCTTTTGCATCATCATCATCAGCGTTGCTGTTCTTCTTTTCGCTCCACTTGTAGCGCGACTTATGGTCCTGTTTCCATCTAAGTTCATCTGTTTCTACAGTATGTATCAGAACTGTTAAAGGTTCAAGCAAATACAAGGTTAGATGCTATTCATACTGTTCAAAAGATACTATATCACTCGTGGCTCATCTCTACTGCCAGCCGTTCGGAGAGCATCAATCTCTTATTACCTCAAGTTAACGTATTTCAAGCGCAGAACTGCTAAACTTTGACATTACCGGAGTAAAATGATAAAACTTTTACTTTTTTTCCTCCCTCGAATCAAATACTTCGCCCTGCATGTTATGCCTTGCGTAGCACAAGACGTATGTTCACAATGTCTTTGTTTCCCATTGGCCGATGTCTGGAAATACGTTGCAGCTGAGGAAAGAGCGTCATAAAATCTTGATTTCAACAGCAGGACAGAAGAAATAGTCGAAGTGATGATAAGCTTTATGCCAGAGGTTCTTGGTTATGAGAGACTTTCAACGTCTTATAGAATACTTTGCTTCTAATCTATAGTTTATAGATTTTGAAACGAAAGTTTGAAATAAAGCGAAATTGCGTCACAAAACTTGATGCCATTTCTTTATTCGAGATCATAGACACTGTGCTGCACAGTGACCGTTCCCTCCGGCAATACTTGCAATAGCATCATCCTTCTTTCTGTCTCCATCTCTAGGAGGACAACCATCCTTTCCTCCAACACTTGGTCCTTTCCTTGATTGCGTTATGACTCCTCACAGTAGACGGGGCCTTGTTTGTCTCGATTGTGAACGTTAATTGGCTGATTGCTGTCTCATTCGCATTATGATTCTCGTGTCCTTCCCGCTTGTCAGAAGGATATGGCGACCTTTCAACTGCTTTTGATAACGCGGGTTAAGATAATCCAAAAATAAGTGTTTTTCAACAGTCTGTCTGTCTATTCATGTTGACGGAGCAATACTGAAAGAGGAGGCAAGTGGACTGGTTTCACAGCAAGACCACACACCAGTGATCTTATAGTCACGAAAGCCAATTCAGAATCTCCCAACTACTTTCTGAATTATTACGGTGACATTTGAGACCATTTCGTAAAAAAATTGGAAGACTGTTCATCCCTGGCAAATGATAACGGAATTGTGATGTATATCTTCGTACATAAGAGTTGTCAGAAGATATATTGATGCCTGTTTGCGCTCCCAGATGAATAACGGGGGAAAAAGAGGAAATGTTTTGAGTAGAGAGAGGGTCATGAAAGTAAGTGAGCTTGGAAAACAGCTTTGTATAAAATGATGTTTGGAGAAAACGAGTGCGAAACCGCGAATGGTAGTGAATGGATGGATGACGAAGTGAAGTTGCTGGTGGAAGAGAAAAGAGAGATGCATGGGTTTTACTTGCAGGGAAGGAGTGAGAAAGATCGAGAAATGTTCAAGAGAAAGCGGCTGAAGGCCAGGAGGAAGGTGCAGGGGCTGAAAAATAGAAGGCAAATAAGAGTTGGGGTGAGCAAATATCGGCATTCTTTAGAGAAAAGAAGAGGAAAATGTTTTGGAAGGAGTTAGATAAAGTGAGGAAAGCAACCTATCAAACGGAAGCATCAGTAAAGATGGCAAATCAGGAAGAAGTAGCAAACAGAGATGAGAAGAAATGTAGCAAACACTTTCAAGGATTGTTTACTGAGTTTGATGTTAAGGGAGAAGATGTATGATGATTTGGGTGGAAAGGTATGCGGAATGAGAGGCTCTTTGCAAGTGGACTGGTGAAAGGAGAGGATGTGGTGAAAGACTTGCGTAAGGTAAAATGTGGCAAGGCGGCTGATCTGGATAGGCTTGCCGTTTAATTACTCAAGAAAGGATGTATCCTGACTTGCTTATTAAGGATTGTTGATACATGTGTGACTCATGACAAGGTACCTGAAGATTAGCAGAACTGACTTCATAACGCCCGGGATAGACCAGGGTTGGAGCTGCATGGGTTCGAATCCTCAGCATGACAATCGGCCTACACCTGATTAAGGTGCTCATCTTCCCCTCTGGGCTGGTTGATAAAAGCATACTTGGCTTATGCTAGTGTGTGTGTGTGTGTGTGTGTGTGTGTGTGTGTATGTGTGTGTGCATGTATATATACACAGAAGACGTGATACATATATAGAAGGTTAAAGTACAGAGAAACGCGAGTACAAAACTCTCATCCTGTAACCCAAATAGTAATTACATAGTGATCACTCTCTCTCTCTCTCTCTCTCCCTCTCTCTCTCTCTCTCACACACACACACACACACACACACACACATACACACATATGAGCATAATTAACATCCGTTGCAAGGCTATGCAAATCAACAAATATGGGCCTTCGGCATCAAAGGCTTCGAACTAATCTCATTTCACGTGGATGAAAAGAAGCATCACAGGATCTCGAGCGAATTGTCAGATAATTATTTGGGCTCTTGTGTACACCCATGCCAGAGGCAAGGCCAGGGCAGACGTCAGTCTTGAGTGTCTCCCTTCAGTCATTAATGGAATTAGCTACAAGCTTCATCATTCGTGGAGTCTTGCACAGGCAGCTGTGGAGAGACTCTGCAAGTGTGTTCGTTCGGTCAAAGGGGTTGTAATACTCAGAGGTCAAATGACAGGAATTTGTTTCTGAACATATCATAGTAACTCGGAGGTTCTTGTCTTGACAGAAATTGGAAGGTTATTATTATTATCATTATCATTGTTATCATTATTATCATTATCATTATATAATTGTACCTCGTTTCTGAATTATTCGAGACATAATACTATTCCAGCCATCCATAATGTAGGTGAAGTGACATTCCTTAGTTTCCCTGAAGGTTCCCTCCAGTTCAAGTGTCTTTCCTTCCACGCCCCCACGTTCTCCTCTGACCTTCCTCACACACACACACACACTGTCATGCAGGGAGCCAGTAACGCCTACCCGCTCCACCTGCATGACAGGAGGTAACACAGCTGCTGGTAGTCGCCTCACATTGTCTGGCAGGTCTTCCCCGTCTGGCGTGTTTGCACAATCTCAGGACCCTTGTCCAATCGTCCGCGTCTCCCTTGTGTACTCCTTCCGCACAATTCCTCTTTAATATGACGACCTGACTGGGGGAGGACGCGTGCAGTGGAACGAGGAAGGCGGTCGGCTGGTAGAAGAGAGAGAGAGAGAGAGAGAGAGAGAGAGAGAGAGAGAGAGAGAGAGAGAGAGAGGAAGGAAGGAGGAAAGGAAGGAAGGAAGGATGAAAGAAGTGCACGAGGAGCAACGCCGTTTCACACCCGTAAATGCTTTTCTCTCCGGCGGGCCGTTATTGTATAGAAAATGGTGATCGACGGCCGTTTCTCACACGAGAGCAGAAGTTAGTGTTTACATTCATAACAGGTACTACAAGACTCGATCTTACGGCGGGTCTTCAATACTACATTACTACAAGACGCACTTTATTCTCATTTTGTCCGTAACTCTACCACTTTTCCTCATATATCTTAACATTCCACTGTCGGTATGGGTATATTCCCCTTTGATATGACGTAACGTCTTTAGGTATGAGAGTGAGTGAAGATTATACAATAATGGACTTTGGCCAGTACGAACCTGCTGTGGATTTCAGTAATATGGCCACCAGCTAGCCTCAGGGTAAGGTTGTCCTCTTCCTTCGGTAACATTCGACGGAAGGGATGAGAGAGAGAGAGAGAGAGAGAGAGAGAGAGAGAGAGAGAGAGAGAGAGAGAGAGAGAGAGAGAGAGAGAGAGAGAGGATCAAGTAGATTGACAACAGAGGCAGACGCACGCCGTACTCCTGTTCTTAACAGAGGTGCTGAAGCTTCCGTCTTGTAGCTCTCGCCTTGGTTGCTACACTTCTCCGGTTATGTGAAGGTTTCCTTAACGAATTATCTTCTTCCACACAGCCTTCTGGTCTCTTCTCAGTCTCTCGAATTACTTCCATTAAAGTTGCTTATCTGTCAAACTTTCTGGTATTCCCTCACTGGCCCCCTGTCTTATATGTTTACCAGTTATACCTTAACAAACTACTTAGCTGTTTTACTGAGTAGATTCTTTTGCTTCGTAATTATTATTATATCTAATTATATAACTACTAAGATATTCGCTTACTTCACATTACCATCATTATAATCTCTCTATACTTATCAAAATTCTTTTTCTTATTGTCAGCATCATCGTCTTCTTTACTTATAACTATCTCTTAAATTTCGCTTACTTACCATTATCATCATTACTTATAAACTTATCTCACTGTATATATTTTCTTATATTCTAAACTTTTGACTGAGTTTCCAGTATACATTACCTTCGTTTGTTCCCTTAACTTACAAGATTGCCTAATGAGAGTTGAGGTATATATCTCTCTCAACTCGTTTTACTAACTTTTGAGATTAGTTTGTGTTTTACATCCAGCTGTCTTACGTAGGACCAAGGTCAATATGTATAATGCTGGTTACATGTATCTTCTATGGTTATTTACTTGATCGACTCAGCACATGGGATTTATATTATGCAACAGTCACTTTATAATTTCTTTTTTGTCAACTTTCTGATGTGTGTGTGTGTGTGTGTGTGTGTGTCCAATAAGGGAGAAAGTTTTACGCTTGTGTGTTTATGTGCACACACACACATGCTCATAGATATATAATTACAATTTGTGATTACCATTTGTGTGTTACGGGGGGGGCGCTTTATAAACTTTCTTACACTCGTATTGTCCCGTCTCTTAACCTTGTATATACGTTCCACGTCTTTATTCCTACGTATCTATATACACATACACACGCACCCTAGCTTGCTATGCCTCACGTGTCTGCACTCGTGATAACTTTTGAAAGAGATAACATAGCTGAAAAAAAATAATAAAACGCGCCAAGGCTTTCAGTCATGTGACACTTCTTACGAATAATGTCCTGCACGGTGCCAGTTCAATATAATGCCCTTCAGGAGAGAGAGTCTCAACCTATACCTCTGCACCCTCGAGAGCGGAGGCAACGCCAAACCCCTTGATCTAGAGCCTCCTTCGAATCTAGGTGCTGAATATGACTATGATCCTGTCGACGTAAATCCTTTCCCTCCTCGAACCAACGAATATCTTAAAGACATGGTAAGAAAGATGTTACAAACCCCTTCACATCTGTAAACCTACTTGATCGTAAAATCCTGTTGTTGTTTTTTTCTTTTTCTTATTGGATCATCCTCCGTCCTCACCAGGTAAGGCAGACTTGTCATTCGGTTATACAACCTGATGTCCTTAACCTTTTCTTTCACGGGCAGTATAGTGGCTGCCTGGATACAAAGTGTGTCCGAGACCCCAGTGGTTCTGATGAGTTCGAGGTCATAACCTTCTGCCTCCCTCACCATCTCTCTCTCTCTCTCTCTCTCTCTCTCTCTCTCTCTCTCTCTCTCTCTCTCTCTCTTCTCTCTCTCTCTCTCTCTCGTGGTAGGTATTAGGCAGCCACCTATTAGAGAGGTTTAGTGACGGCCATGCAGTATGCCAGCAATTCAGTGGCTGTCAAATGTCACTCCTCTGATCTAGGTGGCTGCATTTTTATTTTCATCCACATGTGGTCCTCTGGCATTCAGTCCACATATAAACAATTTCTATTTATCTCGCACATAACTCTTGACATTGCGAAACTCCCACGACTCGTTCACCTTAAGGACACATCTTCCTGAGGTGAGCGCTTCGCATTAGTCTTTCCTTACGACACCTCATCGTTGTAAATACTCCCACGTGAGTTAGTCCTCTCTCTCTCTCTCTCTCTCTCTCTCTCTCTCTCTCCTTTTCTTATAGATTACAAAGTAAAGAATTCCCAGAGAGGGGAAAGGGTCTTGCCAGTGACTGATTCACTGTCGTTCATCTCGCCGGGAAATACGGTTACCCTCTTCAAACGATTGTACCGTGGTACCTGCCGCTCGACCGGCCGCCGCTCACAAAATAAAAAAAAGAAAAGTGATTTGGTCTTGGGAAATATGTGTGGGAACAGAGCAATAACCAATAATGTAAACGGCGGTTTGCCATGGTGCCCATTCAGAAACAAGAGAGTATATATATATATATATATATATATATATATATATATATATATATATATATATTCTTTTAACACTACAAGAAGACTAAAATTCTGTTAGAGATACTCATCGAAAAACCTACATAGCACGCCTTGGTAAACATTGTTGGACTACAAATACTGCAGAATATTTCTATTTTTGTGTTGAGGAGAAGTTCGATCCCAAATGCAACAAAATTTGAGCTAGCAGATATTACGCTGTCATGTTAATGCGAGCGAACTCCGTGGTAAAACATATTTAGTGTTATTATCCTAAGGACTTAGACCGTAAAACGGGTACCTGCATAAGCTTGTCTCTTATTAATTTTACTTTTATTGTGTGTGTTGTCAATTTGCCAATCAGCACACTTTGCAGTTGAGAACTGAATCGACATGTCATAGCGATATCTTCTGCTCATTCACAAAGCTCTTCAAGAACAGGAAATGATATCCCCTCTTTCGACTCTGCATTACTCTCCTACAACCTCATCCAAAAAATAATCGAGAGACATCACAACCTTGCGAACAGTCTGGACCATCAAGTCCCTCTGCTTAACGACCTGCCACGATCGTGGAAAATACTGTCACAGCTCTGAACTAGGTTAGCTCCCACACCATATATTCTTAATACCTTCCACAGAGCATCTCTATCAACTCTATCATATGCCTTCTCCAGATCCATAAATGCTACATACAAATCCATTTGCTTTTCTAAGTATTTCTCACATACATTCTTCAAAGCAAACACCTGATCCACACATCCTCTACCACTTCTGAAACCACACTGCTCTTCCCCAATCTGATGCTCTGTACATGCCTTCACCCTCTCAATCAATACCCTCCCATATAATTTACCAGGAATACTCAACAAACTTATACCTCTGTAATTTGAGCACTCACTCTTATCCCCTTTGCCTTTGTACAATGGCACTATGCACGCATTCCGCCAATCCTCAGGCACCTCGCCATGAGTCATACATACATTAAATAACCTTACCAACCAGTCAACAATACAGTCACCCCCTTTTTTAATAAATTCCACTGCAATACCATCTTTTCTTTCAAACTATTCGCCATTTCCCGCATTGGCGAGGTAGCGTTAAGAACAGAGGACTGGGCCTTTGAGGGAATATCCTCACCTAGCCCCCTTCTCTGTTCCTTCTTTAGGAAAATTAAAAAAAAAAGCGAGGGGGGGGGATTTCCAGCCCCCCGCTCCCTCCCCTTTTAGTCGCCTTCTACGACACGCAGGGAATACGTGGGAAGTATTCTTTCTCTCCTATCCCCAGGGATAACAATGATATATATATATATATATATATATATATATATATATATATATATATATATATATATATATTCCTATGAGTCCACGGACACAGTAAGTTCCCAAATGCACTTTCGTGTAATAATCACATCAGGGGAGACACAAGAGAGAAATAAAATTCTGTTGAGATACATCGAAAAGACGAAGCTAGGACGCCATTTGGTAAACATTTGATTGGACATACAAGATACTGCAGAAGTTGATTTCTGAGTTTTGGTGAGTGTATGAAAGGAGGAAGTTGAGAGCAAATGCGAACAAAATTAGTGGAGGTAGGCAAGTAATATGAAGTGTGATTGTAAATGGAGCGAACCTGGGGGAAACATATTGTGTTAGGTATCCTAGAGGTTAGTCGATAAAACGGGTACCTGGCATAAGCTTGTGTCTTTTGTTTTGTATGTGTGTGTGTGTGTGTGTGTGTGTGTATGTGTGAATCCAGCCATTGCAGATGAGAAACTGACTAGACATGCATAGCTATCTTCTGCTGCAGTGATACAAAAGCCTTTCAAGGAACGGAGGGAAATGATATCTCTCTCTCGTCTCTGACTACTCTCCTCACCTCACCAGACGAAATAGATCGAGAGCGATCGTATCAGAACTTGCGACAGTCGTGGACCGTCGGGAGAGGGTCCCTCGTGACTTAAGGCTGTGTCCAGATGGTGGCAAATACCTGTACCAGCTGCTGAACTAGGGTTAGCTCTCCGTCCAGATGGTTGCTGATATGTCTTCATGTCTCTCGTGATGCTTCGAATTCTACACTGGCACTAACACACTCCCGTGTACTTTAGCAGACGACGGTGGGTGGCGCTACGAGAACCCACGGCGAAAGCGTTCACAAAAAAGTAAGAGCAAATACGACGCCATTCGTAGGCAACGCGGGCATAAACAAGGACAAACGAAAACAAATATCCGTCTCGACTTCACTTTCGCGTCCCTCATAAACAAACTCATTTATTATTTACATCTTGTTGAGAATCCGGAAATATTTCTGTAAATGTTGCCTTTGAAAGAACAAATTGGAGGGAATTCACGGGACGTGTCGAGCGTCGCTGTGGAGCGGGAAGAATAAATACATTCATTAACATCCGGGGGAAAAAATTTTGCGTCGGTCGCCGACTCTGTTTATGTTCGTCGTCCTGGGAGAGGTGGGATGGCCCACGACGCCTTCATCACCCATCGACAAGGAGGAGGGGCGTGCGCGCGTCATCGTCAACTGCAGCAGTGCCAGAATACACACACACACACACACCAAATTTACAGTGAAATTCCTTATTATTTTTGAACATTTCTGAATGGGCTCAAGTAGACCGTAGCGGTAAAAAGGGTTCTTTTATATATAATCCTCGTAGAGCAAATAATTCCACAGCTGTTGGTAATGGTCTGCTTAACCTCCAGAGCGGGTCTCTTTCCTCCCTTGTCGAGCAGGCTGAACCAGGACCTCAGCCTCCTCCCTCATTACATAAGGTGAGTCTCGAGGTGCTCTCATTCCCACTGCCGTCGATGATTACTGTCCTCGTGACGCTACTTTACCTCCAGATGAACAGCAGTGCCGGAAATACGAAGTAAAAACGATATCTAACACACAAGTCTTGCATTAATACATCTTGCCCTGATATACACCAGTGACGGGTCCTCCAAAGCTTTCCTCAAATATGTAACTAACATCATCCCATCTACCGTTGCCTATCCACTTCTCATTTTTTTCCTCGAGAACCAGTCTCCCCCTCGCTAATCTTTTTCCAATCAAAATCCCATATTTTCTGAGGGGCCTTAATCTCCAACCGACATACGTTTCCTCTTGGGTTTAAAGAGGAAGGAGAGAGGGGGTGTTTGGTGGCGATGGTTGGAGTGTGTGTGTGTGTACAGTAATGTGCAAGTCCTGGTGCCCTGGAGTGTTAGGAGGATGTTGATGTGTCAGTGGTGATGGCTGGAGTCTGTAGAGAAGAGTAGTGGTGATGCATGGAATGTGTGGTGGAAAGGCAGCGTGTCATTGGTGAAGCCTGGAGTGTGAAGTGGAAAGAAGGGGTAATGCCTGGAATGTGTAGTGGAAAGAAGCGGTGACTTATAGAATGTGTAGTGGAGAGATGTGGTGATGCGTAGAATGTGAAGCGTAAGGCAGGATGTTCATTGCCGATTCTTGGAATGTGAAGTTTATAGAGAAATAAGGGTTGAAATTACTATTTTTTTTGAGGTATAAAGTGGAATGACCTTATTAGTTTTTGAGGAGGATGGCTGGAATACTTAATGAAAAAAACAGAATTACCTCCATTGTCTCCCCTCATTCAAGGATATTAAAGCATTTTCTTTGTTTTTTAACTTCTAACCCTATATTTTCTGTTTTTTACCTTCTCTTGAGTGTTGCTGTATAGGTAATATAAACTATGACTCCATTTCTAACTCCTATCGCGTGTTGTCGTCTTCAGGGAAAAATGGGAAACTACAATATAACTGCTTGACTTCATCCATTATTTAAGAAATCAATACTTGTAATCTAATCTAAAAAAGAAAAAAAAGAGGGCTGCCTCGAGGGTAAGCTGGAAATAAATAAAAACGTATGTTTCTGACATTTGATGAACTATCATGTACAGTGATTGTCGACCTTGATCTATGGGGATACTTAAACGCAGAGGTTGATATAAGAATTTGATGAGAGAGAGTGTGTGTGTGTGTGTGAGATTAGATGGGAACTTTTGGTTTGTGTGTGTACGTGTACGCTGCGTGTATCTGTGTATATTCGTGTGTATGGTTGTGAGTGTGGTCAATACTAGTTGTCCACTTTTCGTTTGTATGTGTACGGGTGTTGTGTTTATATCTGTGTGTATGTACCGGACATAATTCAGAGAAACGTTACCTCTAAGACAGAGATGAAAAATTTCTCAAAACGAACTTCTGCCTCATCTTACAACGGTGTTTCCATACCGCCTTATCTACCTGGTAAGCTGATCGGCAACCCACAGGGTTGTATGTCAGACTCACCAAGAGCTGTAGACCATAGTGGTTATCTAAAGACCTTCTCTGAGTGCACTGTCCATCTGTGCTGATGTATAATGGTAGACATTCAACCTCTCTTAAGAGAACGTCTATATACTCAATGGTGTCTGAGACTGGTGTTACCGGACTCCTCCTGCTAAAGGTTACACCACGCGAGTGATAAGTGCCCTTTGGCGTGGCTGGGAATACAGTCTCGCCAGAGAACTCCTTTTTCCAAAGGAGTCCAAATCTACCTCCTACTGGGAGTAACTTAAGCTTGGGCTGCTGTGGGAGACTCAAGAAAGAGGTCATGGGTAACACGAAGACTCTTCTTTTATGAGAAATGGTCCTGGGGTAATCATGAATACGTAAAATGAATATGTCTGAGACTTGGGCCTGTGTTCTATATTCATCTGAGCCTTCGAAGGTTCAAGAATACTTTATGTATCTATACGATTCAAGGACGGAAGCCGAGGTACATAGACTGACCATACAGGCAATCCAACGGCTGTAAACTGTCATTCTCTGCGATAGTCTGCTGAACCCAGCCTCTCCAGAAGGGAGCTAAGCTGTAACTCTCCTCCTCCTCCTCCTTTGTGAAAATCTTTTTGGTAACTCTGATATTCTGGAGGAGTGAAGCGACCTCAGGCAAGACAGGTAATGTAGCAAGACACATGACACCTACGTATGGCTTTACAAGAAGACAACATATTTTCTACATGGGTTAGATGCAAAGAATCGATGATAAGTGCGAAAATTCGTGCGTAAAGTGTGTGTGCGTGTGTGCTTGAGGTGTGTGTGCTTGTGGTGTGTGTGTATGTGTGTGTGTGGAACACAGACCAACGGACAGACGGGTAACACTGGACTTAGGAGATCGCAAACAAACGGACAGACAGATCTCAGTGGATGTAGTATATTAGACACATGGACAGATAGGTAACAATCGAGGTATCAAAGACACGGACAGACGGGTAGCAGTAGACGTAGTAGGTCACAGACGCAAGGACAGACAGGCATCGTATAGACGGAAAGGCATTTATTCCATCCAAGACGATCTACCCCTCTCAGGACTCGCTGTTAGATATGGAATCCGAGATGTTTTGTATTTTCCAAAGATAGAACCACATTCTTAGTGCCTGTTCACTAACTCCACTAAGACGGAAGTTCATTATAAATAAAAGTAAACCGATGATGTTCCTTTAGTTCCATAATGCTCAAGATGGAGTAATTGTAGCAATTATGAGATAAAGTTCGTCTTAAGTCAGATGCTTGGCCTCTGCATCGAGGAGAGGTGTAGGTAGGTAGTGAGTTGGGAGGGTTAATGCCCTGAGTATTAGCGCCTCGACCTACGGTGAGTCAGGAGCAGGTGTGGGCCACAGTAGGCAGGGAGGGAGGCAGCCAGCCGGTGCAGGGTGTGTGAACCTCCTTGTGAACGTTACCCAGCTGGCAGGAACAGCGCCCTTTATGTCCAAGCCAGAATCTAACGTGTGTTCATTGCTGTGAGAGTGGCAGAGGGAGTGGGAAACGAGAACTTTGAAGGCGAGAGGAACATAGATATTGTAAAGGAATTCTCTGCTTCTTTCCAGCCTTCCTCCCCCCCTTCTCCTCAGCCTTTCTTCTCTGTCTGTTTTATCTCTCTCTCTCTCTCTCTCTCTCTCTCTCTCTCTCTCTCTCTCTCTCTCTCTCTCTCTCTCTCTCACCAGCCCTCAGCCTCCACTCTTCTGCTCTTCCACTCCTCCATCAGCCCTCACCCAACCTCTCCTTCCCTTTTCTTCGTTTCATCCTCATATTCTCCTCTTTATCTCGTGCTACTCTATTCCTCTCTTTCTTCTCTGCTTCCTTATTGCCTTCTTTAACCGGCTTAAGGAACGAGAATGGATCTAAGGTCAATCTCTAAATAGGATAACCTAATCAGCGATTAGTACGTGATGACAGCCAATCACCGTTCCCTCAAAATATGATTGTGAGGCTTAGATCACAGTGAGTCATTCTCGGTGACCGAGTCGATGATTTGCTGTAATAATTTCGTTTTAGTAAATTTTGGAGATAAAAGGTGAAGGTGTTCTCTCGTATGATTGTATGTGAATGGGAGTATGGTGGTAATGAAACTCAGAGTGAGGTAGGTGTACTTTAATATCGCCTTCGTCTCGAGTATAGAGGCCTCCTTCAGTGAGACTGAGGCACTATACTTCCTCTCGCTGGTCATGAATAGTCAATGTGTGCGTGTGTGTTTGTGTGTGTGTAGGTTTGTGACTATTATTTGTGCTGTGCGGAGAGAGAGTTGTACACTCATGTTGTCCTGTCTTTATGATTTTGTATACACACACACACACACACACACACACACACACACTCCTTCATACCTTATGCCAGGTACCCATTTTATCAACCAGCTCTTAGGAGATGATAAAAGCTGGGTGGATTGTGGACCCACTGTCGCGACCAGGATTCGAGCTTGTGGGTTTGATCCAAGGCGGTCCATGCATGTGTGACGGTCTATGCCGTGAACATCTACACCTTGGAGGCCTAGGTGTGTGTGTTTCCAGGTGATCACTTAATTGTACAGCACGTGGAGGGAGTTTTCCATTTGTGTGTCCCCATTTTGCTGTCGTATGACACCACAGAATCTTGCATAATTTCAGCATTTATCATATCACCGTTTACTTTATTCATTCACTCATTCGCTTTTTATACACTGTAAAGTTTCTTCTCGTTAATACATCCTCTTTGACCTGTCCTTTCAAAACTCGACTCCAGTGTTACCTAAGACTTACAAAACCTTCTCATTCCTAAAACCTTTGCCTTCCGAAGCATCACCTTAGGTCGCTACAGTCTCCAGTAGTAGCAACATTACTACGGCATCTACTAGCACTACCTCCTTGACAACCATTCTCAGCAACACTCACTTTTTGTCAGCGAGCAACTTTGAAGAACTCTACCTCTCTGGAGACAAGCAACACAAACACCTATGCATCCATACTCAACATTTCCCAAGGCGACATTATAGACGAAATATATATATAGTATAGATGACGTTACTCAGAAAACAAAAATCATGGAAGAAACTTTTTTTTTCCCGACATCCTCCTCCTCCACCTCCCACCCCAGTTAGTGGTTCTTCGGGGTCATCATCCTTGATGGACAAATATCTTCCACCCCTGGTCATCGTGGAGGAGGTCCTTGCATCAGGGGGGGATGACCCTCATCACCATACATCACCTTCCCTCGTCGTGGTACCTGTCATCTGCCCAGCAAACCAGCAGTGTCTCTCGACAAGCAACGTCTCATGACTGTTGAATGAACGCCCTGCTGAGGTGCCTGCTGTTTCTAGTTTACAGTGGTGTATACTAGATCACGCGCACCAGTGCGACCTCTTGCAATTATATATATATATATATATATATATATATATATATATATATATCTCTTTTTTGACCAGCAAGAGAATAAAGAGTCGAAGAATCATTCGGGGTTTCACAAGTATTTGTACACACGGCGTAGCATTATAATGCTCCGGTACTGCGACTAGAAAATATATACATGATACTGTTGTTCTGTAACATGATGCTGCACCATAATGCCTCGATATTACCATGAAAAAAAGGGGGGACAGCATTAGTATAACACAGTATTATGATATCCGTCAAGCAGATGTAGTCCACCATGTCCTCCCTGTCAGTCTAAGGGACTCGGGGCGTCGCATTTGGTGTCCAGAGCCACCTAAAGCGATTATGATTCTCCCTCCCCATCATCCTCAACCTTACAGCTGCTCCAGCGGTTTAATTGAAGCCAATTTGCATACACACCAAATGGATCGTGGGGCCAGATTATCATACGAACTAGTTAGGAAGCTAATTCAACCTCCCCCCACTCACTTCCTCCCTCTACCTACCATAGACTATGCAAATGCAATCAAGTTTTTCGTCAGCTAACTCTTAGTTGCCACATTGTCTAGCTTGATTAACACAGGACATGAGAGGAGAGTTTACACATTGACCACCACAGAACGAAGCCTAGGGTGGAGGGGAACTACACTGCCGGGCGTACGACGGTTTGTGGCATATATGGTTCAGCATTACTGGGTGTATGCTGAACGTGTCTCGACCTTACGTCAAATATCTTTGAAATAGTCGATATTTACAAGGGTGATTTATTAAGAATTTATAGATCTAGCGGCAAGCTTTATAAATTGATCAACAAACGTTATTATGAGGTATGGCATTCCAGTCTCGCATATCTGGTGATGTATGTTCTGTTCGTGTCGTGTTCACTGGGGTAAGTTATCCTAACATGAACCATTGGGTCCAGAATAGCCATTCAATGTTCTAATTGCCTTCTTTAAAGTACTGAGTGTAAACGATTCACATTCAGTTGGGGATCGATTCTTTCACTTGTGTTTTCCAGATTCGTAGCCTTCGTTCGACCAAAGTATATTTCACAGCCACATAAGCAGAGGTCATCTCTCATATACATCAGTATAATTCTTGCTTGGCCGGGTTTGTAGCCTGTCTGATCACACGCATGGCAAAGTAACACGAATCACGGAAATAAGTAAATGCAAAACATAGAACAATCTATTTACTTATTACATACAGTGCAGCCTTCAAAGACAGCAGCCTTGTTCGTTGTCGTGTTGCGTGCTAGTAAGTAAAAGCAAAGTCTGTGCTGAATGGATGGATTGTACCATGATCTTGTCTCATAGCCAGACAAAACAAAGACTTAGCCCTTACGCGAATTACATATTCATAACCAAATGTCTTTTTAATCTGTGTCAGACGTCAGTCCTCTATACCCTGAATTATTTACCAGTGTTGAAATGTATGTAATTAACTAGAGTTCAACCAAACCACAGACTCGTTTTGGGTCAAAGATGACAATTCCTCCTTTTTTATCTCATCGCAGTAAATGCTACACCAAGAACTAAAGAAAGTTACAGAAAAAGAAGTTACAGTATTGCTTAATCCCTTTCATTCGTCTTAGGATTCCTGACGCCTCAATCACAAGATTGCCTCAGTTCGAACTGCTTCAAAAGGCAGGATCTTCGAAGTAATGGTTCCGGAAGGATTACTGGTTTTAAGCCGGCCGCTGCTCCTCAACCTTCTATCTTCCTTTGATTAGTGTTGGTGAGGCAGCCTTCGAACACGACCTCAGATATATACAAACGGTAAAAAAAAAATCATCTTACCACTTTTTAAGTGAAA
This sequence comes from Panulirus ornatus, assembly GCF_036320965.1. Taxonomy (NCBI): domain Eukaryota; kingdom Metazoa; phylum Arthropoda; class Malacostraca; order Decapoda; family Palinuridae; genus Panulirus; species Panulirus ornatus. Next base: position 64,277,402 of record NC_092243.1, on the reverse strand, counting down.
GAATATGACACCACGGACGAATGATTCTGAGAAATGCTCAATATTCTGGCCTCATTTTAGTAGCCCTACTCTCATGACTTTGTGATATATCGATTTTGCTAGCGGCATTTTTCCTGATATTTGCCTTGATAAATGTTATCTTCACTTCATATTTCGATGGTAATGAATAATATATTCGGGCGACCATAATCATCAGGAATTTTGTCTCAGATTTTCCGCTTACCAACACTACCGAGACGAAACGAATCGCATCGATCATTGCCAAAGTGATCAGACCCATCCGGTGAGATACTTTTTTTTCTTCTCTCTACCGAGTACACTGTACACCTCAACCAGTAAGGTTTAGATGGTTGAGGACCTGCAGCCTTGGCCTAAAATCGATCAAAATATGTTCTAATTGTTATTCAATCCCGGTTTATTGAACGTGAAATCAATAAACTTGCAGACATTTGTTTCTAAAGAGACTGAACAAAGGTTAAGATTTTTTCAATATTGACTGTTACCTTTTCCTCTACTTTGTTACGTAGAACATTTCAGTGGTTTAGATTTTTACCCGAATACAGTAGAAAATATTTTTAGAAAATGTTGATAACAGATAGATAATGCAAAGAATTGCGAAAAGAATTAAAAGTATCCGAATGCAATAGAATTACCAATAAAGTTCATCCAAGATCGACTCTGTCTTGGTTTTGTTCATCTCTGAATCGAATAGATACTTCCACAGTTGCAACTTCGAACTGATCAACCTCTATCATCGTCATGCTACAACTGACTCAGAAATATACACTTTAATTGATACTCAGGAATTACGAACTCCTGTGGTGAGAATTTATGACCGAGTCTTTCACTCTTTCAGTACGTTGGCTGAGGTGTGAGGAGAAAATGCGTTAGAACTTGAACGGATCAATGGGACGTATCATGTCCACATGAACAGTGTAGCACCATTATCGATGTATATATATATATATATATATATATATATATATATATATATATATATATATATATATATATATATTTTTTTTTTTTTTCAAACTCTTCGCCATTTCCCGCGTTAGCGAGGTAGCGTTAAGAACAGAGGACTGGGCCATTGAGAGAATATCCTCACCTGGCCCCCTTCTCTGTTCCTTCTTTTGGAAAATTAAAAAAAATTTGAGAGGGGAGGATTTCCAGACCCCCGCTCCCTCCCCTTTTAGTCGCCTTCTACGACACGCAGGGAATACGTGGGAAGTATTCTTTCTCCCCTATCCCCAGGGATAATATATATATATATATATATGTATATATATATATATATATATATATATATATATATATATATATATATGTATATGTATGTATGTATGTATGTATGTATAGAGAGAGAGAGAGAGAGAGAGAGAGAATGGTTTTTTCATCGAGAATTTTGAAATGTATAAAGGTTCACTAGAGACTTCTCCTTCTCTCCACCATCATTCCTTCTCCCCACTTATAGTTTTTTATTTCAATGCGTCTTCTATACCCTCCATCGTTCCCCACTACTCCCCGATAACCTCCGTCTTTCTCCATCACTCTCTCATACCCTCCATTTTCCCCCGCTGCTCCCCTATACCTTCCATCTATCCTCACCACTCTCTCTCCTACGTCCTCCGTTCCTCACCTCTCTCCTATACCCTCCATCTTTCTTCATCACTTTCCTATGCTCTCCATCTTTCCCCGCCACTCTCCTATACCCTTCATCTTTTTCCACCACTCTCCTATACCCTTCATCTTTTTCCACCACTCTCTTATACCCTTCATCTTTCTCCACCACTTACCTATACCCTTCATCTTTCTCCACCACTTACCTATACCCTTCATCTTTCTCCACCACTCTCCCACATCCTCCATCTTTCTCCACCACTCTCCTATACCCTTCATCTTTCTCCACCACTCTCCCACATCCTCCATCTTTCTCCACCACTCTCCCACATCCTCCATCTTTCTCCACCACTCTCCTATACCCTTCATCTTTCTCCACCACTCTCCCACATCCTCCATCTTTCTCCACCACTCTCCTATACACCTTCATCTTCCCTCACCATCACTCTCCCTGTCCTCTCTCCCTGGCCGTCTTGTGATAAACTCCAGCCGAGGGCCTATTTCTACGCCTTTTCTACCCCGCCTCAACTCTACTGTAGCCAGCAGCACGGTCAGGAGTGGCTCCGAGAGCTCTCGCTGCAAGATGAGAGGAAAGCTTGAAAATGCTCGTGCTGGATATATGCTTATAACTTCAATATTTTCAGCATCAAAAATCTCTTAACGTACACTTTCCAGGAGTATATTACGTCCGTCTGGAATTTCCAGTTAGGCATGAATTTTTTAAAGGATTACAGAATTATAGATACTATCTGGACTGATGTCACTGGCACATGTCCATGTAAAATGACGGTACAAGTCTGGTGTAAAATGGAAACTCCTTTTTAGAACGTTCTAGAAAGGAGATTCTACTAGAAGGAAGAAAACGCGGAATAAGTTCAATGAAGAAAATATATTTCATTGTTTTGTGAAAGTATGGAGCAGGACGGTGGAGGGGAAGATAGAATCCAACTGCATTCCTTAAGTATCAAACCGCGAACGCCACGAACTCGTCCACCTCGACCTAAGACGGTGACAGTAACTAGGTAAATGGATGTCAAAGATGACAACTGAGTCTCGTTAAATGTTGACGACAGCAGCGGGAGCCTTGCCTTCCTCGGACGATGATAGTTTGTGTGTCCTTGGAAACAACAGATATCCTCAGGTGATGGACAAAGTTGATAGGGATGCACTTACAAGAAGAGAACAGATGTGTCTGAAATCTGCTGTGAGTGTCTGGGAGGAGGAGAACAGATACTTTATGCTACATTCTTTCCCTCGAATCTTACAGGAAAAGAAGAAACCACCTCACCATAAATTTCTCCGTATACCTGCCTGGTCATCCACGCCTCTCATAGGCAGACAGAACAAAACTACAAACCGCAGAATTACGCGCAAATGTTATTAGAACAATAAATGGCTGCCTTGCAACCGTAAAGATTCAGAGATATTTCCACTGCAGTCTCACCCCAGTAAGCCCAATGTGCTTAATATATTCAATCGCTAGGGCGATAGCTCCAAACCCCTTCCATCCAAACCATCCAAACTCCCCACTTATCACCGTTTTACACGAGTAATTCATACTCGTAGATCCTTCCTTCTTAACAAACGTGCCATTGACCAAGGATACATATATACGGTAATGCTCCAACAAGCGCTAAAATGACCTCCAAGCTCAGTCTTCATTTCCGCATTAGAAATACATCAGTCTGAAACTCCATTCCCCAGGCATGTGCGAGCGAAACTTTCTCTTTTGGGTTCTAGACACCGCCCATCTCTACACCACTAAAAACACAGACTGAACATGTCAGAAGACCCGTCAAGACTAAGATGTATCTTCCATTATAAAGACAGTGAATACTTGGTTCTTAACCGCCCTGTACTTCACTCGCAAAAAGACAAACAAACAACATATTTGTGAACTGTGGTCTCGTCCGTTGGACGTGGCCAGCTTCCTGTGCGCTGCTGGTGCTATATAGAAGGAGACCCTGGAGCAGGAAAGTAAAGTAAGCTGGCACATGGACACATTCTCAGGAACACGAACGCAAATATATACAAAAAAAATCACACAGACAAGCACCTTCATACACAGACATGGACGCTATATTAAATTCAACACCCGTATGGACACGCACATACACCAACAAGAAAAAGAGAGATTTGTGTACGCACGCCTCCTATATCAGTAGCCTTCCCTCACATATCATATATCTTTTGTAAGGGAATATTTCATGCAAGCTCTGTGTCGCAGTGTTGGCGGGTCTGAGGATGAGGTCCATTTTTTTGTCGACGGTAGGAGAAGCAGCTGACATAACGGAGGGAATTTTCACCATCGAGTTGCCCACGAGCGAGTGGGTCGCCGTTCGCGTCCCACCAGACACACGGCAGATGTCGGTTGTTTGGGGTCTTGTGATATCCCCCTGATTAAGAGTGCTTTCGGTTTGACGAAAATATCTCCGTGGTGAAACAAGGATGTCGGCAACAAGGATGAAAAGGATGAGGAGGAGAAGAAGAAGGAGGAGAGTAAAGAAGTAATGAGGGCAGAGGAGGAGGTGGAGAAGCACAAGAAGAAGGAGGAGGGAAAAGAAGAGAGTAGAGAGGAAGTTAGGGGAAGAGGGACGGGATAGTAAAGAAATTGAGGAGAGGAGTGGGAAGAGGAGAATAGAGAAATTAAGAGGATGGAGGACATACGATGTAGGAGTAGCAGGTGGTGAAGGACAAGGAGGACAAGGGACATGGAGGAGGCAGTCACTGTGGTGGAATGAGACCTACACAATGAACCTTAGATATGATAAACCACGAAAAACTGACCGTCGCTGCGACGGTTTTCTCAAGATGATTCCCTAAGTAAGGACGTGCAATGCATGACGTGTTTCGTGGGTGTTATTACGCTCTGATAAGACCTCATCCTTCACGAAGCGCAAGACACTCATACAGATCATACATAGGCATTTATCTGGGTTTAGGAATCGGGTCTACAAACGTCTGTGGAGGTCTTATTGATATGTAGATTCCTTTCGTCTTCCAGATTTTCTGTTCGTCTTGGTGGCCTTTGATGAGGGCAATTATTGGAGAAAAAAAGAAAACCAGGTGATGATAAATACACCATGTATATTATCCCAATATACTTAACACACTCATCCACAAACACAAATAAGGTTTTTATCATTCGTAACATCTTAATTGGATTATATTCTTCCCGTTGTTTAACATGATTTATCTTATCTACAATGCAGTTAACACTCCGAAGAAAATAAGTAATGAAAAAAACCATCAACCCAGAAATATCTTAAGTTCACTTATATTGTTCCAGTATCTTGGAGGGGAACTGACTACCATACGACTAGGTAATGAGGCTACGAATCCCACGCAGATTCTGTTGTTAATGTTGTTTTGATGCTCGCCAGTCCTACGTCTCCCTGACAAGAGCTGTTGCCACAGACAAGACCCAGTAAAACGAGAGCTCTTGCTCCGCTCTTATTGTCTCTACAGCGTTCAAAAGATACTTGCTCAGAATTCGTTTGCCTGTTATGAATAGGCCCTTTTACATTTCTACGTCCCTATAGATCAAAGCAGCAATGTATTTATGTATGAATGCATCGCTTGATTATACATTATGTATCCTCTTATCTGACAGCAGATTTTTTCTTTCGAGAAAATACAAACGTATTAATTCCATTTCTTCATTTTGATATTTGTACAAAATACTGGCAGAAACAGCTAGAAAACAGAAAGGAAATGAAAGATCTTCCTTCTTGTTTTTTGCGTCTTCTGACGATGCTATGAATGGTGCCTTCAATATATCATGAACAATGATTCACATTGTGCTGCCCTCGTACTCCACTCGATTGACATGTCTCTTGATATTCTGAATTTTGAGGTCGTATTATGTACGTCATGGTAATAATATATTTCATTCCCTTTGCCATATTTTGAATTACCAAAATTTCATTCTCCTTTCAAGGGTCTTTTTTCCCTGGTTCACTTACCATGTCGACTGTGAGGCCTCGATTCTGTTCGCAAAGGTTGGAATCCACTTTTAGCAAAGCTTGGAATGCACTGTTGGAATTTTGTGTCCGTCGGTGTTTTGTGAGAAATGACATGGCCTTTGATGTACGTGGAACGCATGAAGCAGACAGAGACTGCTAGGGTGATTGGCCAACAGCAGGTGATGTCCGATCAAGTCTGTTGCATATCATGAGCGACAATCTTTAGAGATATCTAAGAAGAAACAGACTTAGGATATAAGGAGAGGTAAAGAGAGTGTGGGGTGCCTAAGCCAAGAGTTTCATAGAGACATGAAGTAATTCGTCATTGTTTATAGACGGCAAGATAGAGCTAAACAACACATTCAATTTTAAGGTTGCATTTTTGACGGAGTTTGGATGGTAGTTAGTAGCGTGGGAATGCGGTCTTTGATAAAGTTAAGAACATATACTTTTTTTTCTAAGTATACAGTATGTTTAGGTTATTTAGGTGATTTTTAGCATACAGTGAATTTAGGTGTATTTTTTAAGTATACAGTGAGTTTAGGTGAATGATTGCGTGATAAAGAGAACAAGTATGGAGGTAAGATATCCTCAAAATCATCACATTTATGAGGTATATGCTCAGAGAGCGCGTGTCTTGTAATACACATTGTCTTATTGCATTTTTGTTACGTTACTCATCCACAGATAAGGTGAAAAGTGAGAAACAAGTTTCATAAGTGTTAGGTCCATATATCAACAAGTTGAATATGGGTTGTGGGCACGTGTGAGTAAATTCAGGTACTGTGTGGACCTGACCCACTCAACAGGATTAGGATTAGGGTTAATGATAATACAGACAGATACACATCCCAACCACATCCTTGCGACACCGTCTTGAGCTAGTTGGTATCTGCTCTTGGTAAACAGATCAATAACTCGGCGAAATCGGAGACGAGAATTGACAATAGAGACATCAGAATCTATATCAAGATTGCTTATGAACGGAAGGAATATATATATATATATATATATATATATATATATATTATATATATATATATATATATATATATATATATATATATATATATATATATATATAAACTTCTAGAACGTATTGCTGTGAATATAGCTGAGAAGAGAGCAAAAGACATCGCAGATAAGAGGCTTATTTGCTCACTGTTCTCAGTCTCTTATACCCAGATATATATACCAAGCCAAGCAAACAAGAAGGAAAAATGATATAATACAGACACTAAGAAGATGTTTATCAAGCTAGTAGAATATAGATAGGAAAAGATAAGATATATATAATAATATATATATATATATATATATATATATATATATATATATATATATATATATATATATACGTAAAACACACTTGGGGTGACTCAATATTTTCCCTTCCATCAGATAAGGCGCCTGGGAGATGGGGAGACAGAGAGGGGATAATGCTGCTTTCATGGGTAAGAAAAGATCTCATCATAGCTTGCATAGACTTGGCCTCCTCCGTTAAACTGTGCGATAATGGAAGTCAAGGAAGGGACGGGCAGGCTTGATAACTCAATCCCTCGTCATTTAGGTGGTGGATTTACCCCTGGGGATTATCAGATATGATTATAGACAATATGATGGAATTTAAGGTTCAGCATAGCCAGGATATTTACACGCCTTCAGTGGAAACTATGAAGGCAAATTTTTTCCCACTTTGTCTGTTTGTCTGTCTGTCTCTCTCTCTCTCTGAGACAACAAGACGCGATATTTTCATATGATTTGATCATATCTTTGTTTTAAGACTCATCCACTGCTGCTGTCCTCGGCTACAGTAACAGTGCATTTTTTCCCGTCCTCTTTTGTTCGCTGGGTAGGTAGGTATTGGTGTGCTACAAAGAAATACAAAGACATACAAACACCAACAGATCAAAAGGTCCTGTAGGAGTTTTTTTTTTTTTGTCTTTCTTACTGCAAGGGAGATCAGAAGAATAAAAATCAGTGTCAGGAGTGGTAAAGCAGGTAGATGAATAATGGGAAATATGCCCGTAAACGACTTAATTACGGAAGTGTGAAATAAGTCAGGGACTTGAGGCAAGAGAATCGTGATAGTGCGTTTGGGAATGAATTAGACAGTGGAACGCTAATGGGTATTCCTGGCGGGCGAACAGGAGGGTGGAGTGTTATTTCTGGTGGTTTGGAAGTTTGGAGGAAGGAAAAGTGCCGCGGTGAATGTTTAACTGGAGTGGTCGTTAGTGTAACTGGTGAAAGGGAATTGGGGGGAGGGGGGGAGATGGTATCTACAAGGGCACAAATGTAAGGTTGAAAGTCGAGTGATGACTACATACGTTAGGTGAAGTTTGAGTTGGCGAGTAAAGTGCTATACCTGACCGCTGAAGTGTAAGGAAGAAGACTGTAGTGTTAGGGATAAGTGCTTCTTCCTTACGAGTACTTACGACAAGAGTTTGCCAAAAAGGGCTATGGCTTAGCGCTCGCCGCCGGAAAATACAGGTTACGAAGAGCGAGTCGTGTGAGTTTACGTGTTGTAAAGCGTTATGTATAAGGAGGGCCTGCATGTTTGTGGATTGCAAGTCAGGTCCCTTGAACTGAGAAATAGCTTCCTAGGCTAAAGAAATGACACGGAACTGTGTGTTAATTGGAGTCTTAATGTGACAGCCATCAAAATGGTGTTCCTTTTATCTACGTGGTTAAGAAATTGTGCGTTGTGGGGAGGGAAATCTACACTCATGGGTCTCTGCATCTTTTCACAGTTTTTCTATGCTGTTCGTGCTTACCGTGGTAGTACCGTGTGTATATGTTTTGTCAGCGTCACGTTTGTAGGGGAAGGAGGGAGCTGTAGCATATGTTGTTGAAGGTTGAGTCAAGGGTAAACTTACAGTTGGGTGATGGTTATTTCTGGAGTCATTCAGCTGGATGGATGATATTGCTGTGGCAAAGAACCGACTGTTCAGCGCGCTGAGGTAAGATTATATTGGAATTTTTTCTGTTTGATCATACAGGTGTTTGTGGTTGCAAGGCAGCCGGTGATTATTCTGAGTGCTCTGTCCTATGTGGTTTTATGTCTCTTTTATAATCGCTTATGAGAGGATGAGTGATCAGGAAGGTGAGGCATAGATTAGAGTAGACTCCTTTGGAGAGGGACGTTCTTTCACTGTGATACAGTCTTGGCAAAAGTGACTTTTTACTCGCTGTGTAACCTTGAGTAGGCGAAGTCCGGTAACACACACACACACACACACACACACACACACCATCCCGTGGGACAGGGGAGTAAGAAGACTTCCCACGTATTCCTGTGTGCCGTGGAAGGCGACTAAAAGGGGTGGAATCGGGGGGCTGGATATCCTCCCTCCCAGTTCTACTTTTCCAAAAGAAGGGAACAGAAAAGGGGGCTAAGTGAGGAGTTTTCCTTCTAGGCCTCACTCATCTGTTCTTGAACGCTACCTTGCAAACATGGGAAGTATTCTTTTTCCTCTATCCTAGGGATAATATATTATGTGTATGTGTTGTGTGTGTGTGTGTGTGTGTGTAAAGTTGCCAAAATGATATGCAAGGATCAGTAGAACGAAGTATAATTTTGCGTTCAAAGTAACCCAAAAATTCTAAAAACTAGAATAACCTCAGAAATGAAACAAAGACATTATATAAAACAGGTATCCGAAATGCTGGCATAGAGACGAGCTTAAAAAAAAAAGAAGAAAATCTGGGAACAATTTGGAATTGCTGTTGAATGCATTCAAGGTCTGGCGGATCTTCAATCAAATAACGTACGGTTCAGATCCTATTTTTGATGGGCTGGATATGAGCGGTGGACGGAAGCATCGCTTCACTGCTGCTTCCCGTACGTTATAAACATCTGGGGACCTGAGACATCTGCAGTAGGGTTAGTCATGGGTAGGGCTCGGGTGAAACGTCTGTAATCTAAGATCTGTCAGCCGGAGGTTCAGCAGTGGGTAAAGCAATGAGAAACATCTATATCTTAAGACATGACAGCCTTAGATTCAGCAGTGCGTAAAGCAGTGGTGAATATCTGTATCTTAAGACTTGACAGCCGTGGATACAGCAGTGGGTAAAGCAGTGGAAAACATCTGTCTCCTAAGATATACCAGTCGTAGATTCAGCAGTGGGTAAAGCAGTGGGAAACATCTACATATTAAGACATGCCAGCCGTAGATTCAACAATGAGTAAAACAATGAGAAATATCTATAGCTTAAGACATGCCAGCTGTAGATTCAGCAGTGGGTAAAGCAATGACAAACATTTGTAACCCAAGACATGCCAGCCATCGATTCAGCAGTGGGGTAAAGCAATGAGAAACGTTTTTAACCCAAGACATCGATTCAGCAGTGGGGTAAAGCAGTGAGAAACATCTATATCTTAAGGCATACCAACAACCGTAAGTGCAGTGGTGCATATAGCCGATGGGAAATTATCTCTTACCTCGAGCCATTCCAGCAGCACCTTCAAGCCGTGGGTTGAGAGGTATAGTGTTATCAGGAAATGATGGCCTCAAAGATGCTACATGGAAGACAGTGGAATTCGAACAGTGACCTGTATTTAGTTGCTTCTCAGACATTGAGGAAAGGTGACATCAGCTGTCCAGCCTACAGACACACACACACACACACACACACACACGCACAGGATCATAAAGAAATGATAGAGAAAGTCTAGAAAAAGGAAACAAAGATGAGACCAGACTTTAGAGAACTGAGTGAATTTAAAAGACTAGGATATGAATATTCCCACCATGGGCTAGATAAAAGTAAGGGATGACTTGCTCACAACTTTCAAGTCTCTCAACCACCTGGACGGTGACGAAACAGCGGAAGAAACTCAGAAAAAAGAAAATGTGAAGAAGTTGTTTTACAGCACCAGAGTCACAGAATGGAAGGAGCTACAGGATGAAAGTGTAAATAGTGATATGAAAGAAGATTATATTGCTGTATGAGAGTAAAAAACGTGCAAGAGATGGAGCCATATTGGTTTGGAGCCCTTTCCCTATACCTTATAAATGAGTAAACACACACACACACACACATAACTCTTCGAGTATGTAGATTACAACCACATGGATGCTTCCCGTTACTTCAGGATCAGTGTATCGTACATTAAGAAGTCAAGTGAGAGATTGAGAAATATATATATATATATATATATATATATATATATATATATATATATATATATATTGCTGGACAGAGTCAAGGATTCACACCACGAGCCTCTATCATTACGAAAGAAATTGTTTAGTCCAGAAACTCGGCCTCGACCTGCAGTGTGTAAGGGAGAGATGTGGCCACCACCAAGGAGGGAGGGATGTGGCCACCAGCAAGGAGGGAGGGATGTGGCCACCAGCAGGGAGGGAGGGAAGAATGTGGCCACTAGCAGTGAGGGAGGGAGGAATGTGGCCACCATCAGGGAGGGAGCGGTGTGGCCACCAGCGGGGAGGGAGGGAGACGGTGCAGGTTGTGAACACACTTGTGAGCGTTGTCCAGCCTGGCCCCTACGTCCAAGCCAGAATCTAGCACGTGTTGATTGCTGAGAGAGAGAGAGAGAGAGAGAGAGAGAGAGAGAGAGAGAGAGAGAGAGAGAGATTTTCTCCTGCTACCTTCTTCTTTTAACTTTACCTTTATCGACCAACCTACGTTTTGCTCTCTGCTGCTATAAATCTCCCAACCTTCTCCTTCCATCACATCTTACTTCTGCCCTTTCACTTTTAGTCCCATTCCCTCTCGTTCTCTTTCCCATTATCCTCCTCTGCTCCCCCCTTTCCTTAATCCTATCCTTTCCATCTGGCTCTACCCTCTGATCTCGCCTCCTCACATGTCCCACAAGGCCTTCCTCCCATTGGAGTGAATGGTGAGTCGAGAAGATGAGGTCATTAGAGATAATTAGATAATCTAGTGATTCCTGGCATTAGCCACCCTGCATTTATAATTACATGTACATCTCTCTCTCTCTCTCTCTCTCTCTCTCTCTCTCTCTCTCTCTCTCTCTCTCTCTCTCTCTCTCTCTCTCCTTAACTTTTCTGCCAGGTTCAGAGTTGAGCAATTATGTGTGATCGTGGCCTCGAATACCTTGTTAGTATATATACATTAGTGTATATACGTATGTATATGTACATGTGTGTGTTTATGCGTGTTTGTCGTTGTCCTTACACAGGTAACTAGACTCTTGAAACCTCTTTACGACAGTAATTAGAATAATGTGGCTGCTCATAGTTAAAAATCTAAATCGTCAATGACATTTGTACAGACACTAACAAGAAGAAATGAGAGATGTGGAAAAAAAAGGGATGTTTGAAATAACAGAAAACTTGTCAGAAATGAACTGTGCCACAAACTTTTCAAAGTCTGAACTGTAACCTATACCTTGACGAGGTTTCATTAATGGATAGTTAATGAGTCGGAGAAATAGTGCAGAAGTTCGATACACAGTCATGGTATTCATTTTTACCTGATCTCAATCTACATTTAACGTATTCTGAATTGGATGTTCGGAAAGACTTCAGATATATTTTTGTTTCTTCCTCTCTTTCTTTTCTTTTCTGTTTTTCCATTTTCTTCTTTCTCCTCATTCTTATTTTTCCTTTTCTTCATTTCGGGGCTGATTGACATGATTTGGTGGCCATGTACCTTGCTTCTAGGCACCTTCTTCAACAATCTATTTAGATATTTCAAAGTATTTCACGAGGTCATAGAATAATATGCTCGGCTGCCGTGTACAGGCACACACAAAATTCTCTTTCTTATTTTCGTCCATAACATGACTAATTTTCAGACAGTGTTTATGGAATCTAGCAGAAAGATATCTTTTTACAGCACTCTGTATAAACCAAATTGATGATTTGACCACATTAGGCTATTATTCAAGGATTAAAGTTCACCAATCAAGAACAGTTTAGGCTTTTATGACCATAGCTTAAACATGTTTCGGTCAATGTTCATTAAATTTGGCACAAAGATGTTCCTTTACATTTCCCACATAGTATCGAAGACAAACCTGTGATTTGAAGATCTTTTATTTGTGACCTTGAATACCTTTAATGGTTAGATGTATAAGGGCACAAACATTTGTTATTCTCTCCTATTGGGGAATCATCTATTCACTTCCAATAATGCTTACGAAAACTCAGCACAGAGATACTTTCAACAAGAATCACATAATGTTCAGAATGTAAGGAGAGAAACCCTGTATTTGCCTCAACTGTATCGTCTCGCATCCAATCTCATCCTTGATCTTGTCTCATATGTAACTTGCCCTTTCCAAGGTCTTGCCTCATCCAGGGTCTTGGCATAGTCTGGATCTTGTTTCACCTCTTTATGTTCCTCATCCTGTTGCTTATCCTGGTTTCTTCACTCTGGGCCCGATGTGTTACCCCCCCTACCCCTCTGGGTCTTGTCTCATCCTAAGTCCTACCTCACCCTGTGTCTTGCCTCACTGTGGGTCTTACCTTAGCCTACGTCTTACCTCAACCTGGGTGTTGCCAGAAGGTTTGCTCTACCCTCTGTCTTGCCTCACCTTGGATCTTGGCTCACCCTCTGTCTTGCCTCTGCTGAGACCTAAGCCGTCGACTGACTAGGTCTGTCACAGCTGTGGGGGTCTCAACTCACCCTACCAACCACGGGAAGGATGAACAACAGGGGTAAACCGTGCACCGTCTGGATGTGCCGGGAGTCGAGCCTTCGTCAATAATGCTATCCACAACACCACCTTGGCGCCTTGAGTGACGATTCTAATACCAGATTGATTTTATGATGAGATGTGGAGTGGCGTGTGGCAGGAGGTCTCAGAAGCCTTACGTCCGTAGCAGAGATGAGGGAAGTGAAGTTCTTTCAGGGTCGGAGAGGAGGAGGAGGCAGGATTGAGAACCTCTTGCTTATCACTTCTTTTTACGATCTTTTCTACATCACTTGGCGTTGGTGCAACACTCGCTTCTACCATTTACGATTCTTCTGTCTCCAACCATTGCCATGCACTCTGCCACGACAGATGTAAGCAACTCTGGAAAATACTAGATTAATATATAGATAGTATCAGTGTATGGCCTGCTATAGGAGGCAGTGACTATTCATGATCAGAGTCCTGATAGAGATCCAGGATTTCAGAAGACACTGAGGTTATATTGGAGTTGGTAAGCTGACTAAGGGATCTATTGATACATATGGTGTAGTCGTCAACGGCACTTCTGTATCAATGGATCCCATACTGACTCCGTGTGTCCACTGACAACAGACAGTACAGCCATGACATACAAACCTCCCAGTACCCATATCATAAATCTTCCAGTACCCATATTATGAATCTTCCAGTACCCATATTATGAATATATATTTTCTCTTCATCGAAAGTATCTTTCAATGATTGATGAAACAGTATCATTTATCGAGAAGAATGGCCACCAGAGGAGTGGCTGAAGTACGAGAACCAACTTTGGTTCCTGGTGACCTTTGATTTATGATCTAATTGAGCGTAGATTCCCATCGGATTCGTCTATATTGAGAACTCGCTCACAGAGCTTCTCTTTCGATGCCATGGCTATGAAGTCTAATGTTCGTAAGGAGACAATAGTCCCCTTTACATGGGAACTTATACCGAAAACTTCCTTCTGTCACAAGATTTCGCCGGAGACTCCCTCCTTCACTCCCTGCTTGGGAACGTCCTCTTTGGACGCAAATAGAAATTCTTCTCATTATGATGCCGGAGTTGTGTGATGTCGAATCATAAAATGACGTACTCATCACCGTGTAGCTATTCTCCAGGTAACTCCTGCATTTTGCCTGACCAGTAAGCATTCACTATGTCGTGGTCTACTGGTTGAAAGTCACACAGTCAGGGATGGCGGCTGATGTTAAAGTCAACCCTCCAAACACAAAAAAAGAGGGAAACGTGCAATAACGGTATAGCATCGTAAATCCTTCCCCTGATGCGCCCGGGAAGAAAACGACATGCATTATGATGCCCTCAATGGAACGGGTAAGCGACCGTAAAGAACATTGAATCTGGCTGGAGCCTGAGGGGTCTTGGGGTAAAAGTTGGGCGTCAAGGAAGCAAGCAGTGTCACCTAAAGCAAGCAACTTACTGCTTCCAGCTCTCCATCCTGAACCGTACAGCTGCTCCGTCTGCTAAGTTAAAGGTCCATTTGCATACAAGTCTGGCTGCTCGAGATGGGGGACATTACCATACTGAATAATACCCATCCAGGAGACGAAGGCTTGTAGCCTGGCCTGCATATGGTATTGACGTGCCTTTAACATTTCTATTTCGTTCGTGTTTGTTTAGTTTTCGTTCCATTTTATTTTTTTTTTTTATAAATTACAAATTGTCGTCCTATCTTGTTATTTTCTCAGAGTCTTGAAGTATAAAGAAGGTCCAGCTGGATCAAAATATTCAGTAAGAGTATAGTTCATCGAGGAAATTTTCACATCAGATTACGAGTGACTGTTGTTTGATGTATATCATTATTACTGTTGTTATCATCATTATGATTATCATTATTATTATTGTTATTATCATTATTATTGTTATTATTTCTATTATTATTATTTTTATTATCATTATTATTGTTATAATTACTATTCTAATGATAATAATGATAATAATAATAATGATAATAATAATAATCTATTATCATCAATATGATTATTATAATTATTATCATCATCTAGTAACCTTAGGTCCCTATTCTTGAAGTTCCCACAAATTCGAGGCAACACTCCACCTTGAAGCTGGGTTAGTTGGGTGCCTTGTGGAATAGGAGGTATTGGACGACCACGTGCTCTTTCTCATCCGTTGACGACGATGCAGCTGTGGTAGTAGGATGATTACGTTTAAAAGAGCCTTA